>NW_027125235.1:305000-605000 GCF_033026475.1 Channa argus | reverse complement strand
TGAGAAGTGTCAGAGGAGGTTGGCTCAGGCAGCAAAGAGTGGGGGTCATCGCTTCTCGGCCTTTTGGCTAAGATCAAGTGTAGTATCTGTTCTTATAAGTTTAATATCTGATATGTCCTCTACACGGGGACAACTTATTAAACGGATTTTTTGAACCGGGAGCTGAAAAAGGGGCTTGCTCCGTTCACTCCACGCATCGACCTGGCCTTGCAGTGCCGCTGGGAACGGTGCAGCCTTCTCTCCACCTGTGGACAAAAAAAAAAACTTGCTCAGCTTTTCAGGGCGTGAGCCAAATGGGACGGCCGCCGGGGGTCACGCTAAGTACCCCTGCCGACTTAGTGGCGGCTTCTCGGTAGGCTCCTTTGGTTTTTGTCTTCTTGCAATTACGCTTTGTCAGCCATGACAACTGGCCGAAAAGTGCAGCGCACCACAGCAAGGTGTAGCAACAACAGGGCCCCCGTGCGCGTTCTGCATTTCCCCCTGCAGGCATAGGGGGCAACGTTTCCATCCCGCCACAGGGCCCGTTTACCGCTCCCCGCGTTGCCCGTCTCCTTTTCTCGCTCCTCGCTCAAGATCTGCAAGCAGCTGAGCGTTTGCTAGCCCGCCTGGAAAAGGCAGGATCTTAGTCTGTCCGCAATCTGATTGGCTTGGCCAAAGGGCCGGGGTGGCCTCAGGGAAATGGGAGCTGGCTGGGAATTGGAACGCCTCGCAAGCCGAGAAGGGGGTTCCGCGAAGGTGGTGAGTGGTGCGACGAGGGACTTCGGCCCCACACGAAGGCAGGAGCGTCCTTACTCTGGTTTCTCTTCATCACGCACAAGTCTTTCGCCTTTTACTAAACACTTCCGTGGAGAAGAATACCAATGAGGTAAATTCCATTTTTGGCAGGCTTTGCCTTCTGGCAGAGCCCTGTGAGTTTGTCAAACGTCAAAGCAGCTGTGTCCGTGGAGAGGTCGGCCTGTGCAAAGAGAGCACGGCCGTGGGTGGGTGCTCAGCAGCGGCCAGTGTTACGTCCAGTTAACAATACTGCACCGCGACACTTGAGAAGTGTCAGAGGAGGTTGGCTCAGGCAGCAAAGAGTGGGGGTCATCGCTTCTCGGCCTTTTGGCTAAGATCAAGTGTAGTATCTGTTCTTATCAGTTTAATATCTGATATGTCCTCTACACGGGGACAACTTATTAAACGGATTTTTAGAACCGGGAGCTGAAAAAGGGGCTTGCTCCGTTCACTCCACGCATCGACGTGGCCTTGCAGTGCCGCTGGGAACGGTGCAGCCTTCTCTCCACCTGTGGACAAAAAAAAAAAACTTGCTCAGCTTTTCAGGGCGTGAGCCAAATGGGACGGCCGCCGGGGGTCACGCTAAGTACCCCTGCGGACTTAGTGGCGGCTTCTCGGTAGGCTCCTTTGGTTTTTGTCTTCTTGCAATTACGCTTTGTCAGCCTCAAGATCTGCAAGCAGCTGAGCGTTTGCTAGCCCGCCTGGAAAAGGCAGGATCTTAGTCTGTCCGCAATCTGATTGGCTTGGCCAAAGGGCCGGGGCGACCTCAGGGAAATGGGAGCTGCCTGGGAATTGGAACGCCTCGCAAGCCGAGAAGGGGGTTCCGCGAAGGTGGTGAGTGGTGCGACGAGGGACTTCGGCCCCACACGAAGGCAGGAGCGTCCTTACTCTGGTTTCTCTTCATCACGCACAAGTCTTTCGCCTTTTACTAAAGACTTCCGTGGAGAGGAATACCAATGAGTTAAATTCCATTTTTGGCAGGCTTTGCCTTCTGGCAGAGCCCTGTGAGTTTGTCAAACGTCAAAGCAGCTGTGTCCGTGGAGAGGTCGGCCTGTGCAAAGAGAGCACGGCCGTGGGTGGGTGCTCAGCAGCGGCCAGTGTTACGTCCAGTTAACAATACTGCACCGCGACACTTGAGAAGTGTCAGAGGAGGTTGGCTCAGGCAGCAAAGAGTGGGGGCCATCGCTTCTCGGCCTTTTGGCTAAGATCAAGTGTAGTATCTGTTCTTATCAGTTTAATATCTGATATGTCCTCTACACGGGGACAACTTATTAAACGGATTTTTAGAACCGGGAGGTGAAAAAGGGGCTTGCTCCGTTCACTCCACGCATCGACCTGGCCTTGCAGTGCCGCTGGGAACGGTGCAGCCTTCTCTCCACCTGTGGACAAAAAAAAAAACTTGCTCAGCTTTTCAGGGCGTGAGCCAAATGGGACGGCCGCCGGGGGTCACGCTAAGTACCCCTGCCGACTTAGTGGCGGCTTCTCGGTAGGCTCCTTTGGTTTTTGTCTTCTTGCAATTACGCTTTGTCAGCCATGACAACTGGCCGAAAAGTGCAGCGCGCCACAGCAAGGTGTAGCAACAACAGGGCCCCCGTGCGCGTTCTGCATTTCCCCCTGCAGGCATAGGGGGCAACGTTTCCATCCCGCCACAAGGCCCGTTTACCGCTCCCCGCGTTGCCCGTCTCCTTTTCTCGCTCCTCGCTCAAGATCTGCAAGCAGCTGAGCGTTTACTAGCCCGCCTGGAAAAGGCAGGATCTTAGTCTGTCCGCAATCTGATTGGCTTGGCCAAAGGGCCGGGGCGGCCTCAGGGAAATGGGAGCTGCCTGGGAATTGGAACGCCTCGCAAGCCGAGAAGGGGGTTCCGCGAAGGTGGTGAGTGGTGCGACGAGGGACTTCGGCCCCACACGAAGGCAGGAGCGTCCTTACTCTGGTTTCTCTTCATCACGCACAGGTCTTTCGCCTTTTACTAAAGACTTCCGTGGAGAGGAATACCAATGAGTTAAATTCCATTTTTGGCAGGCTTTGCCTTCTGGCAGAGCCCTGTGACTTTGTCAAACGTCAAAGCAGCTGTGTCTGTGGAGAGGTCGGCCTGTGCAAAGAGAGCACGGCCCTGGGTGGGTGCTCAGCAGCGGCCAGTGTTACGTCCAGTTAACAATACTGCACCGCGACACTTGAGAAGTGTCAGAGGAGGTTGGCTCAGGCAGCAAAGAGTGGGGGTTATTGCTTCTCGGCCTTTTGGCTAAGATCAAGTGTAGTATCTGTTCTTATCAGTTTAATATCTGATATGTCCTCTACACGGGGACAACCTAATAAACGGATTTTTAGAACCGGGAGCTGAAAAAGGGGCTTGCTCCGTTCACTCCACGCATCGACCTGTCCTTGCAGTGCCGCTGGGAACGGTGCAGCCTTCTCTCCACCTGTGGACAAAAAAAAAAAACTTGCTCAGCTTTTCAGGGCGTGAGCCAAATGGGACGGCCGCCGGGGGTCACGCTAAGTACCCCTGCCGACTTAGTGGCGGCTTCTCGGTAGGCTTCTTTTGGTTTTTGTCTTCTTGCAATTACGCTTTGTCAGCCATGACAACTGGCCGAAAAGTGCAGCGCGCCACAGCAAGGTGTAGCAACAACAGGGCCCCCGTGCGCGTTCTGCATTTCCCCCTGCAGGCATAGGGGGCAACGTTTCCATCCCGCCACAGGGCCCGTTTACCGCTCCCCGCGTTGCCCGTCTCCTTTTCTCGCTCCTCGCTCAAGATCTGCAAGCAGCTGAGCGTTTGCTAGCCCGCCTGGAAAAGGCAGGATCTTAGTCTGTCCGCAATCTGATTGGCTTGGCCAAAGTGCCGGGGCGGCCTCAGGGAAATGGGAGCTGCCTGGGAATTGGAACGCCTCGCAAGCCGAGAAGGGGGTTCCGCGAAGGTGGTGAGTGGTGCGACGAGGGACTTCGGCCCCACACGAAGGCAGGAGCGTCCTTACTCTGGTTTCTCTTCATCACGCACAAGTCTTTCGCCTTTTACTAAAGACTTCCGTGGAGAGGAATACCAATGAGTTAAATTCCATTTTTGGCAGGCTTTGCCTTCTGGCAGAGCCCTGGGAGTTTGTCAAACGTCAAAGCAGCAATGTCCGTGGAGAGGTCGGCCTGTGCAAAGAGAGCACGGCCGTTGGTGGGTGCTCAGCAGCGGCCAGTGTTACGTCCAGTTAACAATACTGCACCGCGACACTTGAGAAGTGTCAGAGTAGGTTGGCTCAGGCAGCAAAGAGTGGGGGTCATCGCTTCTCGGCCTTTTGGCTAAGATCAAGTGTAGTATCTGTTCTTATCAGTTTAATATCTGATATGTCCTCTACACGGGGACAACTTATTAAACGGATTTTTAGAACCGGGAGGTGAAAAAGGGGCTTGCTCCGTTCACTCCACGCATCGACCTGGCCTTGCAGTGCCGCTGGGAACGGTGCAGCCTTCTCTCCACCTGTGGACAAAAAAAAAAAAACTTGCTCAGCTTTTCAGGGCGTGAGCCAAATGGGACGGCCGCCGGGGGTCACGCTAAGTACCCCTGCCGACTTAGTGGCGGCTTCTCGGTAGGCTCCTTTGGTTTTTGTCTTCTTGCAATTACGCTTTGTCAGCCATGACAACTGGCCGAAAAGTGCAGCGCGCCACAGCAAGGTGTAGCAACAACAGGGCCCCCGTGCGCGTTCTGCATTTCCCCCTGCAGGCATAGGGGGCAACGTTTCCATCCCGCCACAGGGCCCGTTTACCGCTCCCCGCGTTGCCCGTCTCCTTTTCTCGCTCCTCGCTCAAGATCTGCAAGCAGCTGAGCGTTTGCTAGCCCGCCTGGAAAAGGCAGGATCTTAGTCTGTCCGCAATCTGATTGGCTTGGCCAAAGGGCCGGGGCGGCCTCAGGGAAATGGGAGCTGCCTGGGAATTGGAACGCCTCGCAAGCCGAGAAGGGGGTTCCACGAAGGTGGTGAGTGGTGCGACGAGGGACTTCGGCCCCACACGAAGGCAGGAGCGTCCTTACTCTGGTTTCTCTTCATCACGCACAAGTCTTTCGCCTTTTACTAAACACTTCCGTGGAGAGGAATACCAATGAGTTAAATTCCATTTTTGGCAGGCTTTGATGTAACACTGGCCGCTGCTGAGCACCCACCCACGGCCGTGCTCTCTTTGCACAGGCCGACCTCTCCACTGCCTGGGAATTGGAACGCCTCGCAAGCCGAGAAGGGGGTTCCGCGAAGGTGGTGAGTGGTGCGACGAGGGACTTCGGCCCCACACGAAGGCAGGAGCGTCCTTACTCTGGTTTCTCTTCATCACGCACAAGTCTTTCGCCTTTTACTAAAGACTTCCGTGGAGAGGAATACCAATGAGTTAAATTCCATTTTTGGCAGGCTTTGCCTTCTGGCAGAGCCCTGTGAGTTTGTCAAACGTCAAAGCAGCTGTGTCCGTGGAGAGGTCGGCCTGTGCAAAGAGAGCACGGCCGTGGGTGGGTGCTCAGCAGCGGCCAGTGTTACGTCCAGTTAACAATACTGCACCGCGACACTTGAGAAGTGTCAGAGGAGGTTGGCTCAGGCAGCAAAGAGTGGGGGTCATCGCTTCTCGGCCTTTTGGCTAAGATCAAGTGTAGTATCTGTTCTTATAAGTTTAATATCTGATATGTCCTCTACACGGGGACAACTTATTAAACGGATTTTTTGAACCGGGAGCTGAAAAAGGGGCTTGCTCCGTTCACTCCACGCATCGACCTGGCCTTGCAGTGCCGCTGGGAACGGTGCAGCCTTCTCTCCACCTGTGGACAAAAAAAAAAACTTGCTCAGCTTTTCAGGGCGTGAGCCAAATGGGACGGCCGCCGGGGGTCACGCTAAGTACCCCTGCCGACTTAGTGGCGGCTTCTCGGTAGGCTCCTTTGGTTTTTGTCTTCTTGCAATTACGCTTTGTCAGCCATGACAACTGGCCGAAAAGTGCAGCGCGCCACAGCAAGGTGTAGCAACAACAGGGCCCCCGTGCGCGTTCTGCATTTCCCCCTGCAGGCATAGGGGGCAACGTTTCCATCCCGCCACAGGGCCCGTTTACCGCTCCCCGCGTTGCCCGTCTCCTTTTCTCGCTCCTCGCTCAAGATCTGCAAGCAGCTGAGCGTTTGCTAGCCCGCCTGGAAAAGGCAGGATCTTAGTCTGTCCGCAATCTGATTGGCTTGGCCAAAGGGCCGGGGTGGCCTCAGGGAAATGGGAGCTGGCTGGGAATTGGAACGCCTCGCAAGCCGAGAAGGGGGTTCCGCGAAGGTGGTGAGTGGTGCGACGAGGGACTTCGGCCCCACACGAAGGCAGGAGCGTCCTTACTCTGGTTTCTCTTCATCACGCACAAGTCTTTCGCCTTTTACTAAACACTTCCGTGGAGAAGAATACCAATGAGGTAAATTCCATTTTTGGCAGGCTTTGCCTTCTGGCAGAGCCCTGTGAGTTTGTCAAACGTCAAAGCAGCTGTGTCCGTGGAGAGGTCGGCCTGTGCAAAGAGAGCACGGCCGTGGGTGGGTGCTCAGCAGCGGCCAGTGTTACGTCCAGTTAACAATACTGCACCGCGACACTTGAGAAGTGTCAGAGGAGGTTGGCTCAGGCAGCAAAGAGTGGGGGTCATCGCTTCTCGGCCTTTTGGCTAAGATCAAGTGTAGTATCTGTTCTTATCAGTTTAATATCTGATATGTCCTCTACACGGGGACAACTTATTAAACGGATTTTTAGAACCGGGAGCTGAAAAAGGGGCTTGCTCCGTTCACTCCACGCATCGACCTGGCCTTGCAGTGCCGCTGGGAACGGTGCAGCCTTCTCTCCACCTGTGGACAAAAAAAAAAAACTTGCTCAGCTTTTCAGGGCGTGAGCCAAATGGGACGGCCGCCGGGGGTCACGCTAAGTACCCCTGCCGACTTAGTGGCGGCTTCTCGGTAGGCTCCTTTGGTTTTTGTCTTCTTGCAATTACGCTTTGTCAGCCATGACAACTGGCCGAAAAGTGCAGCGCGCCACAGCAAGGTGTAGCAACAACAGGGCCCCCGTGCGCGTTCTGCATTTCCCCCTGCAGGCATAGGGGGCAACGTTTCCATCCCGCCACAGGGCCCGTTTACCGCTCCCCGCGTTGCCCGTCTCCTTTTCTCGCTCCTCGCTCAAGATCTGCAAGCAGCTGAGCGTTTGCTAGCCCGCCTGGAAAAGGCAGGATCTTAGTCTGTCCGCAATCTGATTGGCTTGGCCAAAGGGCCGGGGCGACCTCAGGGAAATGGGAGCTGCCTGGGAATTGGAACGCCTCGCAAGCCGAGAAGGGGGTTCCGCGAAGGTGGTGAGTGGTGCGACGAGGCACTTCGGCCCCACACGAAGGCAGGAGCGTCCTTACTCTGGTTTCTCTTCATCACGCACAAGTCTTTCGCCTTTTACTAAACACTTCCGTGGAGAAGAATACCAATGAGGTAAATTCCATTTTTGGCAGGCTTTGCCTTCTGGCAGAGCCCTGTGAGTTTGTCAAACGTCAAAGCAGCTGTGTCCGTGGAGAGGTCGGCCTGTGCAAAGAGAGCACGGCCGTGGGTGGGTGCTCAGCAGCGGCCAGTGTTACGTCCAGTTAACAATACTGCACCGCGACACTTGAGAAGTGTCAGAGGAGGTTGGCTCAGGCAGCAAAGAGTGGGGGTCATCGCTTCTCGGCCTTTTGGCTAAGATCAAGTGTAGTATCTGTTCTTATAAGTTTAATATCTGATATGTCCTCTACACGGGGACAACTTATTAAACGGATTTTTTGAACCGGGAGCTGAAAAAGGGGCTTGCTCCGTTCACTCCACGCATCGACCTGGCCTTGCAGTGCCGCTGGGAACGGTGCAGCCTTCTCTCCACCTGTGGACAAAAAAAAAAACTTGCTCAGCTTTTCAGGGCGTGAGCCAAATGGGACGGCCGCCGGGGGTCACGCTAAGTACCCCTGCCGACTTAGTGGCGGCTTCTCGGTAGGCTCCTTTGGTTTTTGTCTTCTTGCAATTACGCTTTGTCAGCCATGACAACTGGCCGAAAAGTGCAGCGCACCACAGCAAGGTGTAGCAACAACAGGGCCCCCGTGCGCGTTCTGCATTTCCCCCTGCAGGCATAGGGGGCAACGTTTCCATCCCGCCACAGGGCCCGTTTACCGCTCCCCGCGTTGCCCGTCTCCTTTTCTCGCTCCTCGCTCAAGATCTGCAAGCAGCTGAGCGTTTGCTAGCCCGCCTGGAAAAGGCAGGATCTTAGTCTGTCCGCAATCTGATTGGCTTGGCCAAAGGGCCGGGGTGGCCTCAGGGAAATGGGAGCTGGCTGGGAATTGGAACGCCTCGCAAGCCGAGAAGGGGGTTCCGCGAAGGTGGTGAGTGGTGCGACGAGGGACTTCGGCCCCACACGAAGGCAGGAGCGTCCTTACTCTGGTTTCTCTTCATCACGCACAAGTCTTTCGCCTTTTACTAAACACTTCCGTGGAGAAGAATACCAATGAGGTAAATTCCATTTTTGGCAGGCTTTGCCTTCTGGCAGAGCCCTGTGAGTTTGTCAAACGTCAAAGCAGCTGTGTCCGTGGAGAGGTCGGCCTGTGCAAAGAGAGCACGGCCGTGGGTGGGTGCTCAGCAGCGGCCAGTGTTACGTCCAGTTAACAATACTGCACCGCGACACTTGAGAAGTGTCAGAGGAGGTTGGCTCAGGCAGCAAAGAGTGGGGGTCATCGCTTCTCGGCCTTTTGGCTAAGATCAAGTGTAGTATCTGTTCTTATCAGTTTAATATCTGATATGTCCTCTACACGGGGACAACTTATTAAACGGATTTTTAGAACCGGGAGCTGAAAAAGGGGCTTGCTCCGTTCACTCCACGCATCGACCTGGCCTTGCAGTGCCGCTGGGAACGGTGCAGCCTTCTCTCCACCTGTGGACAAAAAAAAAAAACTTGCTCAGCTTTTCAGGGCGTGAGCCAAATGGGACGGCCGCCGGGGGTCACGCTAAGTACCCCTGCCGACTTAGTGGCGGCTTCTCGGTAGGCTCCTTTGGTTTTTGTCTTCTTGCAATTACGCTTTGTCAGCCATGACAACTGGCCGAAAAGTGCAGCGCGCCACAGCAAGGTGTAGCAACAACAGGGCCCCCGTGCGCGTTCTGCATTTCCCCCTGCAGGCATAGGGGGCAACGTTTCCATCCCGCCACAGGGCCCGTTTACCGCTCCCCGCGTTGCCCGTCTCCTTTTCTCGCTCCTCGCTCAAGATCTGCAAGCAGCTGAGCGTTTGCTAGCCCGCCTGGAAAAGGCAGGATCTTAGTCTGTCCGCAATCTGATTGGCTTGGCCAAAGGGCCGGGGCGGCCTCAGGGAAATGGGAGCTGCCTGGGAATTGGAACGCCTCGCAAGCCGAGAAGGGGGTTCCGCGAAGGTGGTGAGTGGTGCGACGAGGGACTTCCGCCCCACACGAAGGCAGGAGCGTCCTTACTCTGGTTTCTCTTCATCACGCACAAGTCTTTCGCCTTTTACTAAAGACTTCCGTGGAGAGGAATACAGATGAGGTAAATTCCATTTTTGGCAGGCTTTGCCTTCTGGCAGAGCCCTGTGAGTTTGTCAAACGTCAAAGCAGCTGTGTCCGTGGAGAGGTCGGCCTGTGCAAAGAGAGCACGGCCGTGGGTGGGTGCTCAGCAGCGGCCAGTGTTACGTCCAGTTAACAATACTGCACCGCGACACTTGAGAAGTGTCAGAGGAGGTTGGCTCAGGCAGCAAAGAGTGGGGGTCATCGCTTCTCGGCCTTTTGGCTAAGATCAAGTGTAGTATCTGTTCTTATCAGTTTAATATCTGATATGTCCTCTACACGGGGACAACTTATTAAACGGATTTTTAGAACCGGGAGCTGAAAAAGGGGCTTGCTCCGTTCACTCCACGCATCGACGTGGCCTTGCAGCGCCGCTGGGAACGGTGCAGCCTTCTCTCCACCTGTGGACAAAAAAAAAAAACTTGCTCAGCTTTTCAGGGCGTGAGCCAAATGGGACGGCCGCCGGGGGTCACGCTAAGTACCCCTGCGGACTTAGTGGCGGCTTCTCGGTAGGCTCCTTTGGTTTTTGTCTTCTTGCAATTACGCTTTGTCAGCCTCAAGATCTGCAAGCAGCTGAGCGTTTGCTAGCCCGCCTGGAAAAGGCAGGATCTTAGTCTGTCCGCAATCTGATTGGCTTGGCCAAAGGGCCGGGGCGACCTCAGGGAAATGGGAGCTGCCTGGGAATTGGAACGCCTCGCAAGCCGAGAAGGGGGTTCCGCGAAGGTGGTGAGTGGTGCGACGAGGGACTTCGGCCCCACACGAAGGCAGGAGCGTCCTTACTCTGGTTTCTCTTCATCACGCACAAGTCTTTCGCCTTTTACTAAAGACTTCCGTGGAGAGGAATACCAATGAGTTAAATTCCATTTTTGGCAGGCTTTGCCTTCTGGCAGAGCCCTGTGAGTTTGTCAAACGTCAAAGCAGCTGTGTCCGTGGAGAGGTCGGCCTGTGCAAAGAGAGCACGGCCGTGGGTGGGTGCTCAGCAGCGGCCAGTGTTACGTCCAGTTAACAATACTGCACCGCGACACTTGAGAAGTGTCAGAGGAGGTTGGCTCAGGCAGCAAAGAGTGGGGGCCATCGCTTCTCGGCCTTTTGGCTAAGATCAAGTGTAGTATCTGTTCTTATCAGTTTAATATCTGATATGTCCTCTACACGGGGACAACTTATTAAACGGATTTTTAGAACCGGGAGGTGAAAAAGGGGCTTGCTCCGTTCACTCCACGCATCGACCTGGCCTTGCAGTGCCGCTGGGAACGGTGCAGCCTTCTCTCCACCTGTGGACAAAAAAAAAAACTTGCTCAGCTTTTCAGGGCGTGAGCCAAATGGGACGGCCGCCGGGGGTCACGCTAAGTACCCCTGCCGACTTAGTGGCGGCTTCTCGGTAGGCTCCTTTGGTTTTTGTCTTCTTGCAATTACGCTTTGTCAGCCATGACAACTGGCCGAAAAGTGCAGCGCGCCACAGCAAGGTGTAGCAACAACAGGGCCCCCGTGCGCGTTCTGCATTTCCCCCTGCAGGCATAGGGGGCAACGTTTCCATCCCGCCACAAGGCCCGTTTACCGCTCCCCGCGTTGCCCGTCTCCTTTTCTCGCTCCTCGCTCAAGATCTGCAAGCAGCTGAGCGTTTACTAGCCCGCCTGGAAAAGGCAGGATCTTAGTCTGTCCGCAATCTGATTGGCTTGGCCAAAGGGCCGGGGCGGCCTCAGGGAAATGGGAGCTGCCTGGGAATTGGAACGCCTCGCAAGCCGAGAAGGGGGTTCCGCGAAGGTGGTGAGTGGTGCGACGAGGGACTTCGGCCCCACACGAAGGCAGGAGCGTCCTTACTCTGGTTTCTCTTCATCACGCACAGGTCTTTCGCCTTTTACTAAAGACTTCCGTGGAGAGGAATACCAATGAGTTAAATTCCATTTTTGGCAGGCTTTGCCTTCTGGCAGAGCCCTGTGACTTTGTCAAACGTCAAAGCAGCTGTGTCTGTGGAGAGGTCGGCCTGTGCAAAGAGAGCACGGCCCTGGGTGGGTGCTCAGCAGCGGCCAGTGTTACGTCCAGTTAACAATACTGCACCGCGACACTTGAGAAGTGTCAGAGGAGGTTGGCTCAGGCAGCAAAGAGTGGGGGTTATTGCTTCTCGGCCTTTTGGCTAAGATCAAGTGTAGTATCTGTTCTTATCAGTTTAATATCTGATATGTCCTCTACACGGGGACAACCTATTAAACGGATTTTTAGAACCGGGAGCTGAAAAAGGGGCTTGCTCCGTTCACTCCACGCATCGACCTGTCCTTGCAGTGCCGCTGGGAACGGTGCAGCCTTCTCTCCACCTGTGGACAAAAAAAAAAAACTTGCTCAGCTTTTCAGGGCGTGAGCCAAATGGGACGGCCGCCGGGGGTCACGCTAAGTACCCCTGCCGACTTAGTGGCGGCTTCTCGGTAGGCTTCTTTTGGTTTTTGTCTTCTTGCAATTACGCTTTGTCAGCCATGACAACTGGCCGAAAAGTGCAGCGCGCCACAGCAAGGTGTAGCAACAACAGGGCCCCCGTGCGCGTTCTGCATTTCCCCCTGCAGGCATAGGGGGCAACGTTTCCATCCCGCCACAGGGCCCGTTTACCGCTCCCCGCGTTGCCCGTCTCCTTTTCTCGCTCCTCGCTCAAGATCTGCAAGCAGCTGAGCGTTTGCTAGCCCGCCTGGAAAAGGCAGGATCTTAGTCTGTCCGCAATCTGATTGGCTTGGCCAAAGTGCCGGGGCGGCCTCAGGGAAATGGGAGCTGCCTGGGAATTGGAACGCCTCGCAAGCCGAGAAGGGGGTTCCGCGAAGGTGGTGAGTGGTGCGACGAGGGACTTCGGCCCCACACGAAGGCAGGAGCGTCCTTACTCTGGTTTCTCTTCATCACGCACAAGTCTTTCGCCTTTTACTAAAGACTTCCGTGGAGAGGAATACCAATGAGTTAAATTCCATTTTTGGCAGGCTTTGCCTTCTGGCAGAGCCCTGGGAGTTTGTCAAACGTCAAAGCAGCAATGTCCGTGGAGAGGTCGGCCTGTGCAAAGAGAGCACGGCCGTTGGTGGGTGCTCAGCAGCGGCCAGTGTTACGTCCAGTTAACAATACTGCACCGCGACACTTGAGAAGTGTCAGAGGAGGTTGGCTCAGGCAGCAAAGAGTGGGGGTCATCGCTTCTCGGCCTTTTGGCTAAGATCAAGTGTAGTATCTGTTCTTATCAGTTTAATATCTGATATGTCCTCTACACGGGGACAACTTATTAAACGGATTTTTAGAACCGGGAGCTGAAAAAGGGGCTTGCTCCTTTCACTCCACGCATCGACCTGGCCTTGCAGTGCCGCTGGGAACGGTGCAGCCTTCTCTCCACCTGTGGACAAAAAAAAAAAAACTTGCTCAGCTTTTCAGGGCGTGAGCCAAATGGGACGGCCGCCGGGGGTCACGCTAAGTACCCCTGCCGACTTAGTGGCGGCTTCTCGGTAGGCTCCTTTGGTTTTTGTCTTCTTGCAATTACGCTTTGTCAGCCATGACAACTGGCCGAAAAGTGCAGCGCGCCACAGCAAGGTGTAGCAACAACAGGGCCCCCGTGCGCGTTCTGCATTTCCCCCTGCAGGCATAGGGGGCAACGTTTCCATCCCGCCACAGGGCCCGTTTACCGCTCCCCGCGTTGCCCGTCTCCTTTTCTCGCTCCTCGCTCAAGATCTGCAAGCAGCTGAGCGTTTGCTAGCCCGCCTGGAAAAGGCAGGATCTTAGTCTGTCCGCAATCTGATTGGCTTGGCCAAAGGGCCGGGGCGGCCTCAGGGAAATGGGAGCTGCCTGGGAATTGGAACGCCTCGCAAGCCGAGAAGGGGGTTCCGCGAAGGTGGTGAGTGGTGCGACGAGGGACTTCGGCCCCACACGAAGGCAGGAGCGTCCTTACTCTGGTTTCTCTTCATCACGCACAAGTCTTTCGCCTTTTACTAAACACTTCCGTGGAGAGGAATACCAATGAGTTAAATTCCATTTTTGGCAGGCTTTGCCTTCTGGCAGAGCCCTGTGAGTTTGTCAAACGTCAAAGCAGCTGTGTCCGTGGAGAGGTCGGCCTGTGCAAAGAGAGCACGGCCGTGGGTGGGTGCTCAGCAGCGGCCAGTGTTACGTCCAGTTAACAATACTGCACCGCGACACTTGAGAAGTGTCAGAGGAGGTTGGCTCAGGCAGCAAAGAGTGGGGGTCATCGCTTCTCGGCCTTTTGGCTAAGATCAAGTGTAGTATCTGTTCTTATCAGTTTAATATCTGATATGTCCTCTACACGGGGACAACTTATTAAACGGATTTTTAGAACCGGGAGCTGAAAAAGGGGCTTGCTCCGTTCACTCCACGCATCGACCTGGCCTTGCAGTGCCGCTGGGAACGGTGCAGCCTTCTCTCCACCTGTGGACAAAAAAAAAAAAACTTGCTCAGCTTTTCAGGGCGTGAGCCAAATGGGACGGCCGCCGGGGGTCACGCTAAGTACCCCTGCCGACTTAGTGGCGGCTTCTCGGTAGGCTCCTTTGGTTTTTGTCTTCTTGCAATTACGCTTTGTCAGCCATGACAACTGGCCGAAAAGTGCAGCGCGCCACAGCAAGGTGTAGCAACAACAGGGCCCCCGTGCGCGTTCTGCATTTCCCCCTGCAGGCATAGGGGGCAACGTTTCCATCCCGCCACAGGGCCCGTTTACCGCTCCCCGCGTTGCCCGTCTCCTTTTCTCGCTCAAGATCTGCAAGCAGCTGAGCGTTTGCTAGCCCGCCTGGAAAAGGCAGGATCTTAGTCTGTCCGCAATCTGATTGGCTTGGCCAAAGGGCCGGGGCGGCCTCAGGGAAATGGGAGCTGCCTGGGAATTGGAACGCCTCGCAAGCCGAGAAGGGGGTTCCACGAAGGTGGTGAGTGGTGCGACGAGGGACTTCGGCCCCACACGAAGGCAGGAGCGTCCTTACTCTGGTTTCTCTTCATCACGCACAAGTCTTTCGCCTTTTACTAAACACTTCCGTGGAGAGGAATACCAATGAGTTAAATTCCATTTTTGGCAGGCTTTGATGTAACACTGGCCGCTGCTGAGCACCCACCCACGGCCGTGCTCTCTTTGCACAGGCCGACCTCTCCACTGCCTGGGAATTGGAACGCCTCGCAAGCCGAGAAGGGGGTTCCGCGAAGGTGGTGAGTGGTGCGACGAGGGACTTCGGCCCCACACGAAGGCAGGAGCGTCCTTACTCTGGTTTCTCTTCATCACGCACAAGTCTTTCGCCTTTTACTAAAGACTTCCGTGGAGAGGAATACCAATGAGTTAAATTCCATTTTTGGCAGGCTTTGCCTTCTGGCAGAGCCCTGTGAGTTTGTCAAACGTCAAAGCAGCTGTGTCCGTGGAGAGGTCGGCCTGTGCAAAGAGAGCACGGCCGTGGGTGGGTGCTCAGCAGCGGCCAGTGTTACGTCCAGTTAACAATACTGCACCGCGACACTTGAGAAGTGTCAGAGGAGGTTGGCTCAGGCAGCAAAGAGTGGGGGTCATCGCTTCTCGGCCTTTTGGCTAAGATCAAGTGTAGTATCTGTTCTTATAAGTTTAATATCTGATATGTCCTCTACACGGGGACAACTTATTAAACGGATTTTTTGAACCGGGAGCTGAAAAAGGGGCTTGCTCCGTTCACTCCACGCATCGACCTGGCCTTGCAGTGCCGCTGGGAACGGTGCAGCCTTCTCTCCACCTGTGGACAAAAAAAAAAACTTGCTCAGCTTTTCAGGGCGTGAGCCAAATGGGACGGCCGCCGGGGGTCACGCTAAGTACCCCTGCCGACTTAGTGGCGGCTTCTCGGTAGGCTCCTTTGGTTTTTGTCTTCTTGCAATTACGCTTTGTCAGCCATGACAACTGGCCGAAAAGTGCAGCGCGCCACAGCAAGGTGTAGCAACAACAGGGCCCCCGTGCGCGTTCTGCATTTCCCCCTGCAGGCATAGGGGGCAACGTTTCCATCCCGCCACAGGGCCCGTTTACCGCTCCCCGCGTTGCCCGTCTCCTTTTCTCGCTCCTCGCTCAAGATCTGCAAGCAGCTGAGCGTTTGCTAGCCCGCCTGGAAAAGGCAGGATCTTAGTCTGTCCGCAATCTGATTGGCTTGGCCAAAGGGCCGGGGCGACCTCAGGGAAATGGGAGCTGCCTGGGAATTGGAACGCCTCGCAAGCCGAGAAGGGGGTTCCGCGAAGGTGGTGAGTGGTGCGACGAGGGACTTCGGCCCCACACGAAGGCAGGAGCGTCCTTACTCTGGTTTCTCTTCATCACGCACAAGTCTTTCGCCTTTTACTAAACACTTCCGTGGAGAAGAATACCAATGAGGTAAATTCCATTTTTGGCAGGCTTTGCCTTCTGGCAGAGCCCTGTGAGTTTGTCAAACGTCAAAGCAGCTGTGTCCGTGGAGAGGTCGGCCTGTGCAAAGAGAGCACGGCCGTGGGTGGGTGCTCAGCAGCGGCCAGTGTTACGTCCAGTTAACAATACTGCACCGCGACACTTGAGAAGTGTCAGAGGAGGTTGGCTCAGGCAGCAAAGAGTGGGGGTCATCGCTTCTCGGCCTTTTGGCTAAGATCAAGTGTAGTATCTGTTCTTATCAGTTTAATATCTGATATGTCCTCTACACGGGGACAACTTATTAAACGGATTTTTAGAACCGGGAGCTGAAAAAGGGGCTTGCTCCGTTCACTCCACGCATCGACCTGGCCTTGCAGTGCCGCTGGGAACGGTGCAGCCTTCTCTCCACCTGTGGACAAAAAAAAAAACTTGCTCAGCTTTTCAGGGCGTGAGCCAAATGGGACGGCCGCCGGGGGTCACGCTAAGTACCCCTGCCGACTTAGTGGCGGCTTCTCGGTAGGCTCCTTTGGTTTTTGTCTTCTTGCAATTACGCTTTGTCAGCCATGACAACTGGCCGAAAAGTGCAGCGCGCCACAGCAAGGTGTAGCAACAACAGGGCCCCCGTGCGCGTTCTGCATTTCCCCCTGCAGGCATAGGGGGCAACGTTTCCATCCCGCCACAGGGCCCGTTTACCGCTCCCCGCGTTGCCCGTCTCCTTTTCTCGCTCCTCGCTCAAGATCTGCAAGCAGCTGAGCGTTTGCTAGCCCGCCTGGAAAAGGCAGGATCTTAGTCTGTCCGCAATCTGATTGGCTTGGCCAAAGGGCCGGGGCGGCCTCAGGGAAATGGGAGCTGCCTGGGAATTGGAACGCCTCGCAAGCCGAGAAGGGGGTTCCGCGAAGGTGGTGAGTGGTGCGACGAGGGACTTCGACCCCACACGAAGGCAGGAGCGTCCTTACTCTGGTTTCTCTTCATCACGCACAAGTCTTTCGCCTTTTACTAAAGACTTCCGTGGAGAGGAATACAGATGAGGTAAATTCCATTTTTGGCAGGCTTTGCCTTCTGGCAGAGCCCTGTGAGTTTGTCAAACGTCAAAGCAGCTGTGTCCGTGGAGAGGTCGGCCTGTGCAAAGAGAGCACGGCCGTGGGTGGGTGCTCAGCAGCGGCCAGTGTTACGTCCAGTTAACAATACTGCACCGCGACACTTGAGAAGTGTCAGAGGAGGTTGGCTCAGGCAGCAAAGAGTGGGGGTCATCGCTTCTCGGCCTTTTGGCTAAGATCAAGTGTAGTATCTGTTCTTATCAGTTTAATATCTGATATGTCCTCTACACGGGGACAACTTATTAAACGGATTTTTAGAACCGGGAGCTGAAAAAGGGGCTTGCTCCGTTCACTCCACGCATCGACGTGGCCTTGCAGTGCCGCTGGGAACGGTGCAGCCTTCTCTCCACCTGTGGACAAAAAAAAAAAAACTTGCTCAGCTTTTCAGGGCGTGAGCCAAATGGGACGGCCGCCGGGGGTCACGCTAAGTACCCCTGCGGACTTAGTGGCGGCTTCTCGGTAGGCTCCTTTGGTTTTTGTCTTCTTGCAATTACGCTTTGTCAGCCATGACAACTGGCCGAAAAGTGCAGCGCGCCACAGCAAAGTGTAGCAACAACAGGGCCCCCGTGCGCGTTCTGCATTTCCCCCTGCAGGCATAGGGGGCAACGTTTCCATCCCGCCACAGGGCCCGTTTACCGCTCCCCGCGTTGCCCGTCTCCTTTTCTCGCTCCTCGCTCAAGATCTGCAAGCAGCTGAGCGTTTGCTAGCCCGCCTGGAAAAGGCAGGATCTTAGTCTGTCCGCAATCTGATTGGCTTGGCCAAAGGGCCGGGGCGGCCTCAGGGAAATGGGAGCTGCCTGGGAATTGGAACGCCTCGCAAGCCGAGAAGGGGGTTCCGCGAAGGTGGTGAGTGGTGCGACGAGGGACTTCGGCCCCACACGAAGGCAGGAGCGTCCTTACTCTGGTTTCTCTTCATCACGCACAAGTCTTTTGCCTTTTACTAAAGACTTCCGTGGAGAGGAATACCAATGAGGTAAATTCCATTTTTGGCAGGCTTTGCCTTCTGGCAGAGCCCTGTGAGTTTGTCAAACGTCAAAGCAGCTGTGTCCGTGGAGAGGTCGGCCTGTGCAAAGAGAGCACGGCCGTGGGTGGGTGCTCAGCAGCGGCCAGTGTTACGTCCAGTTAACAATACTGCACCGCGACACTTGAGAAGTGTCAGAGGAGGTTGGCTCAGGCAGCAAAGAGTGGGGGTCATCGCTTCTCGGCCTTTTGGCTAAGATCAAGTGTAGTATCTGTTCTTATCAGTTTAATATCTGATATGTCCTCTACACGGGGACAACTTATTAAACGGATTTTTAGAACCGGGAGGTGAAAAAGGGGCTTGCTCCGTTCACTCCACGCATCGACCTGGCCTTGCAGTGCCGCTGGGAACGGTGCAGCCTTCTCTCCACCTGTGGACAAAAAAAAAAAACTTGCTCAGCTTTTCAGGGCGTGAGCCAAATGGGACGGCCGCCGGGGGTCACGCTAAGTACCCCTGCGGACTTAGTGGCGGCTTCTCGGTAGGCTCCTTTGGTTTTTGTCTTCTTGCAATTACGCTTTGTCAGCCTCAAGATCTGCAAGCAGCTGAGCGTTTGCTAGCCCGCCTGGAAAAGGCAGGATCTTAGTCTGTCCGCAATCTGATTGGCTTGGCCAAAGGGCCGGGGCGACCTCAGGGAAATGGGAGCTGCCTGGGAATTGGAACGCCTCGCAAGCCGAGAAGGGGGTTCCGCGAAGGTGGTGAGTGGTGCGACGAGGGACTTCGGCCCCACACGAAGGCAGGAGCGTCCTTACTCTGGTTTCTCTTCATCACGCACAAGTCTTTCGCCTTTTACTAAAGAGTTCCGTGGAGAGGAATACCAATGAGTTAAATTCCATTTTTGGCAGGCTTTGCCTTCTGGCAGAGCCCTGTGAGTTTGTCAAACGTCAAAGCAGCTGTGTCCGTGGAGAGGTCGGCCTGTGCAAAGAGAGCACGGCCGTGGGTGGGTGCTCAGCAGCGGCCAGTGTTACGTCCAGTTAACAATACTGCACCGCGACACTTGAGAAGTGTCAGAGGAGGTTGGCTCAGGCAGCAAAGAGTGGGGGCCATCGCTTCTCGGCCTTTTGGCTAAGATCAAGTGTAGTATCTGTTCTTATCAGTTTAATATCTGATATGTCCTCTACACGGGGACAACTTATTAAACGGATTTTTAGAACCGGGAGGTGAAAAAGGGGCTTGCTCCGTTCACTCCACGCATCGACCTGGCCTTGCAGTGCCGCTGGGAACGGTGCAGCCTTCTCTCCACCTGTGGACAAAAAAAAAAACTTGCTCAGCTTTTCAGGGCGTGAGCCAAATGGGACGGCCGCCGGGGGTCACGCTAAGTACCCCTGCCGACTTAGTGGCGGCTTCTCGGTAGGCTCCTTTGGTTTTTGTCTTCTTGCAATTACGCTTTGTCAGCCATGACAACTGGCCGAAAAGTGCAGCGCGCCACAGCAAGGTGTAGCAACAACAGGGCCCCCGTGCGCGTTCTGCATTTCCCCCTGCAGGCATAGGGGGCAACGTTTCCATCCCGCCACAGGGCCCGTTTACCGCTCCCCGCGTTGCCCGTCTCCTTTTCTCGCTCCTCGCTCAAGATCTGCAAGCAGCTGAGCGTTTGCTAGCCCGCCTGGAAAAGGCAGGATCTTAGTCTGTCCGCAATCTGATTGGCTTGGCCAAAGGGCCGGGGCGGCCTCAGGGAAATGGGAGCTGCCTGGGAATTGGAACGCCTCGCAAGCCGAGAAGGGGGTTCCGCGAAGGTGGTGAGTGGTGCGACGAGGGACTTCGGCCCCACACGAAGGCAGGAGCGTCCTTACTCTGGTTTCTCTTCATCACGCACAAGTCTTTTGCCTTTTACTAAAGACTTCCGTGGAGAGGAATACCAATGAGGTAAATTCCATTTTTGGCAGGCTTTGCCTTCTGGCAGAGCCCTGTGAGTTTGTCAAACGTCAAAGCAGCTGTGTCCGTGGAGAGGTCGGCCTGTGAAAAGAGAGCACGGCCGTGGGTGGGTGCTCAGCAGCGGCCAGTGTTACGTCCAGTTAACAATACTGCACCGCGACACTTGAGAAGTGTCAGAGGAGGTTGGCTCAGGCAGCAAAGAGTGGGGGTCATCGCTTCTTGGCCTTTTGGCTAAGATCAAGTGTAGTATCTGTTCTTATCAGTTTAATATCTGATATGTCCTCTACACGGGGACAACTTATTAAACGGATTTTTAGAACCGGGAGCTGAAAAAGGGGCTTGCTCCGTTCACTCCACGCATCGACCTGGCCTTGCAGTGCCGCTGGGAACGGTGCAGCCTTCTCTCCACCTGTGGACAAAAAAAAAAAACTTGCTCAGCTTTTCAGGGCGTGAGCCAAATGGGACAGCCGCCGGGGGTCACGCTAAGTACCCCTGCGGACTTAGTGGCGGCTTCTCGGTAGGCTCCTTTGGTTTTTGTCTTCTTGCAATTACGCTTTGTCAGCCTCAAGATCTGCAAGCAGCTGAGCGTTTGCTAGCCCGCCTGGAAAAGGCGGGATCTTAGTCTGTCCGCAATCTGATTGGCTTGGCCAAAGGGCCGGGGCGACCTCAGGGAAATGGGAGCTGCCTGGGAATTGGAACGCCTCGCAAGCCGAGAAGGGGGTTCCGCGAAGGTGGTGAGTGGTGCGACGAGGGACTTCGGCCCCACACGAAGGCAGGAGCGTCCTTACTCTGGTTTCTCTTCATCACGCACAAGTCTTTCGCCTTTTACTAAAGACTTCCGTGGAGAGGAATACCAATGAGTTAAATTCCATTTTTGGCAGGCTTTGCCTTCTGGCAGAGCCCTGTGAGTTTGTCAAACGTCAAAGCAGCTGTGTCCGTGGAGAGGTCGGCCTGTGCAAAGAGAGCACGGCCATGGGTGGGTGCTCAGCAGCGGCCAGTGTTACGTCTAGTTAACAATACTGCACCGCGACACTTGAGAAGTGTCAGAGGAGGTTGGCTCAGGCAGCAAAGAGTGGGGGCCATCGCTTCTCGGCCTTTTGGCTAAGATCAAGTGTAGTATCTGTTCTTATCAGTTTAATATCTGATATGTCCTCTACACGGGGACAACTTATTAAACGGATTTTTAGAACCGGGAGGTGAAAAAGGGGCTTGCTCCGTTCACTCCACGCATCGACCTGGCCTTGCAGTGCCGCTGGGAACGGTGCAGCCTTCTCTCCACCTGTGGACAAAAAAAAAAACTTGCTCAGCTTTTCAGGGCGTGAGCCAAATGGGACGGCCGCCGGGGGTCACGCTAAGTACCCCTGCCGACTTAGTGGCGGCTTCTCGGTAGGCTCCTTTGGTTTTTGTCTTCTTGCAATTACGCTTTGTCAGCCATGACAACTGGCCGAAAAGTGCAGCGCGCCACAGCAAGGTGTAGCAACAACAGGGCCCCCGTGCGCGTTCTGCATTTCCCCCTGCAGGCATAGGGGGCAACGTTTCCATCCCGCCACAGGGCCCGTTTACCGCTCCCCGCGTTGCCCGTCTCCTTTTCTCGCTCCTCGCTCAAGATCTGCAAGCAGCTGAGCGTTTGCTAGCCCGCCTGGAAAAGGCAGGATCTTAGTCTGTCCGCAATCTGATTGGCTTGGCCAAAGGGCCGGGGCGGCCTCAGGGAAATGGGAGCTGCCTGGGAATTGGAACGCCTCGCAAGCCGAGAAGGGGGTTCCGCGAAGGTGGTGAGTGGTGCGACGAGGGACTTCTTCCCCACACGAAGGCAGGAGCGTCCTTACTCTGGTTTCTCTTCATCACGCACAAGTCTTTCGCCTTTTACTAAACACTTCCGTGGAGAGGAATACCAATGAGTTAAATTCCATTTTTGGCAGGCTTTGCCTTCTGGCAGAGCCCTGTGAGTTTGTCAAACGTCAAAGCAGCTGTGTCCGTGGAGAGGTCGGCCTGTGCAAAGAGAGCACGGCCGTGGGTGGGTGCTCAGCAGCGGCCAGTGTTACGTCCAGTTAACAATACTGCACCGCGACACTTGAGAAGTGTCAGAGGAGGTTGGCTCAGGCAGCAAAGAGTGGGGGTCATCGCTTCTCGGCCTTTTGGCTAAGATCAAGTGTAGTATCTGTTCTTATCAGTTTAATATCTGATATGTCCTCTACACGGGGACAACTTATTAAACGGATTTTTAGAACCGGGAGGTGAAAAAGGGGCTTGCTCCGTTCACTCCACGCATCGACCTGGCCTTGCAGTGCCGCTGGGAACGGTGAAGCCTTCTCTCCATCTGTGGACAAAAAAAAAAAACTTGCTCAGCTTTTCAGGGCGTGAGCCAAATGGGACGGCCGCCGGGGGTCACGCTAAGTACCCCTGCCGACTTAGTGGCGGCTTCTCGGTAGGCTCCTTTGGTTTTTGTCTTCTTGCAATTACGCTTTGTTAGCCATGACAACTGGCCGAAAAGTGCAGCGCGCCACAGCAAGGTGTAGCAAAATCAGGGCCCCCGTGCGCGTTCTGCATTTCCCCCTGCAGGCATAGGGGGCAACGTTTCCATCCCGCCACAGGGCCCGTTTACCGCTCCCCGCGTTGCCCGTCTCCTTTTCTCGCTCCTCGCTCAAGATCTGCAAGCAGCTGAGCGTTTGCTAGCCCGCCTGGAAAAGGCAGGATCTTAGTCTGTCCGCAATCTGATTGGCTTGGCCAAAGGGCCGGGGCGGCCTCAGTGAAATGGGAGCTGCCTGGGATTTGGAACGCCTCGCAAGCCGAGAAGGGGGTTCCGCGAAGGTGGTGAGTGGTGCGACGAGGGACTTCGGCCCCACACGAAGGCAGGAGCGTCCTTACTCTGGTTTCTCTTCATCACGCACAAGTCTTTTGCCTTTTACTAAAGACTTCCGTGGAGAGGAATACCAATGAGGTAAATTCCATTTTTGGCAGGCTTTGCCTTCTGGCAGAGCCCTGTGAGTTTGTCAAACGTCAAAGCAGCTGTGTCCGTGGAGAGGTCGGCCTGTGCAAAGAGAGCACGGCCGTGGGTGGGTGCTCAGCAGCGGCCAGTGTTACGTCCAGTTAACAATACTGCACCGCGACACTTGAGAAGTGTCAGAGGAGGTTGGCTCAGGCAGCAAAGAGTGGGGGTCATCGCTTCTCGGCCTTTTGGCTAAGATCAAGTGTAGTATCTGTTCTTATCAGGTTAATATCTGATATGTCCTCTACACGGGGACAACTTATTAAACGGATTTTTAGAACCGGGAGCTGAAAAAGGGGCTTGCTCCGTTCACTCCACGCATCGACCTGGCCTTGCAGTGCCGCTGGGAACGGTGCAGCCTTCTCTCCACCTGTGGACAAAAAAAAAAAACTTGCTCAGCTTTTCAGGGCGTGAGCCAAATGGGACGGCCGCCGGGGGTCACGCTAAGTACCCCTGCCGACTTAGTGGCGGCTTCTCGGTAGGCTCCTTTGGTTTTTGTCTTCTTGCAATTACGCTTTGTCAGCCATGACAACTGGCCGAAAAGTGCAGCGCGCCACAGCAAGGTGTAGCAACAACAGGGCCCCCGTGCGCGTTCTGCATTTCCCCCTGCAGGCATAGGGGGCAACGTTTCCATCCCGCCACAGGGCCCGTTTACTGCTCCCCGCGTTGCCCGTCTCCTTTTCTCGCTCCTCGCTCAAGATCTGCAAGCAGCTGAGCGTTTGCTAGCCCGCCTGGAAAAGGCAGGATCTTAGTCTGTCCGCAATCTGATTGGCTTGGCCAAAGGGCCGGGGCGGCCTCAGGGAAATGGGAGCTGCCTGGGAATTGGAACGCCTCGCAAGCCGAGAAGGGGGTTCCGCGAAGGTGGTGAGTGGTGCGACGAGGGACTTCGGCCCCACACGAAGGCAGGAGCGTCCTTACTCTGGTTTCTCTTCATCACGCACAAGTCTTTCGCCTTTTACTAAACACTTCCGTGGAGAGGAATACCAATGAGTTAAATTCCATTTTTGGCAGGCTTTGCCTTCTGGCAGAGCCCTGTGAGTTTGTCAAACGTCAAAGCAGCTGTGTCCGTGGAGAGGTCGGCCTGTGCAAAGAGAGCACGGCCGTGGGTGGGTGCTCAGCAGCGGCCAGTGTTACGTCCAGTTAACAATACTGCACCGCGACACTTGAGAAGTGTCAGAGGAGGTTGGCTCAGGCAGCAAAGAGTGGGGGTCATCGCTTCTCGGCCTTTTGGCTAAGATCAAGTGTAGTATCTGTTCTTATCAGTTTAATATCTGATATGTCCTCTACACGGGGACAACTTATTAAACGGATTTTTAGAACCGGGAGCTGAAAAAGGGGCTTGCTCCGTTCACTCCACGCATCGACCTGGCCTTGCAGTGCCGCTGGGAACGGTGCAGCCTTCTCTCCACCTGTGGAAGAAAAAAAAAACTTGCTCAGCTTTTCAGGGCGTGAGCCAAATGGGACGGCCGCCGGGGGTCACGCTAAGTACCCCTGCCGACTTAGTGGCGGCTTCTCGGTAGGCTCCTTTGGTTTTTGTCTTCTTGCAATTACGCTTTGTCAGCCATGACAACTGGCCGAAAAGTGCAGCGCGCCACAGCAAGGTGTAGCAACAACAGGGCCCCCGTGCGCGTTCTGCATTTCCCCCTGCAGGCATAGGGGGCAACGTTTCCATCCCGCCACAGGGCCCGTTTACCGCTCCCCGCGTTGCCCGTCTCCTTTTCTCGCTCCTCGCTCAAGATCTGCAAGCAGCTGAGCGTTTGCTAGCCCGCCTGGAAAAAGCAGGATCTTAGTCTGTCCGCAATCTGATTGGCTTGGCCAAAGGGCCGGGGCGGCCTCAGGGAAATGGGAGCTGCCTGGGAATTGGAACGCCTCGCAAGCCGAGAAGGGGCTTCCGCGAAGGTGGTGAGTGGTGCGACGAGGGACTTCGGCCCCACACGAAGGCAGGAGCGTCCTTACTCTGGTTTCTCTTCATCACGCACAAGTCTTTCGCCTTTTACTAAAGACTTCCGTGGAGAGGAATACCAATGAGGTAAATTCCATTTTTGGCAGGCTTTGCCTTCTGGCAGAGCCCTGTGAGTTTGTCAAACGTCAAAGCAGCTGTGTCCGTGGAGAGGTCGGCCTGTGCAAAGAGAGCACGGCCGTGGGTGGGTGCTCAGCAGCGGCCAGTGTTACGTCCAGTTAACAATACTGCACCGCGACACTTGAGAAGTGTCAGAGGAGGTTGGCTCAGGCAGCAAAGAGTGGGGGTCATCGCTTCTCGGCCTTTTGGCTAAGATCAAGTGTAGTATCTGTTCTTATCAGTTTAATATCTGATATGTCCTCTACACGGGGACAACTTATTAAACGGATTTTTAGAACCGGGAGCTGAAAAAGGGGCTTGCTCCGTTCACTCCACGCATCGACCTGGCCTTGCAGTGCCGCTGGGAACGGTGCAGCCTTCTCTCCACCTGTGGACAAAAAAAAAAAAACTTGCTCAGCTTTTCAGGGCGTGAGCCAAATGGGACGGCCGCCGGGGGTCACGCTAAGTACCCCTGCCGACTTAGTGGCGGCTTCTCGGTAGGCTCCTTTGGTTTTTGTCTTCTTGCAATTACGCTTTGTCAGCCATGACAACTGGCCGAAAAGTGCAGCGCGCCACAGCAAGGTGTAGCAACAACAGGGCCCCCGTGCGCGTTCTGCATTTCCCCCTGCAGGCATAGGGGGCAACGTTTCCATCCCGCCACAGGGCCCGTTTACCGCTCCCCGCGTTGCCCGTCTCCTTTTCTCGCTCCTCGCTCAAGATCTGCAAGCAGCTGAGCGTTTGCTAGCCCACCTGGAAAAGGCAGGATCTTAGTCTGTCCGCAATCTGATTGGCTTGGCCAAAGGGCCGGGGCGGCCTCAGGGAAATGGGAGCTGCCTGGGAATTGGAACGCCTCGCAAGCCGAGAAGGAGGTTCCGCGAAGGTGGTGAGTGGTGCGACGAGGGACTTCGGCCCCACACGAAGGCAGGAGCGTCCTTACTCTGGTTTCTCTTCATCACGCACAAGTCTTTCGCCTTTTACTAAAGACTTCCGTGGAGAGGAATACCAATGAGTTAAATTCCATTTTTGGCAGGCTTTGCCTTCTGGCAGAGCCCTGTGAGTTTGTCAAACGTCAAAGCAGCTGTGTCCGTGGAGAGGTCGGACTGTGCAAAGAGAGCACGGCCATGGGTGGGTGCTCAGCAGCGGCCAGTGTTACGCTAAGTACCCCTGCCGACTTAGTGGCGGCTTCTCGGTAGGCTCCTTTGGTTTTTGTCTTCTTGCAATTACGCTTTGTCAGCCATGACAACTGGCCGAAAAGTGGAGCGCGCCACAGCAAGGTGTAGCAACAACAGGGCCCCCGTGCGCGTTCTGCATTTCCCCCTGCAGGCATAGGGGGCAACGTTTCCATCCCGCCACAGGGCCCGTTTACCGCTCCCCGCGTTGCCCGTCTCCTTTTCTCGCTCCTCGCTCAAGATCTGCAAGCAGCTGAGCGTTTGCTAGCCCGCCTGGAAAAGGCAGGATCTTAGTCTGTCCGCAATCTGATTGGCTTGGCCAAAGGGCCGGGGCGACCTCAGGGAAATGGGAGCTGCCTGGGAATTGGAACGCCTCGCAAGCCGAGAAGGGGGTTCCGCGAAGGTGGTGAGTGGTGCGACGAGGGACTTCGGCCCCACACGAAGGCAGGAGCGTTTTTACTCTGGTTTCTCTTCATCACGCACAAGTCTTTCGCCTTTTACTAAAGACTTCCGTGGAGAGGAATACCAATGAGTTAAATTCCATTTTTGGCAGGCTTTGCCTTCTGGCAGAGCCCTGTGAGTTTGTCAAACGTCAGAGCAGCTGTGTCCGTGGAGAGGTCGGCCTGTGCAAAGAGAGCACGGCCGTGGGTGGGTGCTCAGCAGCGGCCAGTGTTACGTCCGGTTAACAATACTGCACCGCGACACTTGAGAAGTGTCAGAGGAGGTTGGCTCAGGCAGCAAAGCGTGGGGGCCATCGCTTCTCTGCCTTTTGGCTAAGATCAAGTGTAGTATCTGTTCTTATCAGTTTAATATCTGATATGTCCTCTACACGGGGACAACTTATTAAACGGATTTTTAGAACCGGGAGGTGAAAAAGGGGCTTGCTCCGTTCACTCCACGCATCGACCTGGCCTTGCAGTGCCGCTGGGAACGGTGCAGCCTTCTCTCCACCTGTGGACAAAAAAAAAAAACTTGCTCAGCTTTTCAGGGCGTGAGCCAAATGGGACGGCCGCCGGGGGTCACGCTAAGTACCCCTGCGGACTTAGTGGCGGCTTCTCGGTAGGCTCCTTTGGTTTTTGTCTTCTTGCAATTACGCTTTGTCAGCCATGACAACTGGCCGAAAAGTGCAGCGCGCCACAGCAAGGTGTAGCAACAACAGGGCCCCCGTGCGCGTTCTGCATTTCCCCCTGCAGGCATAGGGGGCAACGTTTCCATCCCGCCACAGGGCCCGTTTACCGCTCCCCGCGTTGCCCGTCTCCTTTTCTCGCTCCTCGCTCAAGATTTGCAAGCAGCTGAGCGTTTGCTAGCCCGCCTGGAAAAGGCAGGATCTTAGTCTGTCCGCAATCTGATTGGCTTGGCCAAAGGGCCGGGGCGGCCTCAGGGAAATGGGAGCTGCCTGGGAATTGGAACGCCTCGCAAGCCGAGAAGGGGGTTCCGCGAAGGTGGTGAGTGGTGCGACAAGGGACTTCGGCCCCACACGAAGGCAGGAGTGTCCTTACTCTGGTTTCTCTTCATCACCGCAAGTCTTTCGCCTTTTACTAAAGACTTCCGTGGAGAGGAATACCAATGAGTTAAATTCCATTTTTGGCAGGCTTTGCCTTCTGGCAGAGCCCTGTGAGTTTGTCAAACGTCAAAGCAGCCGTGTCCGTGGAGAGGTCGGCCTGTGCAAAGAGAGCACGGCCGTGGGTGGGTGCTCAGCAGCGGCCAGTGTTACGTCCAGTTAACAATACTGCACCGCGACACTTGAGAAGTGTCAGAGGAGGTTGGCTCAGGCAGCAAAGAGTGAGGGTCATCGCTTCTCGGCCTTTTGGCTAAGATCAAGTGTAGTATCTGTTCTTATCAATTTAATATCTGATATGTCCTCTACACGGGGACAACTTATTAAACGGATTTTTAGAACCGGGAGGTGAAAAAGGGGCTTGCTCCGTTCACTCCACGCATCGACCTGGCCTTGCAGTGCCGCTGGGAACGGTGCAGCCTTCTCTCCACTTGTGGACAAAAAAAAAAAACTTGCTCAGCTTTTCAGGGCGTGAGCCAAATGGGACGGCCGCCGGGGGTCACGCTAAGTACCCCTGCCGACTTTGTGGCGGCTTCTCGGTAGGCTCCTTTGGTTTTTGTCTTCTTGCAATTACGCTTTGTCAGCCATGACAACTGGCCGAAAAGTGTAGCGCGCCACAGCAAGGTGTAGCAACAACAGGGCCCCCGTGCGCGTTCTGCATTTCCCCCTGCAGGCATAGGGGGCAACGTTTCCATCCCGCCACAGGGCCCTTTTACCGCTCCCCGCGTTGCCCGTCTCCTTTTCTCGCTCCTCGCTCAAGATCTGCAAGCAGCTGAGCGTTTGCTAGCCCGCCTGGAAAAGGCAGGATCTTAGTCTGTCCGCAATCTGATTGGCTTGGCCAAAGGGCCGGGGCGGCCTCAGGGAAATGGGAGTTGCCTGGGAATTGGAACGCCTCGCAAGCCGAGAAGGGGGTTCCGCGAAGGTGGTGAGTGGTGCGACGAGGGACTTCGGCCCCACACGAAGGCAGGAGCGTCCTTACTCTGGTTTCTCTTCATCACGCACAAGTCTTTCGCCTTTTACTAAAGACTTCCGTGGAGAGGAATACCAATGAGTTAAATTCCATTTTTGGCAGGCTTTGCCTTCTGGCAGAGCCCTGTGAGTTTGTCAAACGTCAAAGCAGCTGTGTCCGTGGAGAGGTCGGCCGTGGGTGGGTGCTCAGCAGCGGCCAGTGTTACGTCCAGTTAACAATACTGCACCGCGACACTTGAGAAGTGTCAGAGGAGGTTGGATCAGGCAGCAAAGAGTGGGGGTCATCGCTTCTCGGCCTTTTGGCTAAGATCAAGTGTAGTATCTGTTCTTATCAGTTTAATATCTGATATGTCCTCTACACGGGGACAACTTATTAAACGGATTTTTAGAACCGGGAGCTGAAAAAGGGGCTTGCTCCGTTCACTCCACGCATCGACCTGGCCTTGCAGTGCCGCTGGGAACGGTGCAGCCTTCTCTCCACCTGTGGACAAAAAAAAAAAACTTGCTCAGCTTTTCAGGGCGTGAGCCAAATGGGACGGCCGCCGGGGGTCACGCTAAGTACCCCTGCCGACTTAGTGGCGGCTTCTCGGTAGGCTCCTTTGGTTTTTGTCTTCTGCAATTACGCTTTGTCAGCCATGACAACTGGCCGAAAAGTGCAGCGCGCCACAGCAAGGTGTAGCAACAACAGGGCCCCCGTGCGCGTTCTGCATTTCCCCCTGCAGGCATAGGGGGCAACGTTTCCATCCCGCCACAGGGCCCGTTTACCGCTCCCCGCGTTGCCCGTCTCCTTTTCTCGCTCCTCGCTCAAGATTTGCAAGCAGCTGAGCGTTTGCTAGCCCGCCTGGAAAAGGCAGGATCTTAGTCTGTCCGCAATCTGATTGGCTTGGCCAAAGGGCCGGGGCGGCCTCAGGGAAATGGGAGCTGCCTGGGAATTGGAACGCCTCGCAAGCCGAAAAGGGGGTTCCGCGAAGGTGGTGAGTGGTGCGACGAGCGACTTCGGCCCCACACGAAGGCAGGAGCGTCCTTACTCTGGTTTCTCTTCATCACGCACAAGTCTTTCGCCTTTTACTAAACACTTCCGTGGAGAGGAATACCAATGAGTTAAATTCCATTTTTGGCAGGCTTTGCCTTCTGGCAGAGCCCTGTGAGTTTGTCAAACGTCAAAGCAGCTGTGTCCGTGGAGAGGTCGGCCTGTGCAAAGAGAGCACGGCCGTGGGTGGGTGCTCAGCAGCGGCCAGTGTTACGTCCAGTTAACAATACTGCACCGCGACACTTGAGAAGTGTCAGAGGAGGTTGGCTCAGGCAGCAAAGAGTGGGGGTCATCGCTTCTCGGCCTTTTGGCTAAGATCAAGTGTAGTATCTGTTCTTATCAGTTTAATATCTGATATGTCCTCTACACGGGGACAACTTATTAAACGGATTTTTAGAACCGGGAGGTGAAAAATGGGCTTGCTCCGTTCACTCCACGCATCGACCTGGCCTTGCAGTGCCGCTGGGAACGGTGCAGCCTTTTCTCCACCTGTGGACAAAAAAAAAAAAACTTGCTCAGCTTTTCAGGGCGTGAGCCAAATGGGACGGCCGCCGGGGGTCACGCTAAGTACCCCTGCCGACTTAGTGGCGGCTTCTCGGTAGGCTCCTTTGGTTTTTGTCTTCTTGCAATTACGCTTTGTCAGCCATGACAACTGGCCGAAAAGTGCAGCGCGCCACAGCAAGGTGTAGCAACAACAGGGCCCCCGTGCGCGTTCTGCATTTCCCCCTGCAGGCATAGGGGGCAACGTTTCCATCCCGCCACAGGGCCCGTTTACCGCTCCCCGCGTTGCCCGTCTCCTTTTCTCGCTCCTCGCTCAAGATCTGCAAGCAGCTGAGCGTTTGCTAGCCCGCCTGGAAAAGGCAGGATCTTAGTCTGTCCGCAATCTGATTGGCTTGGCCAAAGGGCCGGGGCGGCCTCAGGGAAATGGGAGCTGCCTGGGAATTGGAACGCCTCGCAAGCCGAGAAGGGGGTTCCGCGAAGGTGGTGAGTGGTGCGACGAGGGACTTCGGCCCCACACGAAGGCAGGAGCGTCCTTACTCTGGTTTCTCTTCATCACGCACAAGTCTTTCGCCTTTTACTAAAGACTTCCGTGGAGAGGAATACCAATGAGTTAAATTCCATTTTTGGCAGGCTTTGCCTTCTGGCAGAGCCCTGTGAGTTTGTCAAACGTCAAAGCAGCTGTGTCCGTGGAGAGGTCGGCCTGTGCAAAGAGAGCACGGCCGTGGGTGGGTGCTCAGCAGCGGCCAGTGTTACGTCCAGTTAACAATACTGCACCGCGACACTTGAGAAGTGTCAGAGGAGGTTGGCTCAGGCAGCAAAGAGTGGGGGTCATCGCTTCTCGGCCTTTTGGCTAAGATCAAGTGTAGTATCTGTTCTTATCAGTTTAATATCTGATATGTCCTCTACACGGGGACAACTTATTAAACGGATTTTTAGAACCGGGAGCTGAAAAAGGGGCTTGCTCCGTTCACTCCACGCATCGACCTGGCCTTGCAGTGCCGCTGGGAACGGTGCAGCCTTCTCTCCACCTGTGGACAAAAAAAAAAAACTTGCTCAGCTTTTCAGGGCGTGAGCCAAATGGGACGGCCGCCGGGGTTCACGCTAAGTACCCCTGCCGACTTAGTGGCGGCTTCTCGGTAGGCTCCTTTGGTTTTTGTCTTCTTGCAATTACGCTTTGTCAGCCATGACAACTGGCCGAAAAGTGCAGCAAGGTGTAGCAACAACAGGGCCCCCGTGCGCGTTCTGCATTTCCCCCTGCAGGCATAGGGGGCAACGTTTCCATCCCGCCACAGGGCCCGTTTACCGCTCCCCGCGTTGCCCGTCTCCTTTTCTCGCTCCTCGCTCAAGATCTGCAAGCAGCTGAGCGTTTGCTAGCCCGCCTGGAAAAGGCAGGATCTTAGTCTGTCCGCAATCTGATTAGCTTGGCCAAAGGGCCGGGGCGGCCTCAGGGAAATGGGAGCTGCCTGGGAATTGGAACGCCTCGCAAGCCGAGAAGGGGGTTCCGCGAAGGTGGTGAGTGGTGCGACGAGGGACTTCGGCCCCACACGAAGGCAGGAGTGTCCTTACTCTGGTTTCTCTTCATCACGCACAAGTCTTTCGCCTTTTACTAAAGACTTCCGTGGAGAGGAATACCAATGAGTTAAATTCCATTTTTGGCAGGCTTTGCCTTCTGGCAGAGCCCTGTGAGTTTGTCAAACGTCAAAGCAGCCGTGTCCGTGGAGAGGTCGGCCTGTGCAAAGAGAGCACGGCCGTGGGTGGGTGCTCAGCAGCGGCCAGTGTTACGTCCAGTTAACAATACTGCACCGCGACACTTGAGAAGTGTCAGAGGAGGTTGGCTCAGGCAGCAAAGAGTGAGGGTCATCGCTTCTCGGCCTTTTGGCTAAGATCAAGTGTAGTATCTGTTCTTATCAATTTAATATCTGATATGTCCTCTACACGGGGACAACTTATTAAACGGATTTTTAGAACCGGGAGGTGAAAAAGGGGCTTGCTCCGTTCACTCCACGCATCGACCTGGCCTTGCAGTGCCGCTGGGAACGGTGCAGCCTTCTCTCCACTTGTGGACAAAAAAAATAAACTTGCTCAGCTTTTCAGGGCGTGAGCCAAATGGGACGGCCGCCGGGGGTCACGCTAAGTACCCCTGCCGACTTTGTGGCGGCTTCTCGGTAGGCTCCTTTGGTTTTTGTCTTCTTGCAATTACGCTTTGTCAGCCATGACAACTGGCCGAAAAGTGTAGCGCGCCACAGCAAGGTGTAGCAACAACAGGGCCCCCGTGCGCGTTCTGCATTTCCCCCTGCAGGCATAGGGGGCAACGTTTCCATCCCGCCACAGGGCCCTTTTACCGCTCCCCGCGTTGCCCGTCTCCTTTTCTCGCTCCTCGCTCAAGATCTGCAAGCAGCTGAGCGTTTGCTAGCCCGCCTGGAAAAGGCAGGATCTTAGTCTGTCCGCAATCTGATTGGCTTGGCCAAAGGGCCGGGGCGGCCTCAGGGAAATGGGAGTTGCCTGGGAATTGGAACGCCTCGCAAGCCGAGAAGGGGGTTCCGCGAAGGTGGTGAGTGGTGCGACGAGGGACTTCGGCCCCACACGAAGGCAGGAGCGTCCTTACTCTGGTTTCTCTTCATCACGCACAAGTCTTTCGCCTTTTACTAAAGACTTCCGTGGAGAGGAATACCAATGAGTTAAATTCCATTTTTGGCAGGCTTTGCCTTCTGGCAGAGCCCTGTGAGTTTGTCAAACGTCAAAGCAGCTGTGTCCGTGGAGAGGTCGGCCGTGGGTGGGTGCTCAGCAGCGGCCAGTGTTACGTCCAGTTAACAATACTGCACCGCGACACTTGAGAAGTGTCAGAGGAGGTTGGATCAGGCAGCAAAGAGTGGGGGTCATCGCTTCTCGGCCTTTTGGCTAAGATCAAGTGTAGTATCTGTTCTTATCAGTTTAATATCTGATATGTCCTCTACACGGGGACAACTTATTAAACGGATTTTTAGAACCGGGAGCTGAAAAAGGGGCTTGCTCCGTTCACTCCACGCATCGACCTGGCCTTGCAGTGCCGCTGGGAACGGTGCAGCCTTCTCTCCACCTGTGGACAAAAAAAAAAAACTTGCTCAGCTTTTCAGGGCGTGAGCCAAATGGGACGGCCGCCGGGGGTCACGCTAAGTACCCCTGCCGACTTAGTGGCGGCTTCTCGGTAGGCTCCTTTGGTTTTTGTCTTCTGCAATTACGCTTTGTCAGCCATGACAACTGGCCGAAAAGTGCAGCGCGCCACAGCAAGGTGTAGCAACAACAGGGCCCCCGTGCGCGTTCTGCATTTCCCCCTGCAGGCATAGGGGGCAACGTTTCCATCCCGCCACAGGGCCCGTTTACCGCTCCCCGCGTTGCCCGTCTCCTTTTCTCGCTCCTCGCTCAAGATCTGCAAGCAGCTGAGCGTTTGCTAGCCCGCCTGGAAAAGGCAGGATCTTAGTCTGTCCGCAATCTGATTGGCTTGGCCAAAGGGCCGGGGCGGCCTCAGGGAAATGGGAGCTGCCTGGGAATTGGAACGCCTCGCAAGCCGAGAAGGGGGTTCCGCGAAGGTGGTGAGTGGTGCGACGAGGGACTTCGGCCCCACACGAAGGCAGGAGCGTCCTTACTCTGGTTTCTCTTCATCACGCACAAGTCTTTTGCCTTTTACTAAAGACTTCCGTGGAGAGGAATACCAATGAGGTAAATTCCATTTTTGGCAGGCTTTGCCTTCTGGCAGAGCCCTGTGAGTTTGTCAAACGTCAAAGCAGCTGTGTCCGTGGAGAGGTCGGCCTGTGAAAAGAGAGCACGGCCGTGGGTGGGTGCTCAGCAGCGGCCAGTGTTACGTCCAGTTAACAATACTGCACCGCGACACTTGAGAAGTGTCAGAGGAGGTTGGCTCAGGCAGCAAAGAGTGGGGGTCATCGCTTCTTGGCCTTTTGGCTAAGATCAAGTGTAGTATCTGTTCTTATCAGTTTAATATCTGATATGTCCTCTACACGGGGACAACTTATTAAACGGATTTTTAGAACCGGGAGCTGAAAAAGGGGCTTGCTCCGTTCACTCCACGCATCGACCTGGCCTTGCAGTGCCGCTGGGAACGGTGCAGCCTTCTCTCCACCTGTGGACAAAAAAAAAAAACTTGCTCAGCTTTTCAGGGCGTGAGCCAAATGGGACAGCCGCCGGGGGTCACGCTAAGTACCCCTGCGGACTTAGTGGCGGCTTCTCGGTAGGCTCCTTTGGTTTTTGTCTTCTTGCAATTACGCTTTGTCAGCCTCAAGATCTGCAAGCAGCTGAGCGTTTGCTAGCCCGCCTGGAAAAGGCGGGATCTTAGTCTGTCCGCAATCTGATTGGCTTGGCCAAAGGGCCGGGGCGACCTCAGGGAAATGGGAGCTGCCTGGGAATTGGAACGCCTCGCAAGCCGAGAAGGGGGTTCCGCGAAGGTGGTGAGTGGTGCGACGAGGGACTTCGGCCCCACACGAAGGCAGGAGCGTCCTTACTCTGGTTTCTCTTCATCACGCACAAGTCTTTCGCCTTTTACTAAAGACTTCCGTGGAGAGGAATACCAATGAGTTAAATTCCATTTTTGGCAGGCTTTGCCTTCTGGCAGAGCCCTGTGAGTTTGTCAAACGTCAAAGCAGCTGTGTCCGTGGAGAGGTCGGCCTGTGCAAAGAGAGCACGGCCATGGGTGGGTGCTCAGCAGCGGCCAGTGTTACGTCTAGTTAACAATACTGCACCGCGACACTTGAGAAGTGTCAGAGGAGGTTGGCTCAGGCAGCAAAGAGTGGGGGCCATCGCTTCTCGGCCTTTTGGCTAAGATCAAGTGTAGTATCTGTTCTTATCAGTTTAATATCTGATATGTCCTCTACACGGGGACAACTTATTAAACGGATTTTTAGAACCGGGAGGTGAAAAAGGGGCTTGCTCCGTTCACTCCACGCATCGACCTGGCCTTGCAGTGCCGCTGGGAACGGTGCAGCCTTCTCTCCACCTGTGGACAAAAAAAAAAACTTGCTCAGCTTTTCAGGGCGTGAGCCAAATGGGACGGCCGCCGGGGGTCACGCTAAGTACCCCTGCCGACTTAGTGGCGGCTTCTCGGTAGGCTCCTTTGGTTTTTGTCTTCTTGCAATTACGCTTTGTCAGCCATGACAACTGGCCGAAAAGTGCAGCGCGCCACAGCAAGGTGTAGCAACAACAGGGCCCCCGTGCGCGTTCTGCATTTCCCCCTGCAGGCATAGGGGGCAACGTTTCCATCCCGCCACAGGGCCCGTTTACCGCTCCCCGCGTTGCCCGTCTCCTTTTCTCGCTCCTCGCTCAAGATCTGCAAGCAGCTGAGCGTTTGCTAGCCCGCCTGGAAAAGGCAGGATCTTAGTCTGTCCGCAATCTGATTGGCTTGGCCAAAGGGCCGGGGCGGCCTCAGGGAAATGGGAGCTGCCTGGGAATTGGAACGCCTCGCAAGCCGAGAAGGGGGTTCCGCGAAGGTGGTGAGTGGTGCGACGAGGGACTTCTTTCCCACACGAAGGCAGGAGCGTCCTTACTCTGGTTTCTCTTCATCACGCACAAGTCTTTCGCCTTTTACTAAACACTTCCGTGGAGAGGAATACCAATGAGTTAAATTCCATTTTTGGCAGGCTTTGCCTTCTGGCAGAGCCCTGTGAGTTTGTCAAACGTCAAAGCAGCTGTGTCCGTGGAGAGGTCGGCCTGTGCAAAGAGAGCACGGCCGTGGGTGGGTGCTCAGCAGCGGCCAGTGTTACGTCCAGTTAACAATACTGCACCGCGACACTTGAGAAGTGTCAGAGGAGGTTGGCTCAGGCAGCAAAGAGTGGGGGTCATCGCTTCTCGGCCTTTTGGCTAAGATCAAGTGTAGTATCTGTTCTTATCAGTTTAATATCTGATATGTCCTCTACACGGGGACAACTTATTAAACGGATTTTTAGAACCGGGAGGTGAAAAAGGGGCTTGCTCCGTTCACTCCACGCATCGACCTGGCCTTGCAGTGCCGCTGGGAACGGTGAAGCCTTCTCTCCATCTGTGGACAAAAAAAAAAAACTTGCTCAGCTTTTCAGGGCGTGAGCCAAATGGGACGGCCGCCGGGGGTCACGCTAAGTACCCCTGCCGACTTAGTGGCGGCTTCTCGGTAGGCTCCTTTGGTTTTTGTCTTCTTGCAATTACGCTTTGTTAGCCATGACAACTGGCCGAAAAGTGCAGCGCGCCACAGCAAGGTGTAGCAAAATCAGGGCCCCCGTGCGCGTTCTGCATTTCCCCCTGCAGGCATAGGGGGCAACGTTTCCATCCCGCCACAGGGCCCGTTTACCGCTCCCCGCGTTGCCCGTCTCCTTTTCTCGCTCCTCGCTCAAGATCTGCAAGCAGCTGAGCGTTTGCTAGCCCGCCTGGAAAAGGCAGGATCTTAGTCTGTCCGCAATCTGATTGGCTTGGCCAAAGGGCCGGGGCGGCCTCAGTGAAATGGGAGCTGCCTGGGATTTGGAACGCCTCGCAAGCCGAGAAGGGGGTTCCGCGAAGGTGGTGAGTGGTGCAACGAGGGACTTCGGCCCCACACGAAGGCAGGAGCGTCCTTACTCTGGTTTCTCTTCATCACGCACAAGTCTTTTGCCTTTTACTAAAGACTTCCGTGGAGAGGAATACCAATGAGGTAAATTCCATTTTTGGCAGGCTTTGCCTTCTGGCAGAGCCCTGTGAGTTTGTCAAACGTCAAAGCAGCTGTGTCCGTGGAGAGGTCGGCCTGTGCAAAGAGAGCACGGCCGTGGGTGGGTGCTCAGCAGCGGCCAGTGTTACGTCCAGTTAACAATACTGCACCGCGACACTTGAGAAGTGTCAGAGGAGGTTGGCTCAGGCAGCAAAGAGTGGGGGTCATCGCTTCTCGGCCTTTTGGCTAAGATCAAGTGTAGTATCTGTTCTTATCAGGTTAATATCTGATATGTCCTCTACACGGGGACAACTTATTAAACGGATTTTTAGAACCGGGAGCTGAAAAAGGGGCTTGCTCCGTTCACTCCACGCATCGACCTGGCCTTGCAGTGCCGCTGGGAACGGTGCAGCCTTCTCTCCACCTGTGGACAAAAAAAAAAAACTTGCTCAGCTTTTCAGGGCGTGAGCCAAATGGGACGGCCGCCGGGGGTCACGCTAAGTACCCCTGCCGACTTAGTGGCGGCTTCTCGGTAGGCTCCTTTGGTTTTTGTCTTCTTGCAATTACGCTTTGTCAGCCATGACAACTGGCCGAAAAGTGCAGCGCGCCACAGCAAGGTGTAGCAACAACAGGGCCCCCGTGCGCGTTCTGCATTTCCCCCTGCAGGCATAGGGGGCAACGTTTCCATCCCGCCACAGGGCCCGTTTACTGCTCCCCGCGTTGCCCGTCTCCTTTTCTCGCTCCTCGCTCAAGATCTGCAAGCAGCTGAGCGTTTGCTAGCCCGCCTGGAAAAGGCAGGATCTTAGTCTGTCCGCAATCTGATTGGCTTGGCCAAAGGGCCGGGGCGGCCTCAGGGAAATGGGAGCTGCCTGGGAATTGGAACGCCTCGCAAGCCGAGAAGGGGGTTCCGCGAAGGTGGTGAGTGGTGCGACGAGGGACTTCGGCCCCACACGAAGGCAGGAGCGTCCTTACTCTGGTTTCTCTTCATCACGCACAAGTCTTTCGCCTTTTACTAAACACTTCCGTGGAGAGGAATACCAATGAGTTAAATTCCATTTTTGGCAGGCTTTGCCTTCTGGCAGAGCCCTGTGAGTTTGTCAAACGTCAAAGCAGCTGTGTCCGTGGAGAGGTCGGCCTGTGCAAAGAGAGCACGGCCGTGGGTGGGTGCTCAGCAGCGGCCAGTGTTACGTCCAGTTAACAATACTGCACCGCGACACTTGAGAAGTGTCAGAGGAGGTTGGCTCAGGCAGCAAAGAGTGGGGGTCATCGCTTCTCGGCCTTTTGGCTAAGATCAAGTGTAGTATCTGTTCTTATCAGTTTAATATCTGATATGTCCTCTACACGGGGACAACTTATTAAACGGATTTTTAGAACCGGGAGCTGAAAAAGGGGCTTGCTCCGTTCACTCCACGCATCGACCTGGCCTTGCAGTGCCGCTGGGAACGGTGCAGCCTTCTCTCCACCTGTGGAAGAAAAAAAAAACTTGCTCAGCTTTTCAGGGCGTGAGCCAAATGGGACGGCCGCCGGGGGTCACGCTAAGTACCCCTGCCGACTTAGTGGCGGCTTCTCGGTAGGCTCCTTTGGTTTTTGTCTTCTTGCAATTACGCTTTGTCAGCCATGACAACTGGCCGAAAAGTGCAGCGCGCCACAGCAAGGTGTAGCAACAACAGGGCCCCCGTGCGCGTTCTGCATTTCCCCCTGCAGGCATAGGGGGCAACGTTTCCATCCCGCCACAGGGCCCGTTTACCGCTCCCCGCGTTGCCCGTCTCCTTTTCTCGCTCCTCGCTCAAGATCTGCAAGCAGCTGAGCGTTTGCTAGCCCGCCTGGAAAAAGCAGGATCTTAGTCTGTCCGCAATCTGATTGGCTTGGCCAAAGGGCCGGGGCGGCCTCAGGGAAATGGGAGCTGCCTGGGAATTGGAACGCCTCGCAAGCCGAGAAGGGGCTTCCGCGAAGGTGGTGAGTGGTGCGACGAGGGACTTCGGCCCCACACGAAGGCAGGAGCGTCCTTACTCTGGTTTCTCTTCATCACGCACAAGTCTTTCGCCTTTTACTAAAGACTTCCGTGGAGAGGAATACCAATGAGGTAAATTCCATTTTTGGCAGGCTTTGCCTTCTGGCAGAGCCCTGTGAGTTTGTCAAACGTCAAAGCAGCTGTGTCCGTGGAGAGGTCGGCCTGTGCAAAGAGAGCACGGCCGTGGGTGGGTGCTCAGCAGCGGCCAGTGTTACGTCCAGTTAACAATACTGCACCGCGACACTTGAGAAGTGTCAGAGGAGGTTGGCTCAGGCAGCAAAGAGTGGGGGTCATCGCTTCTCGGCCTTTTGGCTAAGATCAAGTGTAGTATCTGTTCTTATCAGTTTAATATCTGATATGTCCTCTACACGGGGACAACTTATTAAACGGATTTTTAGAACCGGGAGCTGAAAAAGGGGCTTGCTCCGTTCACTCCACGCATCGACCTGGCCTTGCAGTGCCGCTGGGAACGGTGCAGCCTTCTCTCCACCTGTGGACAAAAAAAAAAAAACTTGCTCAGCTTTTCAGGGCGTGAGCCAAATGGGACGGCCGCCGGGGGTCACGCTAAGTACCCCTGCCGACTTAGTGGCGGCTTCTCGGTAGGCTCCTTTGGTTTTTGTCTTCTTGCAATTACGCTTTGTCAGCCATGACAACTGGCCGAAAAGTGCAGCGCGCCACAGCAAGGTGTAGCAACAACAGGGCCCCCGTGCGCGTTCTGCATTTCCCCCTGCAGGCATAGGGGGCAACGTTTCCATCCCGCCACAGGGCCCGTTTACCGCTCCCCGCGTTGCCCGTCTCCTTTTCTCGCTCCTCGCTCAAGATCTGCAAGCAGCTGAGCGTTTGCTAGCCCGCCTGGAAAAGGCAGGATCTTAGTCTGTCCGCAATCTGATTGGCTTGGCCAAAGGGCCGGGGCGGCCTCAGGGAAATGGGAGCTGCCTGGGAATTGGAACGCCTCGCAAGCCGAGAAGGGGGTTCCGCGAAGGTGGTGAGTGGTGCGACGAGGGACTTCGGCCCCACACGAAGGCAGGAGCGTCCTTACTCTGGTTTCTCTTCATCACGCACAAGTCTTTCGCCTTTTACTAAAGACTTCCGTGGAGAGGAATACCAATGAGTTAAATTCCATTTTTGGCAGGCTTTGCCTTCTGGCAGAGCCCTGTGAGTTTGTCAAACGTCAAAGCAGCTGTGTCCGTGGAGAGGTCGGTCTGTGCAAAGAGAGCACGGCCATGGGTGGGTGCTCAGCAGCGGCCAGTGTTACGCTAAGTACCCCTGCCGACTTAGTGGCGGCTTCTCGGTAGGCTCCTTTGGTTTTTGTCTTCTTGCAATTACGCTTTGTCAGCCATGACAACTGGCCGAAAAGTGGAGCGCGCCACAGCAAGGTGTAGCAACAACAGGGCCCCCGTGCGCGTTCTGCATTTCCCCCTGCAGGCATAGGGGGCAACGTTTCCATCCCGCCACAGGGCCCGTTTACCGCTCCCCGCGTTGCCCGTCTCCTTTTCTCGCTCCTCGCTCAAGATCTGCAAGCAGCTGAGCGTTTGCTAGCCCGCCTGGAAAAGGCAGGATCTTAGTCTGTCCGCAATCTGATTGGCTTGGCCAAAGGGCCGGGGCGACCTCAGGGAAATGGGAGCTGCCTGGGAATTGGAACGCCTCGCAAGCCGAGAAGGGGGTTCCGCGAAGGTGGTGAGTGGTGCGACGAGGGACTTCGGCCCCACACGAAGGCAGGAGCGTTTTTACTCTGGTTTCTCTTCATCACGCACAAGTCTTTCGCCTTTTACTAAAGACTTCCGTGGAGAGGAATACCAATGAGTTAAATTCCATTTTTGGCAGGCTTTGCCTTCTGGCAGAGCCCTGTGAGTTTGTCAAACGTCAAAGCAGCTGTGTCCGTGGAGAGGTCGGCCTGTGCAAAGAGAGCACGGCCGTGGGTGGGTGCTCAGCAGCGGCCAGTGTTACGTCCGGTTAACAATACTGCACCGCGACACTTGAGAAGTGTCAGAGGAGGTTGGCTCAGGCAGCAAAGCGTGGGGGCCATCGCTTCTCTGCCTTTTGGCTAAGATCAAGTGTAGTATCTGTTCTTATCAGTTTAATATCTGATATGTCCTCTACACGGGGACAACTTATTAAACGGATTTTTAGAACCGGGAGGTGAAAAAGGGGCTTGCTCCGTTCACTCCACGCATCGACCTGGCCTTGCAGTGCCGCTGGGAACGGTGCAGCCTTCTCTCCACCTGTGGACAAAAAAAAAAAACTTGCTCAGCTTTTCAGGGCGTGAGCCAAATGGGACGGCCGCCGGGGGTCACGCTAAGTACCCCTGCGGACTTAGTGGCGGCTTCTCGGTAGGCTCCTTTGGTTTTTGTCTTCTTGCAATTACGCTTTGTCAGCCATGACAACTGGCCGAAAAGTGCAGCGCGCCACAGCAAGGTGTAGCAACAACAGGGCCCCCGTGCGCGTTCTGCATTTCCCCCTGCAGGCATAGGGGGCAACGTTTCCATCCCGCCACAGGGCCCGTTTACCGCTCCCCGCGTTGCCCGTCTCCTTTTCTCGCTCCTCGCTCAAGATCTGCAAGCAGCTGAGCGTTTGCTAGCCCGCCTGGAAAAGGCAGGATCTTAGTCTGTCCGCAATCTGATTGGCTTGGCCAAAGGGCCGGGGCGGCCTCAGGGAAATGGGAGCTGCCTGGGAATTGGAACGCCTCGCAAGCCGAGAAGGGGGTTCCGCGAAGGTGGTGAGTGGTGCGACGAGGGACTTCGGCCCCACACGAAGGCAGGAGTGTCCTTACTCTGGTTTCTCTTCATCACCGCAAGTCTTTCGCCTTTTACTAAAGACTTCCGTGGAGAGGAATACCAATGAGTTAAATTCCATTTTTGGCAGGCTTTGCCTTCTGGCAGAGCCCTGTGAGTTTGTCAAACGTCAAAGCAGCCGTGTCCGTGGAGAGGTCGGCCTGTGCAAAGAGAGCACGGCCGTGGGTGGGTGCTCAGCAGCGGCCAGTGTTACGTCCAGTTAACAATACTGCACCGCGACACTTGAGAAGTGTCAGAGGAGGTTGGCTCAGGCAGCAAAGAGTGAGGGTCATCGCTTCTCGGCCTTTTGGCTAAGATCAAGTGTAGTATCTGTTCTTATCAATTTAATATCTGATATGTCCTCTACACGGGGACAACTTATTAAACGGATTTTTAGAACCGGGAGGTGAAAAAGGGGCTTGCTCCGTTCACTCCACGCATCGACCTGGCCTTGCAGTGCCGCTGGGAACGGTGCAGCCTTCTCTCCACTTGTGGACAAAAAAAAAAAACTTGCTCAGCTTTTCAGGGCGTGAGCCAAATGGGACGGCCGCCGGGGGTCACGCTAAGTACCCCTGCCGACTTTGTGGCGGCTTCTCGGTAGGCTCCTTTGGTTTTTGTCTTCTTGCAATTACGCTTTGTCAGCCATGACAACTGGCCGAAAAGTGTAGCGCGCCACAGCAAGGTGTAGCAACAACAGGGCCCCCGTGCGCGTTCTGCATTTCCCCCTGCAGGCATAGGGGGCAACGTTTCCATCCCGCCACAGGGCCCTTTTACCGCTCCCCGCGTTGCCCGTCTCCTTTTCTCGCTCCTCGCTCAAGATCTGCAAGCAGCTGAGCGTTTGCTAGCCCGCCTGGAAAAGGCAGGATCTTAGTCTGTCCGCAATCTGATTGGCTTGGCCAAAGGGCCGGGGCGGCCTCAGGGAAATGGGAGTTGCCTGGGAATTGGAACGCCTCGCAAGCCGAGAAGGGGGTTCCGCGAAGGTGGTGAGTGGTGCGACGAGGGACTTCGGCCCCACACGAAGGCAGGAGCGTCCTTACTCTGGTTTCTCTTCATCACGCACAAGTCTTTCGCCTTTTACTAAAGACTTCCGTGGAGAGGAATACCAATGAGTTAAATTCCATTTTTGGCAGGCTTTGCCTTCTGGCAGAGCCCTGTGAGTTTGTCAAACGTCAAAGCAGCTGTGTCCGTGGAGAGGTCGGCCGTGGGTGGGTGCTCAGCAGCGGCCAGTGTTACGTCCAGTTAACAATACTGCACCGCGACACTTGAGAAGTGTCAGAGGAGGTTGGATCAGGCAGCAAAGAGTGGGGGTCATCGCTTCTCGGCCTTTTGGCTAAGATCAAGTGTAGTATCTGTTCTTATCAGTTTAATATCTGATATGTCCTCTACACGGGGACAACTTATTAAACGGATTTTTAGAACCGGGAGCTGAAAAAGGGGCTTGCTCCGTTCACTCCACGCATCGACCTGGCCTTGCAGTGCCGCTGGGAACGGTGCAGCCTTCTCTCCACCTGTGGACAAAAAAAAAAAACTTGCTCAGCTTTTCAGGGCGTGAGCCAAATGGGACGGCCGCCGGGGGTCACGCTAAGTACCCCTGCCGACTTAGTGGCGGCTTCTCGGTAGGCTCCTTTGGTTTTTGTCTTCTGCAATTACGCTTTGTCAGCCATGACAACTGGCCGAAAAGTGCAGCGCGCCACAGCAAGGTGTAGCAACAACAGGGCCCCCGTGCGCGTTCTGCATTTCCCCCTGCAGGCATAGGGGGCAACGTTTCCATCCCGCCACAGGGCCCGTTTACCGCTCCCCGCGTTGCCCGTCTCCTTTTCTCGCTCCTCGCTCAAGATTTGCAAGCAGCTGAGCGTTTGCTAGCCCGCCTGGAAAAGGCAGGATCTTAGTCTGTCCGCAATCTGATTGGCTTGGCCAAAGGGCCGGGGCGGCCTCAGGGAAATGGGAGCTGCCTGGGAATTGGAACGCCTCGCAAGCCGAAAAGGGGGTTCCGCGAAGGTGGTGAGTGGTGCGACGAGCGACTTCGGCCCCACACGAAGGCAGGAGCGTCCTTACTCTGGTTTCTCTTCATCACGCACAAGTCTTTCGCCTTTTACTAAACACTTCCGTGGAGAGGAATACCAATGAGTTAAATTCCATTTTTGGCAGGCTTTGCCTTCTGGCAGAGCCCTGTGAGTTTGTCAAACGTCAAAGCAGCTGTGTCCGTGGAGAGGTCGGCCTGTGCAAAGAGAGCACGGCCGTGGGTGGGTGCTCAGCAGCGGCCAGTGTTACGTCCAGTTAACAATACTGCACCGCGACACTTGAGAAGTGTCAGAGGAGGTTGGCTCAGGCAGCAAAGAGTGGGGGTCATCGCTTCTCGGCCTTTTGGCTAAGATCAAGTGTAGTATCTGTTCTTATCAGTTTAATATCTGATATGTCCTCTACACGGGGACAACTTATTAAACGGATTTTTAGAACCGGGAGGTGAAAAAGGGGCTTGCTCCGTTCACTCCACGCATCGACCTGGCCTTGCAGTGCCGCTGGGAACGGTGCAGCCTTTTCTCCACCTGTGGACAAAAAAAAAAAAACTTGCTCAGCTTTTCAGGGCGTGAGCCAAATGGGACGGCCGCCGGGGGTCACGCTAAGTACCCCTGCCGACTTAGTGGCGGCTTCTCGGTAGGCTCCTTTGGTTTTTGTCTTCTTGCAATTACGCTTTGTCAGCCATGACAACTGGCCGAAAAGTGCAGCGCGCCACAGCAAGGTGTAGCAACAACAGGGCCCCCGTGCGCGTTCTGCATTTCCCCCTGCAGGCATAGGGGGCAACGTTTCCATCCCGCCACAGGGCCCGTTTACCGCTCCCCGCGTTGCCCGTCTCCTTTTCTCGCTCCTCGCTCAAGATCTGCAAGCAGCTGAGCGTTTGCTAGCCCGCCTGGAAAAGGCAGGATCTTAGTCTGTCCGCAATCTGATTGGCTTGGCCAAAGGGCCGGGGCGGCCTCAGGGAAATGGGAGCTGCCTGGGAATTGGAACGCCTCGCAAGCCGAGAAGGGGGTTCCGCGAAGGTGGTGAGTGGTGCGACGAGGGACTTCGGCCCCACACGAAGGCAGGAGCGTCCTTACTCTGGTTTCTCTTCATCACGCACAAGTCTTTCGCCTTTTACTAAAGACTTCCGTGGAGAGGAATACCAATGAGTTAAATTCCATTTTTGGCAGGCTTTGCCTTCTGGCAGAGCCCTGTGAGTTTGTCAAACGTCAAAGCAGCTGTGTCCGTGGAGAGGTCGGCCTGTGCAAAGAGAGCACGGCCGTGGGTGGGTGCTCAGCAGCGGCCAGTGTTACGTCCAGTTAACAATACTGCACCGCGACACTTGAGAAGTGTCAGAGGAGGTTGGCTCAGGCAGCAAAGAGTGGGGGTCATCGCTTCTCGGCCTTTTGGCTAAGATCAAGTGTAGTATCTGTTCTTATCAGTTTAATATCTGATATGTCCTCTACACGGGGACAACTTATTAAACGGATTTTTAGAACCGGGAGCTGAAAAAGGGGCTTGCTCCGTTCACTCCACGCATCGACCTGGCCTTGCAGTGCCGCTGGGAACGGTGCAGCCTTCTCTCCACCTGTGGACAAAAAAAAAAAACTTGCTCAGCTTTTCAGGGCGTGAGCCAAATGGGACGGCCGCCGGGGTTCACGCTAAGTACCCCTGCCGACTTAGTGGCGGCTTCTCGGTAGGCTCCTTTGGTTTTTGTCTTCTTGCAATTACGCTTTGTCAGCCATGACAACTGGCCGAAAAGTGCAGCAAGGTGTAGCAACAACAGGGCCCCCGTGCGCGTTCTGCATTTCCCCCTGCAGGCATAGGGGGCAACGTTTCCATCCCGCCACAGGGCCCGTTTACCGCTCCCCGCGTTGCCCGTCTCCTTTTCTCGCTCCTCGCTCAAGATCTGCAAGCAGCTGAGCGTTTGCTAGCCCGCCTGGAAAAGGCAGGATCTTAGTCTGTCCGCAATCTGATTGGCTTGGCCAAAGGGCCGGGGCGGCCTCAGGGAAATGGGAGCTGCCTGGGAATTGGAACGCCTCGCAAGCCGAGAAGGGGGTTCCGCGAAGGTGGTGAGTGGTGCGACGAGGGACTTCGGCCCCACACGAAGGCAGGAGCGTCCTTACTCTGGTTTCTCTTCATCACGCACAAGTCTTTCGCCTTTTACTAAAGACTTCCGTGGAGAGGAATACCGATGAGTTAAATTCCATTTTTGGCAGGCTTTGCCTTCTGGCAGAGCCCTGTGAGTTTGTCAAACGTCAAAGCAGCTGTGTCCGTGGAGAGGTCGGCCTGTGCAAAGAGAGCACGGCCGTGGGTGGGTGCTCAGCAGCGGCCAGTGTTACGTCCAGTTAACAATACTGCACCGCGACACTTGAGAAGTGTCAGAGGAGGTTGGCTCAGGCAGCAAAGAGTGGGGGTCATCGCTTCTCGGCCTTTTGGCTAAGATCAAGTGTAGTATCTGTTCTTATCAGTTTAATATCTGATATGTCCTCTACACGGGGACAACTTATTAAACTGATTTTTAGAACAGGGAAGTGAAAAAGGGGCTTGCTCCGTTCACTCCACGCATCGACCTGGCCTTGTAGTGCCGCTAGGAACGGTGCAGCCTTCTCTCCACCTGTGGACAAAAAAAAAAAACTTGCTCAGCTTTTCAGGGCGTGAGCCAAATGGGACGGCCGCCGGGGGTCACGCTAAGTACCCCTGCCGACTGAGTGGCGGCTTCTCGGTAGGCTCCTTTGGTTTTTGTCTTCTTGCAATTACGCTTTGTCAGCCATGAGAACTGGCCGAAAAGTGCAGCAAGGTGTAGCAACAACAGGGCCCCCGTGCGCGTTCTGCATTTCCCCCTGCAGGCATAGGGGGCAACGTTTCCATCCCGCCACAGGGCCCGTTTACCGCTCCCCGCGTTGCCCGTCTCCTTTTCTCGCTCCTCGCTCAAGATCTGCAAGCAGCTGAGCGTTTGCTAGCCCGCCTGGAAAAGGCAGGATCTTAGTCTGTCCGCAATCTGATTGGCTTGGCCAAAGGGCCGGGGCGGCCTCAGGGAAATGGGAGCTGCCTGGGAATTGGAACGCCTCGCAAGCCGAGAAGGGGGTTCCGCGAAGGTGGTGAGTGGTGCGACGAGGGACTTCGGCCCCACACGAAGGCAGGAGCGTCCTTACTCTGGTTTCTCTTCATCACGCACAAGTCTTTCGCCTTTTACTAAAGACTTCCGTGGAGAGGAATACCGATGAGTTAAATTCCATTTTTAGCAGGCTTTGCCTTCTGGCAGAGCCCTGTGAGTTTGTCAAACGTCAAAGCAGCTGTGTCCGTGGAGAGGTCGGCCTGTGCAAAGAGAGCACGGCCGTGGGTGGGTGCTCAGCAGCGGCCAGTGTTACGTCCAGTTAACAATACTGCACCGCGACACTTGAGAAGTGTCAGAGGAGGTTGGCTCAGGCAGCAAAGAGTGGGGGTCATCGCTTCTCGGCCTTTTGGCTAAGATCAAGTGTAGTATCTGTTCTTATCAGTTTAATATCTGATATGTCCTCTACACGGGGACAACTTATTAAACGGATTTTTAGAACCGGGAGCTGAAAAAGGGGCTTGCTCCGTTCACTCCACGCATCGACCTGGCCTTGCAGTGCCGCTGGGAACGGTGCAGCCTTCTCTCCACCTGTGGACAAAAAAAAAAAAACTTGCTCAGCTTTTCAGGGCGTGAGCCAAATGGGACGGCCGCCGGGGGTCACGCTAAGTACCCCTGCCGACTTAGTGGCGGCTTCTCGGTAGGCTCCTTTGGTTTTTGTCTTCTTGCAATTACGCTTTGTCAGCCATGACAACTGGCCGAAAAGTGCAGCGCACCACAGCAAGGTGTAGCAACAACAGGGCCCCCGTGCGCGTTCTGCATTTCCCCCTGCAGGCATAGGGGGCAACGTTTCCATCCCGCCACAGGGCCCGTTTACCGCTCCCCGCGTTGCCCGTCTCCTTTTCTCGCTCCTCGCTCAAGATCTGCAAGCAGCTGAGCGTTTGCTAGCCCGCCTGGAAAAGGCAGGATCTTAGTCTGTCCGCAATCTGATTGGCTTGGCCAAAGGGCCGGGGCGGCCTCAGGGAAATGGGAGCTGCCTGGGAATTGGAACGCCTCGCAAGCCGAGAAGGGGGTTCCGCGAAGGTGGTGAGTGGTGCGACGAGGGACTTCGGCCCCACACGAAGGCAGGAGCGTCCTTACTCTGGTTTCTCTTCATCACGCACAAGTCTTTCGCCTTTTACTAAAGACTTCCGTGGAGAGGAATACCAATGAGTTAAATTCCATTTTTGGCAGGCTTTGCCTTCTGGCAGAGCCCTGTGAGTTTGTCAAACGTCAAAGCAGCTGTGTCCGTGGAGAGGTCGGCCTGTGCAAAGAGAGCACGGCCGTGGGTGGGTGCTCAGCAGCGGCCAGTGTTACGTCCAGTTAACAATACTGCACCGCGACACTTGAGAAGTGTCAGAGGAGGTTGGCTCAGGCAGCAAAGAGTGGGGGTCATCGCTTCTCGGCCTTTTGGCTAAGATCAAGTGTAGTATCTGTTCTTATCAGTTTAATATCTGATATGTCCTCTACACGGGGACAACTTATTAAACGGATTTTTAGAACCGGGAGGTGAAAAAAGGGGCTTGCTCCGTTCACTCTACGCATCGACCTGGCCTTGCAGTGCCGCTGGGAACGGTGCAGCCTTCTCTCCACCTGTGGACAAAAAAAAAAACTTGCTCAGCTTTTCAGGGCGTGAGCCAAATGGGACGGCCGCCGGGGGTCACGCTAAGTACCCCTGCCGACTTAGTGGCGGCTTCTCGGTAGGCTCCTTTGGTTTTTGTCTTCTTGCCATTACGCTTTGTCAGCCATGACAACTGGCCGAAAAGTGCAGCGCGCCACAGCAAGGTGTAGCAACAACAGGGCCCCCGTGCGCGTTCTGCATTTCCCCCTGCAGGCATAGGGGGCAACGTTTCCATCCCGCCACAGGGCCCGTTTACCGCTCCCCGCGTTGCCCGTCTCCTTTTCTCGCTCCTCGCTCAAGATCTGCAAGCAGCTGAGCGTTTGCTAGCCCGCCTGGAAAAGGCAGGATCTTAGTCTGTCCGCAATCTGATTGGCTCGGCCAAAGGGCCGGGGCGGCCTCAGGGAAATGGGAGCTGCCTGGGAATTGGAACGCCTCGCAAGCCGAGAAGGGGGTTCCGCGAAGGTGGTGAGTGGTGCGACGAGGGACTTCGGCCCCACACGAAGGCAGGAGCGTCCTTACTCTGGTTTCTCTTCATCACGCACAAGTCTTTCGCCTTTTACTAAACACTTCCATGGAGAGGAATACCAATGAGTTAAATTCCATTCTTGGCAGGCTTTGCCTTCTGGCAGAGCCCTGTGAGTTTGTCAAATGTCAAAGCAGCTGTGTCCGTGGAGAGGTCGGCCTGTGCAAAGAGAGCACGGCCGTGGGTGGGTGCTCAGCAGCGGCCAGTGTTACGTCCAGTTAACAATACTGCACCGCGACACTTGAGAAGTGTCAGAGGAGCTTGGCTCAGGCAGCAAAGAGTGGGGGTCATCGCTTCTCGGCCTTTTGGCTAAGATCAAGTGTAGTATCTGTTCTTATCAGTTTATTATCTGATATGTCCTCTACACGGGGACAACTTATTAAACGGATTTTTAGAACCGGGAGCTGAAAAAGGGGCTTGCTCCGTTCACTCCACGCATCGACCTGGCCTTGCAGTGCCGCTGGGAACGGTGCAGCCTTCTCTCCACCTGTGGACAAAAAAAAAAAACTTGCTCAGCTTTTCAGGGCGTGAGCCAAATGGGACGGCCGCCGGGGATCACGCTAAGTACCCCTGCCGACTTAGTGGCGGCTTCTCGGTAGGCTCCTTTGGTTTTTGTCTTCTTGCAATTACGCTTTGTCAGCCATGACAACTGGCCGAAAAGTGCAGCGCGCCACAGCAAGGTGTAGCAACAACAGGGCCCCCGTGCGCGTTCTGCATTTCCCCCTGCAGGCATAGGGGGCAACGTTTCCATCCCGCCACAGGGCCCGTTTACCGCTCCCCGCGTTGCCCGTCTCCTTTTCTCGCTCCTCGCTCAAGATCTGCAAGCAGCTGAGCGTTTGCTAGCCCGCCTGGAAAAGGCAGGATCTTAGTCTGTCCGCAATCTGATTGGCTTGGCCAAAGGGCCGGGGCGGCCTCAGGGAAATGGGAGCTGCCTGGGAATTGGAACGCCTCGCAAGCCGAGAAGGGGGTTCCGCGAAGGTGGTGAGTGGTGCGACGAGGGACTTCGGCCCCACACGAAGGCAGGAGCGTCCTTACTCTGGTTTCTCTTCATCACGCACAAGTCTTTCGCCTTTTACTAAAGACTTCCGTGGAGAGGAATACCAATGAGTTAAATTCCATTTTTGGCAGGCTTTGCCTTCTGGCAGAGCCCTGTGAGTTTGTCAAACGTCAAAGCAGCTGTGTCCGTGGAGAGGTCGGCCTGTGCAAAGAGAGCACGGCCGTGGGTGGGTGCTCAGCAGCGGCCAGTGTTACGTCCAGTTAACAATACTGCACCGCGACACTTGAGAAGTGTCAGAGGAGGTTGGCTCAGGCAGCAAAGAGTGGGGGTCATCGCTTCTCGGCCTTTTGGCTAAGATCAAGTGTAGTATCTGTTCTTATCAGTTTAATATCTGATATGTCCTCTACACGGGGACAACTTATTAAACTGATTTTTAGAACAGGGAGGTGAAAAAGGGGCTTGCTCCGTTCACTCCACGCATCGACCTGGCCTTGTAGTGCCGCTAGGAACGGTGCAGCCTTCTCTCCACCTGTGGACAAAAAAAAAAACTTGCTCAGCTTTTCAGGGCGTGAGCCAAATGGGACGGCCGCCGGGGGTCACGCTAAGTACCCCTGCCGACTGAGTGGCGGCTTCTCGGTAGGCTCCTTTGGTTTTTGTCTTCTTGCAATTACGCTTTGTCAGCCATGACAACTGGCCGAAAAGTGCAGCGCGCCACAGCAAGGTGTAGCAACAACAGGGCCCCCGTGCGCGTTCTGCATTTCCCCCTGCAGGCATAGGGGGCAACGTTTCCATCCCGCCACAGGGCCCGTTTACCGCTCCCCGCGTTGCCCGTCTCCTTTTCTCGCTCCTCGCTCAAGATCTGCAAGCAGCTGAGCGTTTGCTAGCCCGCCTGGAAAAGGCAGGATCTTAGTCTGTCCGCAATCTGATTGGCTCGGCCAAAGGGCCGGGGCGGCCTCAGTGAAATGGGAGCTGCCTGGGAATTGGAACGCCTCGCAAGCCGAGAAGGGGGTTCCGCGAAGGTGGTGAGTGGTGCGACGAGGGACTTCGGCCCCACACGAAGGCAGGAGCGTCCTTACTCTGGTTTCTCTTCATCACGCACAAGTCTTTCGCCTTTTACTAAAGACTTCCGTGGAGAGGAATACCAATGAGTTAAATTCCATTTTTGGCAGGCTTTGCCTTCTGGCAGAGCCCTGTGAGTTTGTCAAACGTCAAAGCAGCTGTGTCCGTGGAGAGGTCGGCCTGTGCAAAGAGAGCACGGCCGTGGGTGGGTGCTCAGCAGCGGCCAGTGTTACGTCCAGTTAACAATACTGCACCGCGACACTTGAGAAGTGTCAGAGGAGGTTGGCTCAGGCAGCAAAGAGTGGGGGTCATCGCTTCTCGGCCTTTTGGCTAAGATCAAGTGTAGTATCTGTTCATATCAGTTTAATATCTGATATGTCCTCTACACGGGGACAACTTATTAAACTGATTTTTAGAACAGGGAGTTGAAAAAGGGGCTTGCTCCGTTCACTCCACGCATCGACCTGGCCTTGCAGTGCCGCTAGGAACGGTGCAGCCTTCTCTCCACCTGTGGACAAAAAAAAAAAAACTTGCTCAGCTTTTCAGGGCATGAGCCAAATGGGACGGCCGCCGGGGGTCACGCTAAGTACCCCTGCCGACTGAGTGGCGGCTTCTCGTTAGGCTCCTTTGGTTGTTGTCTTCTTGCAATTACGCTTTGTCAGCCATGACAACTGGCCGAAAAGTGCAGCAAGGTGTAGCAACAACAGGGCCCCCGTGCGCGTTCTGCATTTCCCCCTGCAGGCATAGGGGGCAACGTTTCCATCCCGCCACAGGGCCCGTTTACCGCTCCCCGCGTTGCCCGTCTCCTTTTCTCGCTCCTCGCTCAAGATCTGCAAGCAGCTGAGCGTTTGCTAGCCCGCCTGGAAAAGGCAGGATCTTAGTCTGTCCGCAATCTGATTGGCTTGGCCAAAGGGCCGGGGCGGCCTCAGTGAAATGGGAGCTGCCTGGGAATTGGAACGCCTCGCAAGCCGAGAAGGGGGTTCCGCGAAGGTGGTGAGTGGTGCGACGAGGGACTTCGGCCCCACACGAAGGCAGGAGCGTCCTTACTCTGGTTTCTCTTCATCACGCACAAGTCTTTCGCCTTTTACTAAAGACTTCCGTGGAGAGGAATACCAATGAGTTAAATTCCATTTTTGGCAGGCTTTGCCTTCTGGCAGAGCCCTGTGAGTTTGTCAAACGTCAAAGCAGCTGTGTCCGTGGAGAGGTCGGCCTGTGCAAAGAGAGCACGGCCGTGGGTGGGTGCTCAGCAGCGGCCAGTGTTACGTCCAGTTAACAATACTGCACCGCGACACTTGAGAAGTGTCAGAGGAGGTTGGCTCAGGCAGCAAAGAGTGGGGGTCATCGCTTCTCGGCCTTTTGGCTAAGATCAAGTGTAGTATCTGTTCTTATCAGTTTAATATCTGATATGTCCTCTACACGGGGACAACTTATTAAACGGATTTTTAGAACCGGGAGGTGAAAAAGGGGCTTGCTCCGTTCACTCCACGCATCGACCTGGCCTTGCAGTGCCGCTGGGAACGGTGCAGTCTTCTCTCCACCTGTGGACAAAAAAAAAAACTTGCTCAGCTTTTCAGGGCGTGAGCCAAATGGGACGGCCGCCGGGGGTCACGCTAAGTACCCCTGCCGACTTAGTGGCGGCTTCTCGGTAGGCTCCTTTGGTTTTTGTCTTCTTGCAATTACGCTTTGTCAGCCATGACAACTGGCCGAAAAGTGCAGCGCGCCACAGCAAGGTGTAGCAACAACAGGGCCCCCGTGCGCGTTCTGCATTTCCCCCTGCAGGCATAGGGGGCAACGTTTCCATCCCGCCACAGGGCCCGTTTACCGCTCCCCGCGTTGCCCGTCTCCTTTTCTCGCTCCTCGCTCAAGATCTGCAAGCAGCTGAGCGTTTGCTAGCCCGCCTGGAAAAGGCAGGATCTTAGTCTGTCCGCAATCTGATTGGCTTGGCCAAAGGGCCGGGGCGGCCTCAGGGAAATGGGAGCTGCCTGGGAATTGGAACGCCTCGCAAGCCGAGAAGGGAGTTCCGCGAAGGTGGTGAGTGGTGCGACGAGGGACTTCGGCCCCACACGAAGGCAGGAGCGTCCTTACTCTGGTTTCTCTTCATCACGCACAAGTCTTTCGCCTTTTACTAAACACTTCCGTGGAGAGGAATACCAATGAGTTAAATTCCATTTTTGGCAGGCTTTGCCTTCTGGCAGAGCCCTGTGAGTTTGTCAAACGTCAAAGCAGCTGTGTCCGTGGAGAGGTCGGCCTGTGCAAAGAGAGCACGGCCGTGGGTGGGTGCTCAGCAGCGGCCAGTGTTACGTCCAGTTAACAATACTGCACCGCGACACTTGAGAAGTGTCAGAGGAGGTTGGCTCAGGCAGCAAAGAGTGGGGGTCATCGCTTCTCGGCCTTTTGGCTAAGATCAAGTGTAGTATCTGTTCTTATCAGTTTAATATCTGATATGTCCTCTACACAGGGACAACTTATTAAACGGATTTTTAGAACCGGGAGCTGAAAAAGGGGCTTGCTCCGTTCACTCCACGCATCGACCTGGCCTTGCAGTGCCGCTGGGAACGGTGCAGCCTTCTCTCCACCTGTGGACAAAAAAAAAAAACTTGCTCAGCTTTTCAGGGCGTGAGCCAAATGGAACGGCCGCCGGGGGTCACGCTAAGTACCCCTGCCGACTTAGTGGCGGCTTCTCGGTAGGCTCCTTTGGTTTTTGTCTTCTTGCAATTACGCTTTGTCAGCCATGACAACTGGCCGAAAAGTGCAGCGCGCCACAGCAAGGTGTTGCAACAACAGGGCCCCCGTGCGCGTTCTGCATTTCCCCCTGCAGGCATAGGGGGCAACGTTTCCATCCCGCCACAGGGCCCGTTTACCGCTCCCCGCGTTGCCCGTCTCCTTTTCTCGCTCCTCGCTCAAGATCTGCAAGCAGCTGAGCGTTTGCTAGCCCGCCTGGAAAAGGCAGGATCTTAGTCTGTCCGCAATCTGATTGGCTTGGCCAAAGGGCCGGGGCGGCCTCAGGGAAATGGGAGCTGCCTGGGAATTGGAACGCCTCGCAAGCCGAGAAGGGGGTTCCGCGAAGGTGGTGAGTGGTGCGACGAGGGACTTCGGCCCCACACGAAGGCAGGAGCGTCCTTACTCTGGTTTCTCTTCATCACGCACAAGTCTTTCGCCTTTTACTAAAGACTTCCGTGGAGAAGAATACCAATGAGGTAAATTCCATTTTTGGCAGGCTTTGCCTTCTGGCAGAGCCCTGTGAGTTTGTCAAACGTCAAAGCAGCTGTGTCCGTGGAGAGGTCGGCCTGTGCAAAGAGAGCACGGCCGTGGGTGGGTGCTCAGCAGCGGCCAGTGTTACGTCCAGTTAACAATACTGCACCGCGACACTTGAGAAGTGTCAGAGGAGGTTGGCTCAGGCAGCAAAGAGTGGGGGTCATCGCTTCTCGGCCTTTTGGCTAAGATCAAGTGTAGTATCTGTTCTTATCAGTTTAATATCTGATATGTCCTCTACACGGGGACAACTTATTAAACGGATTTTTAGAACCGGGAGCTGAAAAAGGGGCTTGCTCCGTTCACTCCACGCATCGACCTGGCCTTGCAGTGCCGCTGGGAACGGTGCAGCCTTCTCTCCACCTGTGGACAAAAAAAAAAAACTTGCTCAGCTTTTCAGGGCGTGAGCCAAATGGGACGGCCGCCGGGGGTCACGCTAAGTACCCCTGCCGACTTAGTGGCGGCTTCTCGGTAGGCTCCTTTGGTTTTTGTCTTCTTGCAATTACGCTTTGTCAGCCATGACAACTGGCCGAAAAGTGCAGCGCGCCACAGCAAGGTGTAGCAACAACAGGGCCCCCGTGCGCGTTCTGCATTTCCCCCTGCAGGCATAGGGGGCAACGTTTCCATCCCGCCACAGGGCCCGTTTACCGCTCCCCGCGTTGCCCGTCTCCTTTTCTCGCTCCTCGCTCAAGATCTGCAAGCAGCTGAGCGTTTGCTAGCCCGCCTGGAAAAGGCAGGATCTTAGTCTGTCCGCAATCTGATTGGCTTGGCCAAAGGGCCGGGGCGGCCTCAGGGAAATGGGAGCTGCCTGGGAATTGGAACGCCTCGCAAGCCGAGAAGGGGGTTCCGCGAAGGTGGTGAGTGGTGCGACGAGGGACTTCGGCCCCACACGAAGGCAGGAGCGTCCTTACTCTGGTTTCTCTTCATCACGCACAAGTCTTTCGCCTTTTACTAAAGACTTCCGTGGAGAGGAATACCAATGAGTTAAATTCCATTTTTGGCAGGCTTTGCCTTCTGGCAGAGCCCTGTGAGTTTGTCAAACGTCAAAGCAGCTGTGTCCGTGGAGAGGTCGGCCTGTGCAAAGAGAGCACGGCCGTGGGTGGGTGCTCAGCAGCGGCCAGTGTTACGTCCAGTTAACAATACTGCACCGCGACACTTGAGAAGTGTCAGAGGAGGTTGGCTCAGGCAGCAAAGAGTGGGGGTCATCGCTTCTCGGCCTTTTGGCTAAGATCAAGTGTAGTATCTGTTCTTATCAGTTTAATATCTGATATGTCCTCTACACGGGGACAACTTATTAAACGGATTTTTAGAACCGGGAGGTGAAAAAGGGGCTTGCTCCGTTCACTCTACGCATCGACCTGGCCTTGCAGTGCCGCTGGGAACGGTGCAGCCTTCTCTCCACCTGTGGAAGAAAAAAAAAACTTGCTCAGCTTTTCAGGGCGTGAGCCAAATGGGACGGCCGCCGGGGGTCACGCTAAGTACCCCTGCCGACTTAGTGGCGTCTTCTCGGTAGGCTCCTTTGGTTTTTGTCTTCTTGCAATTACGCTTTGTCAGCCATGACAACTGGCCGAAAAGTGCAGCGCGCCACAGCAAGGTGTAGCAACAACAGGGCCCCCGTGCGCGTTCTGCATTTCCCCCTGCAGGCATAGGGGGCAACGTTTCCATCCCGCCACAGGGCCCGTTTACCGCTCCCCGCGTTGCCCGTCTCCTTTTCTCGCTCCTCGCTCAAGATCTGCAAGCAGCTGAGCGTTTGCTAGCCCGCCTGGAAAAGGCAGGATCTTAGTCTGTCCGCAATCTGATTGGCTTGGCCAAAGGGCCGGGGCGGCCTCAGGGAAATGGGAGCTGCCTGGGAATTGGAACGCCTCGCAAGCCGAGAAGGGGGTTCCGCGAAGGTGGTGAGTGGTGCGACGAGGGACTTCGGCCCCACACGAAGGCAGGAGCGTCCTTACTCTGGTTTCTCTTCATCACGCACAAGTCTTTCGCCTTTTACTAAAGACTTCCGTGGAGAAGAATACCAATGAGGTAAATTCCATTTTTGGCAGGCTTTGCCTTCTGGCAGAGCCCTGTGAGTTTGTCAAACGTCAAAGCAGCTGTGTCCGTGGAGAGGTCGGCCTGTGCAAAGAGAGCACGGCCGTGGGTGGGTGCTCAGCAGCGGCCAGTGTTACGTCCAGTTAACAATACTGCACCGCGACACTTGAGAAGTGTCAGAGGAGGTTGGCTCAGGCAGCAAAGAGTGGGGGTCATCGCTTCTCGGCCTTTTGGCTAAGATCAAGTGTAGTATCTGTTCTTATCAGTTTAATATCTGATATGTCCTCTACACGGGGACAACTTATTAAACGGATTTTTAGAACCGGGAGCTGAAAAAGGGGCTTGCTCCGTTCACTCCACGCATCGACCTGGCCTTGCAGTGCCGCTGGGAACGGTGCAGCCTTCTCTCCACCTGTGGACAAAAAAAAAAAACTTGCTCAGCTTTTCAGGGCGTGAGCCAAATGGGACGGCCGCCGGGGGTCACGCTAAGTACCCCTGCCGACTTAGTGGCGGCTTCTCGGTAGGCTCCTTTGGTTTTTGTCTTCTTGCAATTACGCTTTGTCAGCCATGACAACTGGCCGAAAAGTGCAGCGCGCCACAGCAAGGTGTAGCAACAACAGGGCCCCCGTGCGCGTTCTGCATTTCCCCCTGCAGGCATAGGGGGCAACGTTTCCATCCCGCCACAGGGCCCTTTTACCGCTCCCCGCGTTGCCCGTCTCCTTTTCTCGCTCCTCGCTCAAGATCTGCAAGCAGCTGAGCGTTTGCTAGCCCGCCTGGAAAAGGCAGGATCTTAGTCTGTCCGCAATCTGATTGGCTTGGCCAAAGGGCCGGGGCGGCCTCAGGGAAATGGGAGCTGCCTGGGAATTGGAACGCCTCGCAAGCCGAGAAGGGGGTTCCGCGAAGGTGGTGAGTGGTGCGACGAGGGACTTCGGCCCCACACGAAGGCAGGAGCGTCCTTACTCTGGTTTCTCTTCATCACGCACAAGTCTTTCGCCTTTTACTAAAGACTTCCGTGGAGAGGAATACCAATGAGTTAAATTCCATTTTTGGCAGGCTTTGCCTTCTGGCAGAGCCCTGTGAGTTTGTCAAACGTCAAAGCAGCTGTGTCCGTGGAGAGGTCGGCCTGTGCAAAGAGAGCACGGCCGTGGGTGGGTGCTCAGCAGCGGCCAGTGTTACGTCCAGTTAACAATACTGCACCGCGACACTTGAGAAGTGTCAGAGGAGGTTGGCTCAGGCAGCAAAGAGTTGGGGTCAACGCTTCTCGGCCTTTTGGCTAAGATCAAGTGTAGTATCTGTTCTTATCAGTTTAATATCTGATATGTCCTCTACACGGGGACAACTTATTAAACGGATTTTTAGAACCGGGAGGTGAAAAAGGGGCTTGCTCCCTTCACTCTACGCATCGACCTGGCATTGCAGTGCCGCTGGGAACGGTGCAGCCTTCTCTCCACCTGTGGACAAAAAAAAAAACTTGCTCAGCTTTTCAGGGCGTGAGCCAAATGGGACGGCCGCCGGGGGTCACGCTAAGTACCCCTGCCGACTTAGTGGCGGCTTCTCGGTAGGCTCCTTTAGTTTTTGTCTTCTTGCAATTACGCTTTGTCAGCCATGACAACTGGCCGAAAAGTGCAGCGCGCCACAGCAAGGTGTAGCAACAACAGGGCCCCCGTGCGCGTTCTGCATTTCCCCCTGCAGGCATAGGGGGCAACGTTTCCATCCCGCCACAGGACCCGTTTACCGCTCCCCGCGTTGCCCGTCTCCTTTTCTCGCTCCTCGCTCAAGATCTGCAAGCAGCTGAGCGTTTGCTAGCCCGCCTGGAAAAGGCAGGATCTTAGTCTGTCCGCAATCTGATTGGCTTGGCCAAAGGGCCGGGGCGGCCTCAGGGAAATGGGAGCTGCCTGGGAATTGGAACGCCTCGCAAGCCGAGAAGGGGGTTCCGCGAAGGTGGTGAGTGGTGCGACGAGGGACTTCGGCCCCACACGAAGGCAGGAGCGTCCTTACTCTGGTTTCTCTTCATCACGCACAAGTCTTTCGCCTTTTACTAAAGACTTCCGTGGAGAGGAATACCAATGAGTTAAATTCCATTTTTGGCAGGCTTTGCCTTCTGGCAGAGCCCTGTGAGTTTGTCAAACGTCAAAGCAGCTGTGTCCGTGGAGAGGTCGGTCTGTGCAAAGAGAGCACGGCCGTGGGTGGGTGCTCAGCAGCGGCCAGTGTTACGTCCAGTTAACAATACTGCACCGCGACATTTGAGAAGTGTCAGAGGAGGTTGGATCAGGCAGCAAAGAGTGGGGGTCATCGCTTCTCGGCCTTTTGGCTAAGATCAAGTGTAGTATCTGTTCTTATCAGTTTAATATCTGATATGTCCTCTACACGGGGACAACTTATTAAACGGATTTTTAGAACCGGGAGGTGAAAAAGGGGCTTGCTCCGTTCACTCTACGCATCGACCTGGCCTTGCAGTGCCGCTGGGAACGGTGCAGCCTTCTCTCCACCTGTGGAAAAAAAAAAAACTTGCTCAGCTTTTCAGGGCGTGAGCCAAATGGGACGGCCGCCGGGGGTCACGCTAAGTACCCCTGCCGACTTAGTGGCGTCTTCTCGGTAGGCTCCTTTGGTTTTTGTCTTCTTGCAATTACGCTTTGTCAGCCATGACAACTGGCCGAAAAGTGCAGCGCGCCACAGCAAGGTGTAGCAACAACAGGGCCCCCGTGCGCGTTCTGCATTTCCCCCTGCAGGCATAGGGGGCAACGTTTCCATCCCGCCACAGGGCCCGTTTACCGCTCCCCGCGTTGCCCGTCTCCTTTTCTCGCTCCTCGCTCAAGATCTGCAAGCAGCTGAGCGTTTGCTAGCCCGCCTGGAAAAGGCAGGATCTTAGTCTGTCCGCAATCTGATTGGCTCGGCCAAAGGGCCGGGGCGGCCTCAGGGAAATGGGAGCTGCCTGGGAATTGGAACGCCTCGCAAGCCGAGAAGGGGGTTCCGCGAAGGTGGTGAGTGGTGCGACGAGGGACTTCGGCCCCACACGAAGGCAGGAGCGTCCTTACTCTGGTTTCTCTTCATCACGCACAAGTCTTTCGCCTTTTACTAAAGACTTCCGTGGAGAGGAATACCAATGAGTTAAATTCCATTTTTGGCAGGCTTTGCCTTCTGGCAGAGCCCTGTGAGTTTGTCAAACGTCAAAGCAGCTGTGTCCGTGGAGAGGTCGGCCTGTGCAAAGAGAGCACGGCCGTGGGTGGGTGCTCAGCAGCGGCCAGTGTTACGTCCAGTTAACAATACTGCACCGCGACACTTGAGAAGTGTCAGAGGAGGTTGGCTCAGGCAGCAAAGAGTTGGGGTCAACGCTTCTCGGCCTTTTGGCTAAGATCAAGTGTAGTATCTGTTCTTATCAGTTTAATATCTGATATGTCCTCTACACGGGGACAACTTATTAAACGGATTTTTAGAACCGGGAGCTGAAAAAGGGGCTTGCTCCGTTCACTCCACGCATCGACCTGGCCTTGCAGTGCCGCTGGGAACGGTGCAGCCTTCTCTCCACCTGTGGACAAAAAAAAAAAACTTGCTCAGCTTTTCAGGGCGTGAGCCAAATGGGACGGCCGCCGGGGGTCACGCTAAGTACCCCTGCCGACTTAGTGGCGGCTTCTCGGTAGGCTCCTTTGGTTTTTGTCTTCTTGCAATTACGCTTTGTCAGCCATGACAACTGGCCGAAAAGTGCAGCGCGCCACAGCAAGGTGTAGCAACAACAGGGCCCCCGTGCGCGTTCTGCATTTCCCCCTGCAGGCATAGGGGGCAACGTTTCCATCCCGCCACAGGGCCCGTTTACCGCTCCCCGCGTTGCCCGTCTCCTTTTCTCGCTCCTCGCTCAAGATCTGCAAGCAGCTGAGCGTTTGCTAGCCCGCCTGGAAAAGGCAGGATCTTAGTCTGTCCGCAATCTGATTGGCTCGGCCAAAGGGCCGGGGCGGCCTCAGGGAAATGGGAGCTGCCTGGGAATTGGAACGCCTCGCAAGCCGAGAAGGGGGTTCCGCGAAGGTGGTGAGTGGTGCGACGAGGGACTTCGGCCCCACACGAAGGCAGGAGCGTCCTTACTCTGGTTTCTCTTCATCACGCACAAGTCTTTCGCCTTTTACTAAAGACTTCCGTGGAGAGGAATACCAATGAGTTAAATTCCATTTTTGGCAGGCTTTGCCTTCTGGCAGAGCCCTGTGAGTTTGTCAAACGTCAAAGCAGCTGTGTCCGTGGAGAGGTCGGCCTGTGCAAAGAGAGCACGGCCGTGGGTGGGTGCTCAGCAGCGGCCAGTGTTACGTCCAGTTAACAATACTGCACCGCGACACTTGAGAAGTGTCAGAGGAGGTTGGATCAGGCAGCAAAGAGTTGGGGTCAACGCTTCTCGGCCTTTTGGCTAAGATCAAGTGTAGTATCTGTTCTTATCAGTTTAATATCTGATATGTCCTCTACACGGGGACAACTTATTAAACGGATTTTTAGAACCGGGAGCTGAAAAAGGGGCTTGCTCCGTTCACTCCACGCATCGACCTGGCCTTGCAGTGCCGCTGGGAACGATGCAGCCTTCTCTCCACCTGTGGACAAAAAAAAAAAACTTGCTCAGCTTTTCAGGGCGTGAGCCAAATGGGACGGCCGCCGGGGGTCACGCTAAGTACCCCTGCCTACTTAGTGGCGGCTTCTCGGTAGGCTCCTTTGGTTTTTGTCTTCTTGCAATTACGCTTTGTCAGCCATGACAACTGGCCGAAAAGTGCAGCGCGCCACAGCAAGGTGTAGCAACAACAGGGCCCCCGTGCGCGTTCTGCATTTCCCCCTGCAGGCATAGGGGGCAACGTTTCCATCCCGCCACAGGGCCCGTTTACCGCTCCCCGCGTTGCCCGTCTCCTTTTCTCGCTCCTCGCTCAAGATCTGCAAGCAGCTGAGCGTTTGCTAGCCCGCCTGGAAAAGGCAGGATCTTAGTCTGTCCGCAATCTGATTGGCTCGGCCAAAGGGCCGGGGCGGCCTCAGGGAAATGGGAGCTGCCTGGGAATTGGAACGCCTCGCAAGCCGAGAAGGGGGTTCCGCGAAGGTGGTGAGTGGTGCGACGAGGGACTTCGGCCCCACACGAAGGCAGGAGCGTCCTTACTCTGGTTTCTCTTCATCACGCACAAGTCTTTCGCCTTTTACTAAAGACTTCCGTGGAGAGGAATACCAATGAGTTAAATTCCATTTTTGGCAGGCTTTGCCTTCTGGCAGAGCCCTGGGAGTTTGTCAAACGACAAAGCAGCTGTGTCCGTGGAGAGGTCGGCCTGTGCAAAGAGAGCACGGCCGTGGGTGGGTGCTCAGCAGCGGCCAGTGTTACGTCCAGTTAACAATACTGCACCGCGACACTTGAGAAGTGTCAGAGGAGGTTGGCTCAGGCAGCAAAGAGTTGGGGTCAACGCTTCTCGGCCTTTTGGCTAAGATCAAGTGTAGTATCTGTTCTTATCAGTTTAATATCTGATATGTCCTCTACACGGGGACAACTTATTAAACGGATTTTTAGAACCGGGAGCTGAAAAAAAGGGGCTTGCTCCGTTCACTCCACGCATCGACCTGGCCTTGCAGTGCCGCTGGGAACGGTGCAGCCTTCTCTCCACCTGTGGACAAAAAAAAAAAACTTGCTCAGCTTTTCAGGGCGTGAGCCAAATGGGACGGCCGCCGGGGGTCACGCTAAGTACCCCTGCCGACTTAGTGGCGGCTTCTCGGTAGGCTCCTTTGGTTTTTGTCTTCTTGCAATTACGCTTTGTCAGCCATGACAACTGGCCGAAAAGTGCAGCACGCCACAGCAAGGTGTAGCAACAACAGGGCCCCCGTGCGCGTTCTGCATTTCCCCCTGCAGGCATAGGGGGCAACGTTTCCATCCCGCCACAGGGCCCGTTTACCGCTCCCCGCGTTGCCCGTCTCCTTTTCTCGCTCCTCGCTCAAGATCTGCAAGCAGCTGAGCGTTTGCTAGCCCGCCTGGAAAAGGCAGGATCTTAGTCTGTCCGCAATCTGATTGGCTCGGCCAAAGGGCCGGGGCGGCCTCAGGGAAATGGGAGCTGCCTGGGAATTGGAACGCCTCGCAAGCCGAGAAGGGGGTTCCGCGAAGGTGGTGAGTGGTGCGACGAGGGACTTCGGCCCCACACGAAGGCAGGAGCGTCCTTACTCTGGTTTCTCTTCATCACGCACAAGTCTTTCGCCTTTTACTAAAGACTTCCGTGGAGAGGAATACCAATGAGTTAAATTCCATTTTTGGCAGGCTTTGCCTTCTGGCAGAGCCCTGGGAGTTTGTCAAACGTCAAAGCAGCTGTGTCCGTGGAGAGGTCGGCCTGTGCAAAGAGAGCACGGCCGTGGGTGGGTGCTCAGCAGCGGCCAGTGTTACGTCCAGTTAACAATACTGCACCGCGACACTTGAGAAGTGTCAGAGGAGGTTGGCTCAGGCAGCAAAGAGTTGGGGTCAACGCTTCTCGGCCTTTTGGCTAAGATCAAGTGTAGTATCTGTTCTTATCAGTTTAATATCTGATATGTCCTCTACACGGGGACAACTTATTAAACGGATTTTTAGAACCGGGAGCTGAAAAAAAGGGGCTTGCTCCGTTCACTCCACGCATCGACCTGGCCTTGCAGTGCCGCTGGGAACGGTGCAGCCTTCTCTCCACCTGTGGACAAAAAAAAAAAACTTGCTCAGCTTTTCAGGGCGTGAGCCAAATGGGACGGCCGCCGGGGGTCACGCTAAGTACCCCTGCCGACTTAGTGGCGGCTTCTCGGTAGGCTCCTTTGGTTTTTGTCTTCTTGCAATTACGCTTTGTCAGCCATGACAACTGGCCGAAAAGTGCAGCGCGCCACAGCAAGGTGTAGCAACAACAGGGCCCCCGTGCGCGTTCTGCATTTCCCCCTGCAGGCATAGGGGGCAACGTTTCCATCCCGCCACAGGGCCCGTTTACCGCTCCCCGCGTTGCCCGTCTCCTTTTCTCGCTCCTCGCTCAAGATCTGCAAGCAGCTGAGCGTTTGCTAGCCCGCCTGGAAAAGGCAGGATCTTAGTCTGTCCGCAATCTGATTGGCTCGGCCAAAGGGCCGGGGCGGCCTCAGGGAAATGGGAGCTGCCTGGGAATTGGAACGCCTCGCAAGCCGAGAAGGGGGTTCCGCGAAGGTGGTGAGTGGTGCGACGAGGGACTTCGGCCCCACACGAAGGCAGGAGCGTCCTTACTCTGGTTTCTCTTCATCACGCACAAGTCTTTCGCCTTTTACTAAAGACTTCCGTGGAGAGGAATACCAATGAGTTAAATTCCATTTTTGGCAGGCTTTGCCTTCTGGCAGAGCCCTGTGAGTTTGTCAAACGTCAAAGCAGCTGTGTCCGTGGAGAGGTCGGCCTGTGCAAAGAGAGCACGGCCGTGGGTGGGTGCTCAGCAGCGGCCAGTGTTACGTCCAGTTAACAATACTGCACCGCGACACTTGAGAAGTGTCAGAGGAGGTTGGCTCAGGCAGCAAAGAGTTGGGGTCAACGCTTCTCGGCCTTTTGGCTAAGATCAAGTGTAGTATCTGTTCTTATCAGTTTAATATCTGATATGTCCTCTACACGGGGACAACTTATTAAACGGAATTTTAGAACCGGGAGCTGAAAAAAAGGGGCTTGCTCCGTTCACTCCACGCATCGACCTGGCCTTGCAGTGCCGCTGGGAACGGTGCAGCCTTCTCTCCACCTGTGGACAAAAAAAAAAAACTTGCTCAGCTTTTCAGGGCGTGAGCCAAATGGGACGGCCGCCGGGGGTCACGCTAAGTACCCCTGCCGACTTAGTGGCGGCTTCTCGGTAGGCTCCTTTGGTTTTTGTCTTCTTGCAATTACGCTTTGTCAGCCATGACAACTGGCCGAAAAGTGCAGCGCGCCACAGCAAGGTGTAGCAACAACAGGGCCCCCGTGCGCGTTCTGCATTTCCCCCTGCAGGCATAGGGGGCAACGTTTCCATCCCGCCACAGGGCCCGTTTACCGCTCCCCGCGTTGCCCGTCTCCTTTTCTCGCTCCTCGCTCAAGATCTGCAAGCAGCTGAGCGTTTGCTAGCCCGCCTGGAAAAGGCAGGATCTTAGTCTGTCCGCAATCTGATTGGCTCGGCCAAAGGGCCGGGGCGGCCTCAGGGAAATGGGAGCTGCCTGGGAATTGGAACGCCTCGCAAGCCGAGAAGGGGGTTCCGCGAAGGTGGTGAGTGGTGCGACGAGGGACTTCGGCCCCACACGAAGGCAGGAGCGTCCTTACTCTGGTTTCTCTTCATCACGCACAAGTCTTTCGCCTTTTATTAAAGACTTCCGTGGAGAGGAATACCAATGAGTTAAATTCCATTTTTGGCAGGCTTTGCCTTCTGGCAGAGCCCTGTGAGTTTGTCAAACGTCAAAGCAGCTGTGTTCGTGGAGAGGTCGGCCTGTGCAAAGAGAGCACGTCCGTGGGTGGGTGCTCAGCAGCGGCCAGTGTTACGTCCAGTTAACAATACTGCACCGCGACACTTGAGAAGTGTCAGAGGAGGTTGGCTCAGGCAGCAAAGAGTTGGGGTCAACGCTTCTCGGCCTTTTGGCTAAGATCAAGTGTAGTATCTGTTCTTATCAGTTTAATATCTGATATGTCCTCTACACGGGGACAACTTATTAAACGGATTTTTAGAACCGGGAGCTGAAAAAAAGGGGCTTGCTCCGTTCACTCCACGCATCGACCTGGCCTTGCAGTGCCGCTGGGAACGGTGCAGCCTTCTCTCCACCTGTGGACAAAAAAAAAAAACTTGCTCAGCTTTTCAGGGCGTGAGCCAAATGGGACGGCCGCCGGGGGTCACGCTAAGTACCCCTGCCGACTTAGTGGCGGCTTCTCGGTAGGCTCCTTTGGTTTTTGTCTTCTTGCAATTACGCTTTGTCAGCCATGACAACTGGCCGAAAAGTGCAGCGCGCCACAGCAAGGTGTAGCAACAACAGGGCCCCCGTGCGCGTTCTGCATTTCCCCCTGCAGGCATAGGGGGCAACGTTTCCATCCCGCCACAGGGCCCGTTTACCGCTCCCCGCGTTGCCCGTCTCCTTTTCTCGCTCCTCGCTCAAGATCTGCAAGCAGCTGAGCGTTTGCTAGCCCGCCTGGAAAAGGCAGGATCTTAGTCTGTCCGCAATCTGATTGGCTCGGCCAAAGGGCCGGGGCGGCCTCAGGGAAATGGGAGCTGCCTGGGAATTGGAACGCCTCGCAAGCCGAGAAGGGGGTTCCGCGAAGGTGGTGAGTGGTGCGACGAGGGACTTCGGCCCCACACGAAGGCAGGAGCGTCCTTACTCTGGTTTCTCTTCATCACGCACAAGTCTTTCGCCTTTTACTAAAGACTTCCGTGGAGAGGAATACCAATGAGTTAAATTCCATTTTTGGCAGGCTTTGCCTTCTGGCAGAGCCCTGGGAGTTTGTCAAACGTCAAAGCAGCTGTGTCCGTGGAGAGGTCGGCCTGTGCAAAGAGAGCACGGCCGTGGGTGGGTGCTCAGCAGCGGCCAGTGTTACGTCCAGTTAACAATACTGCACCGCGACACTTGAGAAGTGTCAGAGGAGGTTGGCTCAGGCAGCAAAGAGTTGGGGTCAACGCTTCTCGGCCTTTTGGCTAAGATCAAGTGTAGTATCTGTTCTTATCAGTTTAATATCTGATATGTCCTCTACACGGGGACAACTTATTAAACGGATTTTTAGAACCGGGAGCTGAAAAAAAGGGGCTTGCTCCGTTCACTCCACGCATCGACCTGGCCTTGCAGTGCCGCTGGGAACGGTGCAGCCTTCTCTCCACCTGTGGACAAAAAAAAAAAACTTGCTCAGCTTTTCAGGGCGTGAGCCAAATGGGACGGCCGCCGGGGGTCACGCTAAGTACCCCTGCCGACTTAGTGGCGGCTTCTCGGTAGGCTCCTTTGGTTTTTGTCTTCTTGCAATTACGCTTTGTCAGCCATGACAACTGGCCGAAAAGTGCAGCGCGCCACAGCAAGGTGTAGCAACAACAGGGCCCCCGTGCGCGTTCTGCATTTCCCCCTGCAGGCATAGGGGGCAACGTTTCCATCCCGCCACAGGGCCCGTTTACCGCTCCCCGCGTTGCCCGTCTCCTTTTCTCGCTCCTCGCTCAAGATCTGCAAGCAGCTGAGCGTTTGCTAGCCCGCCTGGAAAAGGCAGGATCTTAGTCTGTCCGCAATCTGATTGGCTCGGCCAAAGGGCCGGGGCGGCCTCAGGGAAATGGGAGCTGCCTGGGAATTGGAACGCCTCGCAAGCCGAGAAGGGGGTTCCGCGAAGGTGGTGAGTGGTGCGACGAGGGACTTCGGCCCCACACGAAGGCAGGAGCGTCCTTACTCTGGTTTCTCTTCATCACGCACAAGTCTTTCGCCTTTTACTAAAGACTTCCGTGGAGAGGAATACCAATGAGTTAAATTCCATTTTTGGCAGGCTTTGCCTTCTGGCAGAGCCCTGTGAGTTTGTCAAACGTCAAAGCAGCTGTGTCCGTGGAGAGGTCGGCCTGTGCAAAGAGAGCACGGCCGTGGGTGGGTGCTCAGCAGCGGCCAGTGTTACGTCCAGTTAACAATACTGCACCGCGACACTTGAGAAGTGTCAGAGGAGGTTGGCTCAGGCAGCAAAGAGTGGGGGTCAACGCTTCTCGGCCTTTTGGCTAAGATCAAGTGTAGTATCTGTTCTTATCAGTTTAATATCTGATATGTCCTCTACACGGGGACAACTTATTAAACGGAATTTTAGAACCGGGAGCTGAAAAAAAGGGGCTTGCTCCGTTCACTCCACGCATCGACCTGGCCTTGCAGTGCCGCTGGGAACGGTGCAGCCTTCTCTCCACCTGTGGACAAAAAAAAAAAACTTGCTCAGCTTTTCAGGGCGTGAGCCAAATGGGACGGCCGCCGGGGGTCACGCTAAGTACCCCTGCCGACTTAGTGGCGGCTTCTCGGTAGGCTCCTTTGGTTTTTGTCTTCTTGCAATTACGCTTTGTCAGCCATGACAACTGGCCGAAAAGTGCAGCGCGCCACAGCAAGGTGTAGCAACAACAGGGCCCCCGTGCGCGTTCTGCATTTCCCCCTGCAGGCATAGGGGGCAACGTTTCCATCCCGCCACAGGGCCCGTTTACCGCTCCCCGCGTTGCCCGTCTCCTTTTCTCGCTCCTCGCTCAAGATCTGCAAGCAGCTGAGCGTTTGCTAGCCCGCCTGGAAAAGGCAGGATCTTAGTCTGTCCGCAATCTGATTGGCTCGGCCAAAGGGCCGGGGCGGCCTCAGGGAAATGGGAGCTGCCTGGGAATTGGAACGCCTCGCAAGCCGAGAAGGGGGTTCCGCGAAGGTGGTGAGTGGTGCGACGAGGGACTTCGGCCCCACACGAAGGCAGGAGCGTCCTTACTCTGGTTTCTCTTCATCACGCACAAGTCTTTCGCCTTTTATTAAAGACTTCCGTGGAGAGGAATACCAATGAGTTAAATTCCATTTTTGGCAGGCTTTGCCTTCTGGCAGAGCCCTGTGAGTTTGTCAAACGTCAAAGCAGCTGTGTTCGTGGAGAGGTCGGCCTGTGCAAAGAGAGCACGGCCGTGGGTGGGTGCTCAGCAGCGGCCAGTGTTACGTCCAGTTAACAATACTGCACCGCGACACTTGAGAAGTGTCAGAGGAGGTTGGCTCAGGCAGCAAAGAGTTGGGGTCAACGCTTCTCGGCCTTTTGGCTAAGATCAAGTGTAGTATCTGTTCTTATCAGTTTAATATCTGATATGTCCTCTACACGGGGACAACTTATTAAACGGATTTTTAGAACCGGGAGCTGAAAAAAAGGGGCTTGCTCCGTTCACTCCACGCATCGACCTGGCCTTGCAGTGCCGCTGGGAACGGTGCAGCCTTCTCTCCACCTGTGGACAAAAAAAAAAAACTTGCTCAGCTTTTCAGGGCGTGAGCCAAATGGGACGGCCGCCGGGGGTCACGCTAAGTACCCCTGCCGACTTAGTGGCGGCTTCTCGGTAGGCTCCTTTGGTTTTTGTCTTCTTGCAATTACGCTTTGTCAGCCATGACAACTGGCCGAAAAGTGCAGCGCGCCACAGCAAGGTGTAGCAACAACAGGGCCCCCGTGCGCGTTCTGCATTTCCCCCTGCAGGCATAGGGGGCAACGTTTCCATCCCGCCACAGGGCCCGTTTACCGCTCCCCGCGTTGCCCGTCTCCTTTTCTCGCTCCTCGCTCAAGATCTGCAAGCAGCTGAGCGTTTGCTAGCCCGCCTGGAAAAGGCAGGATCTTAGTCTGTCCGCAATCTGATTGGCTCGGCCAAAGGGCCGGGGCGGCCTCAGGGAAATGGGAGCTGCCTGGGAATTGGAACGCCTCGCAAGCCGAGAAGGGGGTTCCGCGAAGGTGGTGAGTGGTGCGACGAGGGACTTCGGCCCCACACGAAGGCAGGAGCGTCCTTACTCTGGTTTCTCTTCATCACGCACAAGTCTTTCGCCTTTTACTAAAGACTTCCGTGGAGAGGAATACCAATGAGTTAAATTCCATTTTTGGCAGGCTTTGCCTTCTGGCAGAGCCCTGGGAGTTTGTCAAACGTCAAAGCAGCTGTGTCCGTGGAGAGGTCGGCCTGTGCAAAGAGAGCACGGCCGTGGGTGGGTGCTCAGCAGCGGCCAGTGTTACGTCCAGTTAACAATACTGCACCGCGACACTTGAGAAGTGTCAGAGGAGGTTGGCTCAGGCAGCAAAGAGTTGGGGTCAACGCTTCTCGGCCTTTTGGCTAAGATCAAGTGTAGTATCTGTTCTTATCAGTTTAATATCTGATATGTCCTCTACACGGGGACAACTTATTAAACGGATTTTTAGAACCGGGAGCTGAAAAAAAGGGGCTTGCTCCGTTCACTCCACGCATCGACCTGGCCTTGCAGTGCCGCTGGGAACGGTGCAGCCTTCTCTCCACCTGTGGACAAAAAAAAAAAACTTGCTCAACTTTTCAGGGCGTGAGCCAAATGGGACGGCCGCCGGGGGTCACGCTAAGTACCCCTGCCGACTTAGTGGCGGCTTCTCGGTAGGCTCCTTTGGTTTTTGTCTTCTTGCAATTACGCTTTGTCAGCCATGACAACTGGCCGAAAAGTGCAGCGCGCCACAGCAAGGTGTAGCAACAACAGGGCCCCCGTGCGCGTTCTGCATTTCCCCCTGCAGGCATAGGGGGCAACGTTTCCATCCCGCCACAGGGCCCGTTTACCGCTCCCCGCGTTGCCCGTCTCCTTTTCTCGCTCCTCGCTCAAGATCTGCAAGCAGCTGAGCGTTTGCTAGCCCGCCTGGAAAAGGCAGGATCTTAGTCTGTCCGCAATCTGATTGGCTCGGCCAAAGGGCCGGGGCGGCCTCAGGGAAATGGGAGCTGCCTGGGAATTGGAACGCCTCGCAAGCCGAGAAGGGGGTTCCGCGAAGGTGGTGAGTGGTGCGACGAGGGACTTCGGCCCCACACGAAGGCAGGAGCGTCCTTACTCTGGTTTCTCTTCATCACGCACAAGTCTTTCGCCTTTTACTAAAGACTTCCGTGGAGAGGAATACCAATGAGTTAAATTCCATTTTTGGCAGGCTTTGCCTTCTGGCAGAGCCCTGTGAGTTTGTCAAACGTCAAAGCAGCTGTGTCCGTGGAGAGGTCGGCCTGTGCAAAGAGAGCACGGCCGTGGGTGGGTGCTCAGCAGCGGCCAGTGTTACGTCCAGTTAACAATACTGCACCGCGACACTTGAGAAGTGTCAGAGGAGGTTGGCTCAGGCAGCAAAGAGTGGGGGTCATCGCTTCTCGGCCTTTTGGCTAAGATCAAGTGTAGTATCTGTTCTTATCAGTTTAATATCTGATATGTCCTCTACACGGGGACAACTTATTAAACGGATTTTTAGAACCGGGAGGTGAAAAAGGGGCTTGCTCCCTTCACTCTACGCATCGACCTGGCATTGCAGTGCCGCTGGGAACGGTGCAGCCTTCTCTCCACCTGTGGACAAAAAAAAAAACTTGCTCAGCTTTTCAGGGCGTGAGCCAAATGGGACGGCCGCCGGGGGTCACGCTAAGTACCCCTGCCGACTTAGTGGCGGCTTCTCGGTAGGCTCCTTTAGTTTTTGTCTTCTTGCAATTACGCTTTGTCAGCCATGACAACTGGCCGAAAAGTGCAGCGCGCCACAGCAAGGTGTAGCAACAACAGGGCCCCCGTGCGCGTTCTGCATTTCCCCCTGCAGGCATAGGGGGCAACGTTTCCATCCCGCCACAGGGCCCGTTTACCGCTCCCCGCGTTGCCCGTCTCCTTTTCTCGCTCCTCGCTCAAGATCTGCAAGCAGCTGAGCGTTTGCTAGCCCGCCTGGAAAAGGCAGGATCTTAGTCTGTCCGCAATCTGATTGGCTCGGCCAAAGGGCCGGGGCGGCCTCAGGGAAATGGGAGCTGCCTGGGAATTGGAACGCCTCGCAAGCCGAGAAGGGGGTTCCGCGAAGGTGGTGAGTGGTGCGACGAGGGACTTCGGCCCCACACGAAGGCAGGAGCGTCCTTACTCTGGTTTCTCTTCATCACGCACAAGTCTTTCGCCTTTTATTAAAGACTTCCGTGGAGAGGAATACCAATGAGTTAAATTCCATTTTTGGCAGGCTTTGCCTTCTGGCAGAGCCCTGTGAGTTTGTCAAACGTCAAAGCAGCTGTGTTCGTGGAGAGGTCGGCCTGTGCAAAGAGAGCACGGCCGTGGGTGGGTGCTCAGCAGCGGCCAGTGTTACGTCCAGTTAACAATACTGCACCGCGACACTTGAGAAGTGTCAGAGGAGGTTGGCTCAGGCAGCAAAGAGTTGGGGTCAACGCTTCTCGGCCTTTTGGCTAAGATCAAGTGTAGTATCTGTTCTTATCAGTTTAATATCTGATATGTCCTCTACACGGGGACAACTTATTAAACGGATTTTTAGAACCGGGAGCTGAAAAAAAGGGGCTTGCTCCGTTCACTCCACGCATCGACCTGGCCTTGCAGTGCCGCTGGGAACGGTGCAGCCTTCTCTCCACCTGTGGACAAAAAAAAAAAACTTGCTCAGCTTTTCAGGGCGTGAGCCAAATGGGACGGCCGCCGGGGGTCACGCTAAGTACCCCTGCCGACTTAGTGGCGGCTTCTCGGTAGGCTCCTTTGGTTTTTGTCTTCTTGCAATTACGCTTTGTCAGCCATGACAACTGGCCGAAAAGTGCAGCGCGCCACAGCAAGGTGTAGCAACAACAGGGCCCCCGTGCGCGTTCTGCATTTCCCCCTGCAGGCATAGGGGGCAACGTTTCCATCCCGCCACAGGGCCCGTTTACCGCTCCCCGCGTTGCCCGTCTCCTTTTCTCGCTCCTCGCTCAAGATCTGCAAGCAGCTGAGCGTTTGCTAGCCCGCCTGGAAAAGGCAGGATCTTAGTCTGTCCGCAATCTGATTGGCTCGGCCAAAGGGCCGGGGCGGCCTCAGGGAAATGGGAGCTGCCTGGGAATTGGAACGCCTCGCAAGCCGAGAAGGGGGTTCCGCGAAGGTGGTGAGTGGTGCGACGAGGGACTTCGGCCCCACACGAAGGCAGGAGCGTCCTTACTCTGGTTTCTCTTCATCACGCACAAGTCTTTCGCCTTTTACTAAAGACTTCCGTGGAGAGGAATACCAATGAGTTAAATTCCATTTTTGGCAGGCTTTGCCTTCTGGCAGAGCCCTGGGAGTTTGTCAAACGTCAAAGCAGCTGTGTCCGTGGAGAGGTCGGCCTGTGCAAAGAGAGCACGGCCGTGGGTGGGTGCTCAGCAGCGGCCAGTGTTACGTCCAGTTAACAATACTGCACCGCGACACTTGAGAAGTGTCAGAGGAGGTTGGCTCAGGCAGCAAAGAGTGGGGGTCATCGCTTCTCGGCCTTTTGGCTAAGATCAAGTGTAGTATCTGTTCTTATCAGTTTAATATCTGATATGTCCTCTACACGGGGACAACTTATTAAACGGATTTTTAGAACCGGGAGGTGAAAAAGGGGCTTGCTCCCTTCACTCTACGCATCGACCTGGCATTGCAGTGCCGCTGGGAACGGTGCAGCCTTCTCTCCACCTGTGGACAAAAAAAAAAACTTGCTCAGCTTTTCAGGGCGTGAGCCAAATGGGACGGCCGCCGGGGGTCACGCTAAGTACCCCTGCCGACTTAGTGGCGGCTTCTCGGTAGGCTCCTTTAGTTTTTGTCTTCTTGCAATTACGCTTTGTCAGCCATGACAACTGGCCGAAAAGTGCAGCGCGCCACAGCAAGGTGTAGCAACAACAGGGCCCCCGTGCGCGTTCTGCATTTCCCCCTGCAGGCATAGGGGGCAACGTTTCCATCCCGCCACAGGGCCCGTTTACCGCTCCCCGCGTTGCCCGTCTCCTTTTCTCGCTCCTCGCTCAAGATCTGCAAGCAGCTGAGCGTTTGCTAGCCCGCCTGGAAAAGGCAGGATCTTAGTCTGTCCGCAATCTGATTGGCTCGGCCAAAGGGCCGGGGCGGCCTCAGGGAAATGGGAGCTGCCTGGGAATTGGAACGCCTCGCAAGCCGAGAAGGGGGTTCCGCGAAGGTGGTGAGTGGTGCGACGAGGGACTTCGGCCCCACACGAAGGCAGGAGCGTCCTTACTCTGGTTTCTCTTCATCACGCACAAGTCTTTCGCCTTTTACTAAAGACTTCCGTGGAGAGGAATACCAATGAGTTAAATTCCATTTTTGGCAGGCTTTGCCTTCTGGCAGAGCCCTGTGAGTTTGTCAAACGTCAAAGCAGCTGTGTCCGTGGAGAGGTCGGCCTGTGCAAAGAGAGCACGGCTGTGGGTGGGTGCTCAGCAGCGGCCAGTGTTACGTCCAGTTAACAATACTGCACCGCGACACTTGAGAAGTGTCAGAGGAGGTTGGCTCAGGCAGCAAAGAGTGGGGGTCATCGCTTCTCGGCCTTTTGGCTAAGATCAAGTGTAGTATCTGTTCTTATCAGTTTAATATCTGATATGTCCTCTACACGGTGACAACTTATTAAACGGATTTTTAGAACCGGGAGCTGAAAAAGGGGCTTGCTCCGTTCACTCCACGCATCGACCTGGCCTTGCAGTGCCGCTGGGAACGGTGCAACCTTCTCTCCACCTGTGGAAGAAAAAAAAAACTTGCTCAGCTTTTCAGGGCGTGAGCCAAATGGGACGGCCGCCGGGGGTCACGCTAAGTACCCCTGCCGACTTAGTGGCGGCTTCTCGGTAGGCTCCTTTGGTTTTTGTCTTCTTGCAATTACGCTTTGTCAGCCATGACAACTGGCCGAAAAGTGCAGCGCGCCACAGCAAGGTGTAGCAACAACAGGGCCCCCGTGCGCGTTCTGCATTTCCCCCTGCAGGCATAGGGGGCAACGTTTCCATCCCGCCACAGGGCCCGTTTACCGCTCCCCGCGTTGCCCGTCTCCTTTTCTCGCTCCTCGCTCAAGATCTGCAAGCAGCTGAGCGTTTGCTAGCCCGCCTGGAAAAGGCAGGATCTTAGTCTGTCCGCAATCTGATTGGCTTGGCCAAAGGGCCGGGGCGGCCTCAGGGAAATGGGAGCTGCCTGGGAATTGGAACGCCTCGCAAGCCGAGAAGGGGGTTCCGCGAAGGTGGTGAGTGGTGCGACGAGGGACTTCGGCCCCACACGAAGGCAGGAGCGTCCTTACTCTGGTTTCTCTTCATCACGCACAAGTCTTTCGCCTTTTACTAAAGACTTCCGTGGAGAAGAATACCAATGAGGTAAATTCCATTTTTGGCAGGCTTTGCCTTCTGGCAGAGCCCTGTGAGTTTGTCAAACGTCAAAGCAGCTGTGTCCGTGGAGAGGTCGGCCTGTGCAAAGAGAGCACGGCCGTGGGTGGGTGCTCAGCAGCGGCCAGTGTTACGTCCAGTTAACAATACTGCACCGCGACACTTGAGAAGTGTCAGAGGAGGTTGGCTCAGGCAGCAAAGAGTGGGGGTCATCGCTTCTCGGCCTTTTGGCTAAGATCAAGTGTAGTATCTGTTCTTATCAGTTTAATATCTGATATGTCCTCTACACGGGGACAACTTATTAAACGGATTTTTAGAACCGGGAGCTGAAAAAGGGGCTTGCTCCGTTCACTCCACGCATCGACCTGGCCTTGCAGTGCCGCTGGGAACGGTGCAGCCTTCTCTCCACCTGTGGACAAAAAAAAAAAACTTGCTCAGCTTTTCAGGGCGTGAGCCAAATGGGACGGCCGCCGGGGGTCACGCTAAGTACCCCTGCCGACTTAGTGGCGGCTTCTCGGTAGGCTCCTTTGGTTTTTGTCTTCTTGCAATTACGCTTTGTCAGCCATGACAACTGGCCGAAAAGTGCAGCGCGCCACAGCAAGGTGTAGCAACAACAGGGCCCCCGTGCGCGTTCTGCATTTCCCCCTGCAGGCATAGGGGGCAACGTTTCCATCCCGCCACAGGGCCCGTTTACCGCTCCCCGCGTTGCCCGTCTCCTTTTCTCGCTCCTCGCTCAAGATCTGCAAGCAGCTGAGCGTTTGCTAGCCCGCCTGGAAAAGGCAGGATCTTAGTCTGTCCGCAATCTGATTGGCTCGGCCAAAGGGCCGGGGCGGCCTCAGGGAAATGGGAGCTGCCTGGGAATTGGAACGCCTCGCAAGCCGAGAAGGGGGTTCCGCGAAGGTGGTGAGTGGTGCGACGAGGGACTTTGGCCCCACACGAAGGCAGGAGCGTCCTTACTCTGGTTTCTCTTCATCACGCACAAGTCTTTCGCCTTTTACTAAAGACTTCCGTGGAGAGGAATACCAATGAGTTAAATTCCATTTTTGGCAGGCTTTGCCTTCTGGCAGAGCCCTGTGAGTTTGTCAAACGTCAAAGCAGCTGTGTCCGTGGAGAGGTCGGCCTGTGCAAAGAGAGCACGGCCGTGGGTGGGTGCTCAGCAGCGGCCAGTGTTACGTCCAGTTAACAATACTGCACCGCGACACTTGAGAAGTGTCAGAGGAGGTTGGATCAGGCAGCAAAGAGTTGGGGTCAACGCTTCTCGGCCTTTTGGCTAAGATCAAGTGTAGTATCTGTTCTTATCAGTTTAATATCTGATATGTCCTCTACACGGGGACAACTTATTAAACGGATTTTTAGAACCGGGAGCTGAAAAAGGGGCTTGCTCCGTTCACTCCACGCATCGACCTGGCCTTGCAGTGCCGCTGGGAACGGTGCAGCCTTCTCTCCACCTGTGGACAAAAAAAAAAAACTTGCTCAGCTTTTCAGGGCGTGAGCCAAATGGGACGGCCGCCGGGGGTCACGCTAAGTACCCCTGCCTACTTAGTGGCGGCTTCTCGGTAGGCTCCTTTGGTTTTTGTCTTCTTGCAATTACGCTTTGTCAGCCATGACAACTGGCCGAAAAGTGCAGCGCGCCACAGCAAGGTGTAGCAACAACAGGGCCCCCGTGCGCGTTCTGCATTTCCCCCTGCAGGCATAGGGGGCAACGTTTCCATCCCGCCACAGGGCCCGTTTACCGCTCCCCGCGTTGCCCGTCTCCTTTTCTCGCTCCTCGCTCAAGATCTGCAAGCAGCTGAGCGTTTGCTAGCCCGCCTGGAAAAGGCAGGATCTTAGTCTGTCCGCAATCTGATTGGCTCGGCCAAAGGGCCGGGGCGGCCTCAGGGAAATGGGAGCTGCCTGGGAATTGGAACGCCTCGCAAGCCGAGAAGGGGGTTCCGCGAAGGTGGTGAGTGGTGCGACGAGGGACTTCGGCCCCACACGAAGGCAGGAGCGTCCTTACTCTGGTTTCTCTTCATCACGCACAAGTCTTTCGCCTTTTACTAAAGACTTCCGTGGAGAGGAATACCAATGAGTTAAATTCCATTTTTGGCAGGCTTTGCCTTCTGGCAGAGCCCTGTGAGTTTGTCAAACGTCAAAGCAGCTGTGTCCGTGGAGAGGTCGGCCTGTGCAAAGAGAGCACGGCCGTGGGTGGGTGCTCAGCAGCGGCCAGTGTTACGTCCAGTTAACAATACTGCACCGCGACACTTGAGAAGTGTCAGAGGAGGTTGGCTCAGGCAGCAAAGAGTTGGGGTCAACGCTTCTCGGCCTTTTGGCTAAGATCAAGTGTAGTATCTGTTCTTATCAGTTTAATATCTGATATGTCCTCTACACGGGGACAACTTATTAAACGGATTTTTAGAACCGGGAGCTGAAAAAAAGGGGCTTGCTCCGTTCACTCCACGCATCGACCTGGCCTTGCAGTGCCGCTGGGAACGGTGCAGCCTTCTCTCCACCTGTGGACAAAAAAAAAAAACTTGCTCAGCTTTTCAGGGCGTGAGCCAAATGGGACGGCCGCCGGGGGTCACGCTAAGTACCCCTGCCGACTTAGTGGCGGCTTCTCGGTAGGCTCCTTTGGTTTTTGTCTTCTTGCAATTACGCTTTGTCAGCCATGACAACTGGCCGAAAAGTGCAGCGCGCCACAGCAAGGTGTAGCAACAACAGGGCCCCCGTGCGCGTTCTGCATTTCCCCCTGCAGGCATAGGGGGCAACGTTTCCATCCCGCCACAGGGCCCGTTTACCGCTCCCCGCGTTGCCCGTCTCCTTTTCTCGCTCCTCGCTCAAGATCTGCAAGCAGCTGAGCGTTTGCTAGCCCGCCTGGAAAAGGCAGGATCTTAGTCTGTCCGCAATCTGATTGGCTTGGCCAAAGGGCCGGGGCGGCCTCAGGGAAATGGGAGCTGCCTGGGAATTGGAACGCCTCGCAAGCCGAGAAGGGGGTTCCGCGAAGGTGGTGAGTGGTGCGACGAGGGACTTCGGCCCCACACGAAGGCAGGAGCGTCCTTACTCTGGTTTCTCTTCATCACGCACAAGTCTTTCGCCTTTTATTAAAGACTTCCGTGGAGAGGAATACCAATGAGTTAAATTCCATTTTTGGCAGGCTTTGCCTTCTGGCAGAGCCCTGTGAGTTTGTCAAACGTCAAAGCAGCTGTGTCCGTGGAGAGGTCGGCCTGTGCAAAGAGAGCACGGCCGTGGGTGGGTGCTCAGCAGCGGCCAGTGTTACGTCCAGTTAACAATACTGCACCGCGACACTTGAGAAGTGTCAGAGGAGGTTGGCTCAGGCAGCAAAGAGTTGGGGTCAACGCTTCTCGGCCTTTTGGCTAAGATCAAGTGTAGTATCTGTTCTTATCAGTTTAATATCTGATATGTCCTCTACACGGGGACAACTTATTAAACGGATTTTTAGAACCGGGAGCTGAAAAAAAGGGGCTTGCTCCGTTCACTCCACGCATCGACCTGGCCTTGCAGTGCCGCTGGGAACGGTGCAGCCTTCTCTCCACCTGTGGACAAAAAAAAAAAACTTGCTCAGCTTTTCAGGGCGTGAGCCAAATGGGACGGCCGCCGGGGGTCACGCTAAGTACCCCTGCCGACTTAGTGGCGGCTTCTCGGTAGGCTCCTTTGGTTTTTGTCTTCTTGCAATTACGCTTTGTCAGCCATGACAACTGGCCGAAAAGTGCAGCGCGCCACAGCAAGGTGTAGCAACAACAGGGCCCCCGTGCGCGTTCTGCATTTCCCCCTGCAGGCATAGGGGGCAACGTTTCCATCCCGCCACAGGGCCCGTTTACCGCTCCCCGCGTTGCCCGTCTCCTTTTCTCGCTCCTCGCTCAAGATCTGCAAGCAGCTGAGCGTTTGCTAGCCCGCCTGGAAAAGGCAGGATCTTAGTCTGTCCGCAATCTGATTGGCTCGGCCAAAGGGCCGGGGCGGCCTCAGGGAAATGGGAGCTGCCTGGGAATTGGAACGCCTCGCAAGCCGAGAAGGGGGTTCCGCGAAGGTGGTGAGTGGTGCGACGAGGGACTTCGGCCCCACACGAAGGCAGGAGCGTCCTTACTCTGGTTTCTCTTCATCACGCACAAGTCTTTCGCCTTTTACTAAAGACTTCCGTGGAGAGGAATACCAATGAGTTAAATTCCATTTTTGGCAGGCTTTGCCTTCTGGCAGAGCCCTGTGAGTTTGTCAAACGTCAAAGCAGCTGTGTCCGTGGAGAGGTCGGCCTGTGCAAAGAGAGCACGGCCGTGGGTGGGTGCTCAGCAGCGGCCAGTGTTACGTCCAGTTAACAATACTGCACCGCGACACTTGAGAAGTGTCAGAGGAGGTTGGCTCAGGCAGCAAAGAGTTGGGGTCAACGCTTCTCGGCCTTTTGGCTAAGATCAAGTGTAGTATCTGTTCTTATCAGTTTAATATCTGATATGTCCTCTACACGGGGACAACTTATTAAACGGATTTTTAGAACCGGGAGCTGAAAAAAAGGGGCTTGCTCCGTTCACTCCACGCATCGACTTGGCCTTGCAGTGCCGCTGGGAACGGTGCAGCCTTCTCTCCACCTGTGGACAAAAAAAAAAAACTTGCTCAGCTTTTCAGGGCGTGAGCCAAATGGGACGGCCGCCGGGGGTCACGCTAAGTACCCCTGCCGACTTAGTGGCGGCTTCTCGGTAGGCTCCTTTGGTTTTTGTCTTCTTGCAATTACGCTTTGTCAGCCATGACAACTGGCCGAAAAGTGCAGCGCGCCACAGCAAGGTGTAGCAACAACAGGGCCCCCGTGCGCGTTCTGCATTTCCCCCTGCAGGCATAGGGGGCAACGTTTCCATCCCGCCACAGGGCCCGTTTACCGCTCCCCGCGTTGCCCGTCTCCTTTTCTCGCTCCTCGCTCAAGATCTGCAAGCAGCTGAGCGTTTGCTAGCCCGCCTGGAAAAGGCAGGATCTTAGTCTGTCCGCAATCTGATTGGCTCGGCCAAAGGGCCGGGGCGGCCTCAGGGAAATGGGAGCTGCCTGGGAATTGGAACGCCTCGCAAGCCGAGAAGGGGGTTCCGCGAAGGTGGTGAGTGGTGCGACGAGGGACTTCGGCCCCACACGAAGGCAGGAGCGTCCTTACTCTGGTTTCTCTTCATCACGCACAAGTCTTTCGCCTTTTACTAAAGACTTCCGTGGAGAGGAATACCAATGAGTTAAATTCCATTTTTGGCAGGCTTTGCCTTCTGGCAGAGCCCTGTGAGTTTGTCAAACGTCAAAGCAGCTGTGTCCGTGGAGAGGTCGGCCTGTGCAAAGAGAGCACGGCCGTGGGTGGGTGCTCAGCAGCGGCCAGTGTTACGTCCAGTTAACAATACTGCACCGCGACACTTGAGAAGTGTCAGAGGAGGTTGGCTCAGGCAGCAAAGAGTTGGGGTCAACGCTTCTCGGCCTTTTGGCTAAGATCAAGTGTAGTATCTGTTCTTATCAGTTTAATATCTGATATGTCCTCTACACGGGGACAACTTATTAAACGGATTTTTAGAACCGGGAGCTGAAAAAAAGGGGCTTGCTCCGTTCACTCCACGCATCGACCTGGCCTTGCAGTGCCGCTGGGAACGGTGCAGCCTTCTCTCCACCTGTGGACAAAAAAAAAAAACTTGCTCAGCTTTTCAGGGCGTGAGCCAAATGGGACGGCCGCCGGGGGTCACGCTAAGTACCCCTGCCGACTTAGTGGCGGCTTCTCGGTAGGCTCCTTTGGTTTTTGTCTTCTTGCAATTACGCTTTGTCAGCCATGACAACTGGCCGAAAAGTGCAGCGCGCCACAGCAAGGTGTAGCAACAACAGGGCCCCCGTGCGCGTTCTGCAATTCCCCCTGCAGGCATAGGGGGCAACGTTTCCATCCCGCCACAGGGCCCGTTTACCGCTCCCCGCGTTGCCCGTCTCCTTTTCTCGCTCCTCGCTCAAGATCTGCAAGCAGCTGAGCGTTTGCTAGCCCGCCTGGAAAAGGCAGGATCTTAGTCTGTCCGCAATCTGATTGGCTCGGCCAAAGGGCCGTTGCGGCCTCAGGGAAATGGGAGCTGCCTGGGAATTGGAACGCCTCGCAAGCCGAGAAGGGGGTTCCGCGAAGGTGGTGAGTGGTGCGACGAGGGACTTCGGCCCCACACGAAGGCAGGAGCGTCCTTACTCTGGTTTCTCTTCATCACGCACAAGTCTTTCGCCTTTTACTAAAGACTTCCGTGGAGAGGAATACCAATGAGTTAAATTCCATTTTTGGCAGGCTTTGCCTTCTGGCAGAGCCCTGGGAGTTTGTCAAACGTCAAAGCAGCTGTGTCCGTGGAGAGGTCGGCCTGTGCAAAGAGAGCACGGCCGTGGGTGGGTGCTCAGCAGCGGCCAGTGTTACGTCCAGTTAACAATACTGCACCGCGACACTTGAGAAGTGTCAGAGGAGGTTGGCTCAGGCAGCAAAGAGTTGGGGTCAACGCTTCTCGGCCTTTTGGCTAAGATCAAGTGTAGTATCTGTTCTTATCAGTTTAATATCTGATATGTCCTCTACACGGGGACAACTTATTAAACGGATTTTTAGAACCGGGAGCTGAAAAAAAGGGGCTTGCTCCGTTCACTCCACGCATCGACCTGGCCTTGCAGTGCCGCTGGGAACGGTGCAGCCTTCTCTCCACCTGTGGACAAAAAAAAAAAACTTGCTCAGCTTTTCAGGGCGTGAGCCAAATGGGACGGCCGCCGGGGGTCACGCTAAGTACCCCTGCCGACTTAGTGGCGGCTTCTCGGTAGGCTCCTTTGGTTTTTGTCTTCTTGCAATTACGCTTTGTCAGCCATGACAACTGGCCGAAAAGTGCAGCGCGCCACAGCAAGGTGTAGCAACAACAGGGCCCCCGTGCGCGTTCTGCATTTCCCCCTGCAGGCATAGGGGGCAACGTTTCCATCCCGCCACAGGGCCCGTTTACCGCTCCCCGCGTTGCCCGTCTCCTTTTCTCGCTCCTCGCTCAAGATCTGCAAGCAGCTGAGCGTTTGCTAGCCCGCCTGGAAAAGGCAGGATCTTAGTCTGTCCGCAATCTGATTGGCTCGGCCAAAGGGCCGGGGCGGCCTCAGGGAAATGGGAGCTGCCTGGGAATTGGAACGCCTCGCAAGCCGAGAAGGGGGTTCCGCGAAGGTGGTGAGTAGTGCGACGAGGGACTTCGGCCCCACACGAAGGCAGGAGCGTCCTTACTCTGGTTTCTCTTCATCACGCACAAGTCTTTCGCCTTTTACTAAAGACTTCCGTGGAGAGGAATACCAATGAGTTAAATTCCATTTTTGGCAGGCTTTGCCTTCTGGCAGAGCCCTGTGAGTTTGTCAAACGTCAAAGCAGCTGTGTCCGTGGAGAGGTCGGCCTGTGCAAAGAGAGCACGGCCGTGGGTGGGTGCTCAGCAGCGGCCAGTGTTACGTCCAGTTAACAATACTGCACCGCGACACTTGAGAAGTGTCAGAGGAGGTTGGCTCAGGCAGCAAAGAGTTGGGGTCAACGCTTCTCGGCCTTTTGGCTAAGATCAAGTGTAGTATCTGTTCTTATCAGTTTAATATCTGATATGTCCTCTACACGGGGACAACTTATTAAACGGATTTTTAGAACCGGGAGGTGAAAAAGGGGCTTGCTCCGTTCACTCCACGCATCGACCTGGCCTTGCAGTGCCGCTGGGAACGGTGCAGCCTTCTCTCCACCTGTGGACAAAAAAAAAAACTTGCTCAGCTTTTCAGGGCGTGAGCCAAATGGGACGGCCGCCGGGGGTCACGCTAAGTACCCCTGCCGACTTAGTGGCGGCTTCTCGGTAGGCTCCTTTGGTTTTTGTCTTCTTGCAATTACGCTTTGTCAGCCATGACAACTGGCCGAAAAGTGCAGCGCGCCACAGCAAGGTGTAGCAACAACAGGGCCCCCGTGCGCGTTCTGCATTTCCCCCTGCAGGCATAGGGGGCAACGTTTCCATCCCGCCACAGGGCCCGTTTACCGCTCCCCGCGTTGCCCGTCTCCTTTTCTCGCTCCTCGCTCAAGATCTGCAAGCAGCTGAGCGTTTGCTAGCCCGCCTGGAAAAGGCAGGATCTTAGTCTGTCCGCAATCTGATTGGCTCGGCCAAAGGGCCGGGGCGGCCTCAGGGAAATGGGAGCTGCCTGGGAATTGGAACGCCTCGCAAGCCGAGAAGGGGATTCCGCGAAGGTGGTGAGTGGTGCGACGAGGGACTTCGGCCCCACACGAAGGCAGGAGCGTCCTTACTCTGGTTTCTCTTCATCACGCACAAGTCTTTCGCCTTTTACTAAAGACTTCCGTGGAGAGGAATACCAATGAGTTAAATTCCATTTTTGGCAGGCTTTGCCTTCTGGCAGAGCCCTGTGAGTTTGTCAAACGTCAAAGCAGCTGTGTCCGTGGAGAGGTCGGCCTGTGCAAAGAGAGCACGGCCGTGGGTGGGTGCTCAGCAGCGGCCAGTGTTACGTCCAGTTAACAATACTGCACCGCGACACTTGAGAAGTGTCAGAGGAGGTTGGCTCAGGCAGCAAAGAGTTGGGGTCAACGCTTCTCGGCCTTTTGGCTAAGATCAAGTGTAGTATCTGTTCTTATCAGTTTAATATCTGATATGTCCTCTACACGGGGACAACTTATTAAACGGATTTTTAGAACCGGGAGCTGAAAAAAAGGGGCTTGCTCCGTTCACTCCACGCATCGACCTGGCCTTGCAGTGCCGCTGGGAACGGTGCAGCCTTCTCTCCACCTGTGGACAAAAAAAAAAAACTTGCTCAGCTTTTCAGGGCGTGAGCCAAATGGGACGGCCGCCGGGGGTCACGCTAAGTACCCCTGCCGACTTAGTGGCGGCTTCTCGGTAGGCTCCTTTGGTTTTTGTCTTCTTGCAATTACGCTTTGTCAGCCATGACAACTGGCCGAAAAGTGCAGCGCGCCACAGCAAGGTGTAGCAACAACAGGGCCCCCGTGCGCGTTCTGCATTTCCCCCTGCAGGCATAGGGGGCAACGTTTCCATCCCGCCACAGGGCCCGTTTACCGCTCCCCGCGTTGCCCGTCTCCTTTTCTCGCTCCTCGCTCAAGATCTGCAAGCAGCTGAGCGTTTGCTAGCCCGCCTGGAAAAGGCAGGATCTTAGTCTGTCCGCAATCTGATTGGCTTGGCCAAAGGGCCGGGGCGGCCTCAGGGAAATGGGAGCTGCCTGGGAATTGGAACGCCTCGCAAGCCGAGAAGGGGGTTCCGCGAAGGTGGTGAGTGGTGCGACGAGGGACTTCGGCCCCACACGAAGGCAGGAGCGTCCTTACTCTGGTTTCTCTTCATCACGCACAAGTCTTTCGCCTTTTATTAAAGACTTCCGTGGAGAGGAATACCAATGAGTTAAATTCCATTTTTGGCAGGCTTTGCCTTCTGGCAGAGCCCTGTGAGTTTGTCAAACGTCAAAGCAGCTGTGTCCGTGGAGAGGTCGGCCTGTGCAAAGAGAGCACGGCCGTGGGTGGGTGCTCAGCAGCGGCCAGTGTTACGTCCAGTTAACAATACTGCACCGCGACACTTGAGAAGTGTCAGAGGAGGTTGGCTCAGGCAGCAAAGAGTTGGGGTCAACGCTTCTCGGCCTTTTGGCTAAGATCAAGTGTAGTATCTGTTCTTATCAGTTTAATATCTGATATGTCCTCTACACGGGGACAACTTATTAAACGGATTTTTAGAACCGGGAGCTGAAAAAAAGGGGCTTGCTCCGTTCACTCCACGCATCGACCTGGCCTTGCAGTGCCGCTGGGAACGGTGCAGCCTTCTCTCCACCTGTGGACAAAAAAAAAAAACTTGCTCAGCTTTTCAGGGCGTGAGCCAAATGGGACGGCCGCCGGGGGTCACGCTAAGTACCCCTGCCGACTTAGTGGCGGCTTCTCGGTAGGCTCCTTTGGTTTTTGTCTTCTTGCAATTACGCTTTGTCAGCCATGACAACTGGCCGAAAAGTGCAGCGCGCCACAGCAAGGTGTAGCAACAACAGGGCCCCCGTGCGCGTTCTGCATTTCCCCCTGCAGGCATAGGGGGCAACGTTTCCATCCCGCCACAGGGCCCGTTTACCGCTCCCCGCGTTGCCCGTCTCCTTTTCTCGCTCCTCGCTCAAGATCTGCAAGCAGCTGAGCGTTTGCTAGCCCGCCTGGAAAAGGCAGGATCTTAGTCTGTCCGCAATCTGATTGGCTCGGCCAAAGGGCCGGGGCGGCCTCAGGGAAATGGGAGCTGCCTGGGAATTGGAACGCCTCGCAAGCCGAGAAGGGGGTTCCGCGAAGGTGGTGAGTGGTGCGACGAGGGACTTCGGCCCCACACGAAGGCAGGAGCGTCCTTACTCTGGTTTCTCTTCATCACGCACAAGTCTTTCGCCTTTTACTAAAGACTTCCGTGGAGAGGAATACCAATGAGTTAAATTCCATTTTTGGCAGGCTTTGCCTTCTGGCAGAGCCCTGTGAGTTTGTCAAACGTCAAAGCAGCTGTGTCCGTGGAGAGGTCGGCCTGTGCAAAGAGAGCACGGCCGTGGGTGGGTGCTCAGCAGCGGCCAGTGTTACGTCCAGTTAACAATACTGCACCGCGACACTTGAGAAGTGTCAGAGGAGGTTGGCTCAGGCAGCAAAGAGTTGGGGTCAACGCTTCTCGGCCTTTTGGCTAAGATCAAGTGTAGTATCTGTTCTTATCAGTTTAATATCTGATATGTCCTCTACACGGGGACAACTTATTAAACGGATTTTTAGAACCGGGAGCTGAAAAAAAGGGGCTTGCTCCGTTCACTCCACGCATCGACCTGGCCTTGCAGTGCCGCTGGGAACGGTGCAGCCTTCTCTCCACCTGTGGACAAAAAAAAAAAACTTGCTCAGCTTTTCAGGGCGTGAGCCAAATGGGACGGCCGCCGGGGGTCACGCTAAGTACCCCTGCCGACTTAGTGGCGGCTTCTCGGTAGGCTCCTTTGGTTTTTGTCTTCTTGCAATTACGCTTTGTCAGCCATGACAACTGGCCGAAAAGTGCAGCGCGCCACAGCAAGGTGTAGCAACAACAGGGCCCCCGTGCGCGTTCTGCATTTCCCCCTGCAGGCATAGGGGGCAACGTTTCCATCCCGCCACAGGGCCCGTTTACCGCTCCCCGCGTTGCCCGTCTCCTTTTCTCGCTCCTCGCTCAAGATCTGCAAGCAGCTGAGCGTTTGCTAGCCCGCCTGGAAAAGGCAGGATCTTAGTCTGTCCGCAATCTGATTGGCTTGGCCAAAGGGCCGGGGCGGCCTCAGGGAAATGGGAGCTGCCTGGGAATTGGAACGCCTCGCAAGCCGAGAAGGGGGTTCCGCGAAGGTGGTGAGTGGTGCGACGAGGGACTTCGGCCCCACACGAAGGCAGGAGCGTCCTTACTCTGGTTTCTCTTCATCACGCACAAGTCTTTCGCCTTTTATTAAAGACTTCCGTGGAGAGGAATACCAATGAGTTAAATTCCATTTTTGGCAGGCTTTGCCTTCTGGCAGAGCCCTGTGAGTTTGTCAAACGTCAAAGCAGCTGTGTCCGTGGAGAGGTCGGCCTGTGCAAAGAGAGCACGGCCGTGGGTGGGTGCTCAGCAGCGGCCAGTGTTACGTCCAGTTAACAATACTGCACCGCGACACTTGAGAAGTGTCAGAGGAGGTTGGCTCAGGCAGCAAAGAGTTGGGGTCAACGCTTCTCGGCCTTTTGGCTAAGATCAAGTGTAGTATCTGTTCTTATCAGTTTAATATCTGATATGTCCTCTACACGGGGACAACTTATTAAACGGATTTTTAGAACCGGGAGCTGAAAAAAAGGGGCTTGCTCCGTTCACTCCACGCATCGACCTGGCCTTGCAGTGCCGCTGGGAACGGTGCAGCCTTCTCTCCACCTGTGGACAAAAAAAAAAAACTTGCTCAGCTTTTCAGGGCGTGAGCCAAATGGGACGGCCGCCGGGGGTCACGCTAAGTACCCCTGCCGACTTAGTGGCGGCTTCTCGGTAGGCTCCTTTGGTTTTTGTCTTCTTGCAATTACGCTTTGTCAGCCATGACAACTGGCCGAAAAGTGCAGCGCGCCACAGCAAGGTGTAGCAACAACAGGGCCCCCGTGCGCGTTCTGCATTTCCCCCTGCAGGCATAGGGGGCAACGTTTCCATCCCGCCACAGGGCCCGTTTACCGCTCCCCGCGTTGCCCGTCTCCTTTTCTCGCTCCTCGCTCAAGATCTGCAAGCAGCTGAGCGTTTGCTAGCCCGCCTGGAAAAGGCAGGATCTTAGTCTGTCCGCAATCTGATTGGCTCGGCCAAAGGGCCGGGGCGGCCTCAGGGAAATGGGAGCTGCCTGGGAATTGGAACGCCTCGCAAGCCGAGAAGGGGGTTCCGCGAAGGTGGTGAGTGGTGCGACGAGGGACTTCGGCCCCACACGAAGGCAGGAGCGTCCTTACTCTGGTTTCTCTTCATCACGCACAAGTCTTTCGCCTTTTACTAAAGACTTCCGTGGAGAGGAATACCAATGAGTTAAATTCCATTTTTGGCAGGCTTTGCCTTCTGGCAGAGCCCTGTGAGTTTGTCAAACGTCAAAGCAGCTGTGTCCGTGGAGAGGTCGGCCTGTGCAAAGAGAGCACGGCCGTGGGTGGGTGCTCAGCAGCGGCCAGTGTTACGTCCAGTTAACAATACTGCACCGCGACACTTGAGAAGTGTCAGAGGAGGTTGGCTCAGGCAGCAAAGAGTTGGGGTCAACGCTTCTCGGCCTTTTGGCTAAGATCAAGTGTAGTATCTGTTCTTATCAGTTTAATATCTGATATGTCCTCTACACGGGGACAACTTATTAAACGGATTTTTAGAACCGGGAGCTGAAAAAAAGGGGCTTGCTCCGTTCACTCCACGCATCGACCTGGCCTTGCAGTGCCGCTGGGAACGGTGCAGCCTTCTCTCCACCTGTGGACAAAAAAAAAAAACTTGCTCAGCTTTTCAGGGCGTGAGCCAAATGGGACGGCCGCCGGGGGTCACGCTAAGTACCCCTGCCGACTTAGTGGCGGCTTCTCGGTAGGCTCCTTTGGTTTTTGTCTTCTTGCAATTACGCTTTGTCAGCCATGACAACTGGCCGAAAAGTGCAGCGCGCCACAGCAAGGTGTAGCAACAACAGGGCCCCCGTGCGCGTTCTGCATTTCCCCCTGCAGGCATAGGGGGCAACGTTTCCATCCCGCCACAGGGCCCGTTTACCGCTCCCCGCGTTGCCCGTCTCCTTTTCTCGCTCCTCGCTCAAGATCTGCAAGCAGCTGAGCGTTTGCTAGCCCGCCTGGAAAAGGCAGGATCTTAGTCTGTCCGCAATCTGATTGGCTCGGCCAAAGGGCCGGGGCGGCCTCAGGGAAATGGGAGCTGCCTGGGAATTGGAACGCCTCGCAAGCCGAGAAGGGGGTTCCGCGAAGGTGGTGAGTGGTGCGACGAGGGACTTCGGCCCCACACGAAGGCAGGAGCGTCCTTACTCTGGTTTCTCTTCATCACGCACAAGTCTTTCGCCTTTTACTAAAGACTTCCGTGGAGAGGAATACCAATGAGTTAAATTCCATTTTTGGCAGGCTTTGCCTTCTGGCAGAGCCCTGTGAGTTTGTCAAACGTCAAAGCAGCTGTGTCCGTGGAGAGGTCGGCCTGTGCAAAGAGAGCACGGCCGTGGGTGGGTGCTCAGCAGCGGCCAGTGTTACGTCCAGTTAACAATACTGCACCGCGACACTTGAGAAGTGTCAGAGGAGGTTGGCTCAGGCAGCAAAGAGTTGGGGTCAACGCTTCTCGGCCTTTTGGCTAAGATCAAGTGTAGTATCTGTTCTTATCAGTTTAATATCTGATATGTCCTCTACACGGGGACAACTTATTAAACGGATTTTTAGAACCGGGAGCTGAAAAAAAGGGGCTTGCTCCGTTCACTCCACGCATCGACCTGGCCTTGCAGTGCCGCTGGGAACGGTGCAGCCTTCTCTCCACCTGTGGACAAAAAAAAAAAACTTGCTCAGCTTTTCAGGGCGTGAGCCAAATGGGACGGCCGCCGGGGGTCACGCTAAGTACCCCTGCCGACTTAGTGGCGGCTTCTCGGTAGGCTCCTTTGGTTTTTGTCTTCTTGCAATTACGCTTTGTCAGCCATGACAACTGGCCGAAAAGTGCAGCGCGCCACAGCAAGGTGTAGCAACAACAGGGCCCCCGTGCGCGTTCTGCAATTCCCCCTGCAGGCATAGGGGGCAACGTTTCCATCCCGCCACAGGGCCCGTTTACCGCTCCCCGCGTTGCCCGTCTCCTTTTCTCGCTCCTCGCTCAAGATCTGCAAGCAGCTGAGCGTTTGCTAGCCCGCCTGGAAAAGGCAGGATCTTAGTCTGTCCGCAATCTGATTGGCTCGGCCAAAGGGCCGGGGCGGCCTCAGGGAAATGGGAGCTGCCTGGGAATTGGAACGCCTCGCAAGCCGAGAAGGGGGTTCCGCGAAGGTGGTGAGTGGTGCGACGAGGGACTTCGGCCCCACACGAAGGCAGGAGCGTCCTTACTCTGGTTTCTCTTCATCACGCACAAGTCTTTCGCCTTTTACTAAAGACTTCCGTGGAGAGGAATACCAATGAGTTAAATTCCATTTTTGGCAGGCTTTGCCTTCTGGCAGAGCCCTGGGAGTTTGTCAAACGTCAAAGCAGCTGTGTCCGTGGAGAGGTCGGCCTGTGCAAAGAGAGCACGGCCGTGGGTGGGTGCTCAGCAGCGGCCAGTGTTACGTCCAGTTAACAATACTGCACCGCGACACTTGAGAAGTGTCAGAGGAGGTTGGCTCAGGCAGCAAAGAGTTGGGGTCAACGCTTCTCGGCCTTTTGGCTAAGATCAAGTGTAGTATCTGTTCTTATCAGTTTAATATCTGATATGTCCTCTACACGGGGACAACTTATTAAACGGATTTTTAGAACCGGGAGGTGAAAAAGGGGCTTGCTCCGTTCACTCCACGCATCGACCTGGCCTTGCAGTGCCGCTGGGAACGGTGCAGCCTTCTCTCCACCTGTGGACAAAAAAAAAAACTTGCTCAGCTTTTCAGGGCGTGAGCCAAATGGGACGGCCGCCGGGGGTCACGCTAAGTACCCCTGCCGACTTAGTGGCGGCTTCTCGGTAGGCTCCTTTGGTTTTTGTCTTCTTGCAATTACGCTTTGTCAGCCATGACAACTGGCCGAAAAGTGCAGCGCGCCACAGCAAGGTGTAGCAACAACAGGGCCCCCGTGCGCGTTCTGCATTTCCCCCTGCAGGCATAGGGGGCAACGTTTCCATCCCGCCACAGGGCCCGTTTACCGCTCCCCGCGTTGCCCGTCTCCTTTTCTCGCTCCTCGCTCAAGATCTGCAAGCAGCTGAGCGTTTGCTAGCCCGCCTGGAAAAGGCAGGATCTTAGTCTGTCCGCAATCTGATTGGCTCGGCCAAAGGGCCGGGGCGGCCTCAGTGAAATGGGAGCTGCCTGGGAATTGGAACGCCTCGCAAGCCGAGAAGGGGGTTCCGCGAAGGTGGTGAGTGGTGCGACGAGGGACTTCGGCCCCACACGAAGGCAGGAGCGTCCTTACTCTGGTTTCTCTTCATCACGCACAAGTCTTTCGCCTTTTACTAAAGACTTCCGTGGAGAGGAATACCAATGAGTTAAATTCCATTTTTGGCAGGCTTTGCCTTCTGGCAGAGCCCTGTGAGTTTGTCAAACGTCAAAGCAGCTGTGTCCGTGGAGAGGTCGGCCTGTGCAAAGAGAGCACGGCCGTGGGTGGGTGCTCAGCAGCGGCCAGTGTTACGTCCAGTTAACAATACTGCACCGCGACACTTGAGAAGTGTCAGAGGAGGTTGGCTCAGGCAGCAAAGAGTTGGGGTCAACGCTTCTCGGCCTTTTGGCTAAGATCAAGTGTAGTATCTGTTCTTATCAGTTTAATATCTGATATGTCCTCTACACGGGGACAACTTATTAAACGGATTTTTAGAACCGGGAGCTGAAGAAAAGGGGCTTGCTCCGTTCACTCCACGCATCGACCTGGCCTTGCAGTGCCGCTGGGAACGGTGCAGCCTTCTCTCCACCTGTGGACAAAAAAAAAAAACTTGCTCAGCTTTTCAGGGCGTGAGCCAAATGGGACGGCCGCCGGGGGTCACGCTAAGTACCCCTGCCGACTTAGTGGCGGCTTCTCGGTAGGCTCCTTTGGTTTTTGTCTTCTTGCAATTACGCTTTGTCAGCCATGACAACTGGCCGAAAAGTGCAGCGCGCCGCAGCAAGGTGTAGCAACAACAGGGCCCCCGTGCGCGTTCTGCATTTCCCCCTGCAGGCATAGGGGGCAACGTTTCCATCCCGCCACAGGGCCCGTTTACCGCTCCCCGCGTTGCCCGTCTCCTTTTCTCGCTCCTCGCTCAAGATCTGCAAGCAGCTGAGCGTTTGCTAGCCCGCCTGGAAAAGGCAGGATCTTAGTCTGTCCGCAATCTGATTGGCTCGGCCAAAGGGCCGGGGCGGCCTCAGGGAAATGGGAGCTGCCTGGGAATTGGAACGCCTCGCAAGCCGAGAAGGGGGTTCCGCGAAGGTGGTGAGTGGTGCGACGAGGGACTTCGGCCCCACACGAAGGCAGGAGCGTCCTTACTCTGGTTTCTCTTCATCACGCACAAGTCTTTCGCCTTTTACTAAAGACTTCCGTGGAGAGGAATACCAATGAGTTAAATTCCATTTTTGGCAGGCTTTGCCTTCTGGCAGAGCCCTGTGAGTTTGTCAAACGTCAAAGCAGCTGTGTCCGTGGAGAGGTCGGCCTGTGCAAAGAGAGCACGGCCGTGGGTGGGTGCTCAGCAGCGGCCAGTGTTACGTCCAGTTAACAATACTGCACCGCGACACTTGAGAAGTGTCAGAGGAGGTTGGCTCAGGCAGCAAAGAGTTGGGGTCAACGCTTCTCGGCCTTTTGGCTAAGATCAAGTGTAGTATCTGTTCTTATCAATTTAATATCTGATATGTCCTCTACACGGGGACAACTTATTAAACGGATTTTTAGAACCGGGAGCTGAAAAAGGGGCTTGCTCCGTTCACTCCACGCATCGACCTGGCCTTGCAGTGCCGCTGGGAACGGTGCAGCCTTCTCTCCACCTGTGGACAAAAAAAAAAAAACTTGCTCAGCTTTTCAGGGCGTGAGCCAAATGGGACGGCCGCCGGGGGTCACGCTAAGTACCCCTGCCGACTTAGTGGCGGCTTCTCGGTAGGCTCCTTTGGTTTTTGTCTTCTTGCAATTACGCTTTGTCAGCCATGACAACTGGCCGAAAAGTGCAGCGCGCCACAGCAAGGTGTAGCAACAACAGGGCCCCCGTGCGCGTTCTGCATTTCCCCCTGCAGGCATAGGGGGCAACGTTTCCATCCCGCCACAGGGCCCGTTTACCGCTCCCCGCGTTGCCCGTCTCCTTTTCTCGCTCCTCGCTCAAGATCTGCAAGCAGCTGAGCGTTTGCTAGCCCGCCTGGAAAAGGCAGGATCTTAGTCTGTCCGCAATCTGATTGGCTCGGCCAAAGGGCCGGGGCGGCCTCAGTGAAATGGGAGCTGCCTGGGAATTGGAACGCCTCGCAAGCCGAGAAGGGGGTTCCGCGAAGGTGGTGAGTGGTGCGACGAGGGACTTCGGCCCCACACGAAGGCAGGAGCGTCCTTACTCTGGTTTCTCTTCATCACGCACAAGTCTTTCGCCTTTTACTAAAGACTTCCGTGGAGAGGAATACCAATGAGTTAAATTCCATTTTTGGCAGGCTTTGCCTTCTGGCAGAGCCCTGTGAGTTTGTCAAACGTCAAAGCAGCTGTGTCCGTGGAGAGGTCGGCCTGTGCAAAGAGAGCACGGCCGTGGGTGGGTGCTCAGCAGCGGCCAGTGTTACGTCCAGTTAACAATACTGCACCGCGACACTTGAGAAGTGTCAGAGGAGGTTGGCTCAGGCAGCAAAGAGTGGGGGTCATCGCTTCTCGGCCTTTTGGCTAAGATCAAGTGTAGTATCTGTTCTTATCAGTTTAATATCTGATATGTCCTCTACACGGGGACAACTTATTAAACGGATTTTTAGAACCGGGAGCTGAAAAAGGGGCTTGCTCCGTTCACTCCACGCATCGACCTGGCCTTGCAGTGCCGCTGGGAACGGTGCAGCCTTCTCTCCACCTGTGGACAAAAAAAAAAAAACTTGCTCAGCTTTTCAGGGCGTGAGCCAAATGGGACGGCCGCCAGGGGTCACGCTAAGTACCCCTGCCGACTTAGTGGCGGCTTCTCGGTAGGCTCCTTTAGTTTTTGTCTTCTTGCAATTACGCTTTGTCAGCCATGACAACTGGCCGAAAAGTGCAGCGCGCCACAGCAAGGTGTAGCAACAACAGGGCCCCCGTGCGCGTTCTGCATTTCCCCCTGCAGGCATAGGGGGCAACGTTTCCATCCCGCCACAGGGCCCGTTTACCGCTCCCCGCGTTGCCCGTCTCCTTTTCTCGCTCCTCGCTCAAGATCTGCAAGCAGCTGAGCGTTTGCTAGCCCGCCTGGAAAAGGCAGGATCTTAGTCTGTCCGCAATCTGATTGGCTCGGCCAAAGGGCCGGGGCGGCCTCAGGGAAATGGGAGCTGCCTGGGAATTGGAACGCCTCGCAAGCCGAGAAGGGGATTCCGCGAAGGTGGTGAGTGGTGCGACGAGGGACTTCGGCCCCACACGAAGGCAGGAGCGTCCTTACTCTGGTTTCTCTTCATCACGCACAAGTCTTTCGCCTTTTACTAAAGACTTCCGTGGAGAGGAATACCGATGAGTTAAATTCCATTTTTGGCAGGCTTTGCCTTCTGGCAGAGCCCTGTGAGTTTGTCAAACGTCAAAGCAGCTGTGTCCGTGGAGAGGTCGGCCTGTGCAAAGAGAGCACGGCCGTGGGTGGGTGCTCAGCAGCGGCCAGTGTTACGTCCAGTTAACAATACTGCACCGCGACACTTGAGAAGTGTCAGAGGAGGTTGGCTCAGGCAGCAAAGAGTTGGGGTCAACGCTTCTCGGCCTTTTGGCTAAGATCAAGTGTAGTATCTGTTCTTATCAGTTTAATATCTGATATGTCCTCTACACGGGGACAACTTATTAAACGGATTTTTAGAACCGGGAGGTGAAAAAGGGGCTTGCTCCGTTCACTCCACGCATCGACCTGGCCTTGCAGTGCCGCTGGGAACGGTGCAGCCTTCTCTCCACCTGTGGACAAAAAAAAAAACTTGCTCAGCTTTTCAGGGCGTGAGCCAAATGGGACGGCCGCCGGGGGTCACGCTAAGTACCCCTGCCGACTTAGTGGCGGCTTCTCGGTAGGCTCCTTTGGTTTTTGTCTTCTTGCAATTACGCTTTGTCAGCCATGACAACTGGCCGAAAAGTGCAGCGCGCCACAGCAAGGTGTAGCAACAACAGGGCCCCCGTGCGCGTTCTGCATTTCCCCCTGCAGGCATAGGGGGCAACGTTTCCATCCCGCCACAGGGCCCGTTTACCGCTCCCCGCGTTGCCCGTCTCCTTTTCTCGCTCCTCGCTCAAGATCTGCAAGCAGCTGAGCGTTTGCTAGCCCGCCTGGAAAAGGCAGGATCTTAGTCTGTCCGCAATCTGATTGGCTCGGCCAAAGGGCCGGGGCGGCCTCAGGGAAATGGGAGCTGCCTGGGAATTGGAACGCCTCGCAAGCCGAGAAGGGGATTCCGCGAAGGTGGTGAGTGGTGCGACGAGGGACTTCGGCCCCACACGAAGGCAGGAGCGTCCTTACTCTGGTTTCTCTTCATCACTCACAAGTCTTTCGCCTTTTACTAAAGACTTCCGTGGAGAGGAATACCAATGAGTTAAATTCCATTTTTGGCAGGCTTTGCCTTCTGGCAGAGCCCTGTGAGTTTGTCAAACGTCAAAGCAGCTGTGTCCGTGGAGAGGTCGGCCTGTGCAAAGAGAGCACGGCCGTGGGTGGGTGCTCAGCAGCGGCCAGTGTTACGTCCAGTTAACAATACTGCACCGCGACACTTGAGAAGTGTCAGAGGAGGTTGGCTCAGGCAGCAAAGAGTTGGGGTCAACGCTTCTCGGCCTTTTGGCTAAGATCAAGTGTAGTATCTGTTCTTATCAGTTTAATATCTGATATGTCCTCTACACGGGGACAACTTATTAAACGGATTTTTAGAACCGGGAGCTGAAAAAGGGGCTTGCTCCGTTCACTCCACGCATCGACCTGGCCTTGCAGTGCCGCTGGGAACGGTGCAGCCTTCTCTCCACCTGTGGACAAAAAAAAAAACTTGCTCAGCTTTTCAGGGCGTGAGCCAAATGGGACGGCCGCCGGGGGTCACGCTAAGTACCCCTGCCGACTTAGTGGCGGCTTCTCGGTAGGCTCCTTTGGTTTTTGTCTTCTTGCAATTACGCTTTGTCAGCCATGACAACTGGCCGAAAAGTGCAGCGCGCCACAGCAAGGTGTAGCAACAACAGGGCCCCCGTGCGCGTTCTGCATTTCCCCCTGCAGGCATAGGGGGCAACGTTTCCATCCCGCCACAGGGCCCGTTTATCGCTCCCCGCGTTGCCCGTCTCCTTTTCTCGCTCCTCGCTCAAGATCTGCAAGCAGCTGAGCGTTTGCTAGCCCGCCTGGAAAAGGCAGGATCTTAGTCTGTCCGCAATCTGATTGGCTCGGCCAAAGGGCCGGGGCGGCCTCAGTGAAATGGGAGCTGCCTGGGAATTGGAACGCCTCGCAAGCCGAGAAGGGGGTTCCGCGAAGGTGGTGAGTGGTGCGACGAGCGACTTCGGCCCCACACGAAGGCAGGAGCGTCCTTACTCTGGTTTCTCTTCATCACGCACAAGTCTTTCGCCTTTTACTAAAGACTTCCGTGGAGAGGAATACCAATGAGTTAAATTCCATTTTTGGCAGGCTTTGCCTTCTGGCAGAGCCCTGTGAGTTTGTCAAACGTCAAAGCAGCTGTGTCCGTGGAGAGGTCGGCCTGTGCAAAGAGAGCACGGCCGTGGGTGGGTGCTCAGCAGCGGCCAGTGTTACGTCCAGTTAACAATACTGCACCGCGACACTTGAGAAGTGTCAGAGGAGGTTGGCTCAGGCAGCAAAGAGTTGGGGTCAACGCTTCTCGGCCTTTTGGCTAAGATCAAGTGTAGTATCTGTTCTTATCAGTTTAATATCTGATATGTCCTCTACACGGGGACAACTTATTAAACGGATTTTTAGAACCGGGAGCTGAAAAAAAGGGGCTTGCTCCGTTCACTCCACGCATCGACCTGGCCTTGCAGTGCCGCTGGGAACGGTGCAGCCTTCTCTCCACCTGTGGACAAAAAAAAAAAACTTGCTCAGCTTTTCAGGGCGTGAGCCAAATGGGACGGCCGCCGGGGGTCACGCTAAGTACCCCTGCCGACTTAGTGGCGGCTTCTCGGTAGGCTCCTTTGGTTTTTGTCTTCTTGCAATTACGCTTTGTCAGCCATGACAACTGGCCGAAAAGTGCAGCGCGCCGCAGCAAGGTGTAGCAACAACAGGGCCCCCGTGCGCGTTCTGCATTTCCCCCTGCAGGCATAGGGGGCAACGTTTCCATCCCGCCACAGGGCCCGTTTACCGCTCCCCGCGTTGCCCGTCTCCTTTTCTCGCTCCTCGCTCAAGATCTGCAAGCAGCTGAGCGTTTGCTAGCCCGCCTGGAAAAGGCAGGATCTTAGTCTGTCCGCAATCTGATTGGCTCGGCCAAAGGGCCGGGGCGGCCTCAGGGAAATGGGAGCTGCCTGGGAATTGGAACGCCTCGCAAGCCGAGAAGGGGGTTCCGCGAAGGTGGTGAGTGGTGCGACGAGGGACTTCGGCCCCACACGAAGGCAGGAGCGTCCTTACTCTGGTTTCTCTTCATCACGCACAAGTCTTTCGCCTTTTACTAAAGACTTCCGTGGAGAGGAATACCAATGAGTTAAATTCCATTTTTGGCAGGCTTTGCCTTCTGGCAGAGCCCTGTGAGTTTGTCAAACGTCAAAGCAGCTGTGTCCGTGGAGAGGTCGGCCTGTGCAAAGAGAGCACGGCCGTGGGTGGGTGCTCAGCAGCGGCCAGTGTTACGTCCAGTTAACAATACTGCACCGCGACACTTGAGAAGTGTCAGAGGAGGTTGGCTCAGGCAGCAAAGAGTTGGGGTCAACGCTTCTCGGCCTTTTGGCTAAGATCAAGTGTAGTATCTGTTCTTATCAATTTAATATCTGATATGTCCTCTACACGGGGACAACTTATTAAACGGATTTTTAGAACCGGGAGCTGAAAAAGGGGCTTGCTCCGTTCACTCCACGCATCGACCTGGCCTTGCAGTGCCGCTGGGAACGGTGCAGCCTTCTCTCCACCTGTGGACAAAAAAAAAAAAACTTGCTCAGCTTTTCAGGGCGTGAGCCAAATGGGACGGCCGCCGGGGGTCACGCTAAGTACCCCTGCCGACTTAGTGGCGGCTTCTCGGTAGGCTCCTTTGGTTTTTGTCTTCTTGCAATTACGCTTTGTCAGCCATGACAACTGGCCGAAAAGTGCAGCGCGCCACAGCAAGGTGTAGCAACAACAGGGCCCCCGTGCGCGTTCTGCATTTCCCCCTGCAGGCATAGGGGGCAACGTTTCCATCCCGCCACAGGGCCCGTTTACCGCTCCCCGCGTTGCCCGTCTCCTTTTCTCGCTCCTCGCTCAAGATCTGCAAGCAGCTGAGCGTTTGCTAGCCCGCCTGGAAAAGGCAGGATCTTAGTCTGTCCGCAATCTGATTGGCTCGGCCAAAGGGCCGGGGCGGCCTCAGTGAAATGGGAGCTGCCTGGGAATTGGAACGCCTCGCAAGCCGAGAAGGGGGTTCCGCGAAGGTGGTGAGTGGTGCGACGAGGGACTTCGGCCCCACACGAAGGCAGGAGCGTCCTTACTCTGGTTTCTCTTCATCACGCACAAGTCTTTCGCCTTTTACTAAAGACTTCCGTGGAGAGGAATACCAATGAGTTAAATTCCATTTTTGGCAGGCTTTGCCTTCTGGCAGAGCCCTGTGAGTTTGTCAAACGTCAAAGCAGCTGTGTCCGTGGAGAGGTCGGCCTGTGCAAAGAGAGCACGGCCGTGGGTGGGTGCTCAGCAGCGGCCAGTGTTACGTCCAGTTAACAATACTGCACCGCGACACTTGAGAAGTGTCAGAGGAGGTTGGCTCAGGCAGCAAAGAGTGGGGGTCATCGCTTCTCGGCCTTTTGGCTAAGATCAAGTGTAGTATCTGTTCTTATCAGTTTAATATCTGATATGTCCTCTACACGGGGACAACTTATTAAACGGATTTTTAGAACCGGGAGCTGAAAAAGGGGCTTGCTCCGTTCACTCCACGCATCGACCTGGCCTTGCAGTGCCGCTGGGAACGGTGCAGCCTTCTCTCCACCTGTGGACAAAAAAAAAAAAACTTGCTCAGCTTTTCAGGGCGTGAGCCAAATGGGACGGCCGCCAGGGGTCACGCTAAGTACCCCTGCCGACTTAGTGGCGGCTTCTCGGTAGGCTCCTTTAGTTTTTGTCTTCTTGCAATTACGCTTTGTCAGCCATGACAACTGGCCGAAAAGTGCAGCGCGCCACAGCAAGGTGTAGCAACAACAGGGCCCCCGTGCGCGTTCTGCATTTCCCCCTGCAGGCATAGGGGGCAACGTTTCCATCCCGCCACAGGGCCCGTTTACCGCTCCCCGCGTTGCCCGTCTCCTTTTCTCGCTCCTCGCTCAAGATCTGCAAGCAGCTGAGCGTTTGCTAGCCCGCCTGGAAAAGGCAGGATCTTAGTCTGTCCGCAATCTGATTGGCTCGGCCAAAGGGCCGGGGCGGCCTCAGGGAAATGGGAGCTGCCTGGGAATTGGAACGCCTCGCAAGCCGAGAAGGGGGTTCCGCGAAGGTGGTGAGTGGTGCGACGAGGGACTTCGGCCCCACACGAAGGCAGGAGCGTCCTTACTCTGGTTTCTCTTCATCACGCACAAGTCTTTCGCCTTTTACTAAAGACTTCCGTGGAGAGGAATACCAATGAGTTAAATTCCATTTTTGGCAGGCTTTGCCTTCTGGCAGAGCCCTGTGAGTTTGTCAAACGTCAAAGCAGCTGTGTCCGTGGAGAGGTCGGCCTGTGCAAAGAGAGCACGGCCGTGGGTGGGTGCTCAGCAGCGGCCAGTGTTACGTCCAGTTAACAATACTGCACCGCGACACTTGAGAAGTGTCAGAGGAGGTTGGCTCAGGCAGCAAAGAGTTGGGGTCAACGCTTCTCGGCCTTTTGGCTAAGATCAAGTGTAGTATCTGTTCTTATCAGTTTAATATCTGATATGTCCTCTACACGGGGACAACTTATTAAACGGATTTTTAGAACCGGGAGGTGAAAAAGGGGCTTGCTCCGTTCACTCCACGCATCGACCTGGCCTTGCAGTGCCGCTGGGAACGGTGCAGCCTTCTCTCCACCTGTGGACAAAAAAAAAAACTTGCTCAGCTTTTCAGGGCGTGAGCCAAATGGGACGGCCGCCGGGGGTCACGCTAAGTACCCCTGCCGACTTAGTGGCGGCTTCTCGGTAGGCTCCTTTGGTTTTTGTCTTCTTGCAATTACGCTTTGTCAGCCATGACAACTGGCCGAAAAGTGCAGCGCGCCACAGCAAGGTGTAGCAACAACAGGGCCCCCGTGCGCGTTCTGCATTTCCCCCTGCAGGCATAGGGGGCAACGTTTCCATCCCGCCACAGGGCCCGTTTACCGCTCCCCGCGTTGCCCGTCTCCTTTTCTCGCTCCTCGCTCAAGATCTGCAAGCAGCTGAGCGTTTGCTAGCCCGCCTGGAAAAGGCAGGATCTTAGTCTGTCCGCAATCTGATTGGCTCGGCCAAAGGGCCGGGGCGGCCTCAGGGAAATGGGAGCTGCCTGGGAATTGGAACGCCTCGCAAGCCGAGAAGGGGATTCCGCGAAGGTGGTGAGTGGTGCGACGAGGGACTTCGGCCCCACACGAAGGCAGGAGCGTCCTTACTCTGGTTTCTCTTCATCACGCACAAGTCTTTCGCCTTTTACTAAAGACTTCCGTGGAGAGGAATACCAATGAGTTAAATTCCATTTTTGGCAGGCTTTGCCTTCTGGCAGAGCCCTGTGAGTTTGTCAAACGTCAAAGCAGCTGTGTCCGTGGAGAGGTCGGCCTGTGCAAAGAGAGCACGGCCGTGGGTGGGTGCTCAGCAGCGGCCAGTGTTACGTCCAGTTAACAATACTGCACCGCGACACTTGAGAAGTGTCAGAGGAGGTTGGCTCAGGCAGCAAAGAGTTGGGGTCAACGCTTCTCGGCCTTTTGGCTAAGATCAAGTGTAGTATCTGTTCTTATCAGTTTAATATCTGATATGTCCTCTACACGGGGACAACTTATTAAACGGATTTTTAGAACCGGGAGCTGAAAAAAAGGGGCTTGCTCCGTTCACTCCACGCATCGACCTGGCCTTGCAGTGCCGCTGGGAACGGTGCAGCCTTCTCTCCACCTGTGGACAAAAAAAAAAACTTGCTCAGCTTTTCAGGGCGTGAGCCAAATGGGACGGCCGCCGGGGGTCACGCTAAGTACCCCTGCCGACTTAGTGGCGGCTTCTCGGTAGGCTCCTTTGGTTTTTGTCTTCTTGCAATTACGCTTTGTCAGCCATGACAACTGGCCGAAAAGTGCAGCGCGCCACAGCAAGGTGTAGCAACAACAGGGCCCCCGTGCGCGTTCTGCATTTCCCCCTGCAGGCATAGGGGGCAACGTTTCCATCCCGCCACAGGGCCCGTTTACCGCTCCCCGCGTTGCCCGTCTCCTTTTCTCGCTCCTCGCTCAAGATCTGCAAGCAGCTGAGCGTTTGCTAGCCCGCCTGGAAAAGGCAGGATCTTAGTCTGTCCGCAATCTGATTGGCTCGGCCAAAGGGCCGGGGCGGCCTCAGGGAAATGGGAGCTGCCTGGGAATTGGAAAGCCTCGCAAGCCGAGAAGGGGGTTCCGCGAAGGTGGTGAGTGGTGCGACGAGGGACTTCGGCCCCACACGAAGGCAGGAGCGTCCTTACTCTGGTTTCTCTTCATCACGCACAAGTCTTTCGCCTTTTACTAAAGACTTCCGTGGAGAGGAATACCAATGAGTTAAATTCCATTTTTGGCAGGCTTTGCCTTCTGGCAGAGCCCTGTGAGTTTGTCAAACGTCAAAGCAGCTGTGTCCGTGGAGAGGTCGGCCTGTGCAAAGAGAGCACGGCCGTGGGTGGGTGCTCAGCAGCGGCCAGTGTTACGTCCAGTTAACAATACTGCACCGCGACACTTGAGAAGTGTCAGAGGAGGTTGGCTCAGGCAGCAAAGAGTTGGGGTCAACGCTTCTCGGCCTTTTGGCTAAGATCAAGTGTAGTATCTGTTCTTATCAATTTAATATCTGATATGTCCTCTACACGGGGACAACTTATTAAACGGATTTTTAGAACCGGGAGCTGAAAAAGGGGCTTGCTCCGTTCACTCCACGCATCGACCTGGCCTTGCAGTGCCGCTGGGAACGGTGCAGCCTTCTCTCCACCTGTGGACAAAAAAAAAAAAACTTGCTCAGCTTTTCAGGGCGTGAGCCAAATGGGACGGCCGCCGGGGGTCACGCTAAGTACCCCTGCCGACTTAGTGGCGGCTTCTCGGTAGGCTCCTTTGGTTTTTGTCTTCTTGCAATTACGCTTTGTCAGCCATGACAACTGGCCGAAAAGTGCAGCGCGCCACAGCAAGGTGTAGCAACAACAGGGCCCCCGTGCGCGTTCTGCATTTCCCCCTGCAGGCATAGGGGGCAACGTTTCCATCCCGCCACAGGGCCCGTTTACCGCTCCCCGCGTTGCCCGTCTCCTTTTCTCGCTCCTCGCTCAAGATCTGCAAGCAGCTGAGCGTTTGCTAGCCCGCCTGGAAAAGGCAGGATCTTAGTCTGTCCGCAATCTGATTGGCTCGGCCAAAGGGCCGGGGCGGCCTCAGTGAAATGGGAGCTGCCTGGGAATTGGAACGCCTCGCAAGCCGAGAAGGGGGTTCCGCGAAGGTGGTGAGTGGTGCGACGAGGGACTTCGGCCCCACACGAAGGCAGGAGCGTCCTTACTCTGGTTTCTCTTCATCACGCACAAGTCTTTCGCCTTTTACTAAAGACTTCCGTGGAGAGGAATACCAATGAGTTAAATTCCATTTTTGGCAGGCTTTGCCTTTTGGCAGAGCCCTGTGAGTTTGTCAAACGTCAAAGCAGCTGTGTCCGTGGAGAGGTCGGCCTGTGCAAAGAGAGCACGGCCGTGGGTGGGTGCTCAGCAGCGGCCAGTGTTACGTCCAGTTAACAATACTGCACCGCGACACTTGAGAAGTGTCAGAGGAGGTTGGCTCAGGCAGCAAAGAGTGGGGGTCATCGCTTCTCGGCCTTTTGGCTAAGATCAAGTGTAGTATCTGTTCTTATCAGTTTAATATCTGATATGTCCTCTACACGGGGACAACTTATTAAACGGATTTTTAGAACCGGGAGCTGAAAAAGGGGCTTGCTCCGTTCACTCCACGCATCGACCTGGCCTTGCAGTGCCGCTGGGAACGGTGCAGCCTTCTCTCCACCTGTGGACAAAAAAAAAAAAACTTGCTCAGCTTTTCAGGGCGTGAGCCAAATGGGACGGCCGCCAGGGGTCACGCTAAGTACCCCTGCCGACTTAGTGGCGGCTTCTCGGTAGGCTCCTTTAGTTTTTGTCTTCTTGCAATTACGCTTTGTCAGCCATGACAACTGGCCGAAAAGTGCAGCGCGCCACAGCAAGGTGTAGCAACAACAGGGCCCCCGTGCGCGTTCTGCATTTCCCCCTGCAGGCATAGGGGGCAACGTTTCCATCCCGCCACAGGGCCCGTTTACCGCTCCCCGCGTTGCCCGTCTCCTTTTCTCGCTCCTCGCTCAAGATCTGCAAGCAGCTGAGCGTTTGCTAGCCCGCCTGGAAAAGGCAGGATCTTAGTCTGTCCGCAATCTGATTGGCTCGGCCAAAGGGCCGGGGCGGCCTCAGGGAAATGGGAGCTGCCTGGGAATTGGAACGCCTCGCAAGCCGAGAAGGGGGTTCCGCGAAGGTGGTGAGTGGTGCGACGAGCGACTTCGGCCCCACACGAAGGCAGGAGCGTCCTTACTCTGGTTTCTCTTCATCACGCACAAGTCTTTCGCCTTTTACTAAAGACTTCTGTGGAGAGGAATACCAATGAGTTAAATTCCATTTTTGGCAGGCTTTGCCTTCTGGCAGAGCCCTGTGAGTTTGTCAAACGTCAAAGCAGCTGTGTCCGTGGAGAGGTCGGCCTGTGCAAAGAGAGCACGGCCGTGGGTGGGTGCTCAGCAGCGGCCAGTGTTACGTCCAGTTAACAATACTGCACCGCGACACTTGAGAAGTGTCAGAGGAGGTTGGCTCAGGCAGCAAAGAGTGGGGGTCATCGCTTCTCGGCCTTTTGGCTAAGATCAAGTGTAGTATCTGTTCTTATCAGTTTAATATCTGATATGTCCTCTACACGGGGACAACTTATTAAACGGATTTTTAGAACCGGGAGCTGAAAAAGGGGCTTGCTCCGTTCACTCCACGCATCGACCTGGCCTTGCAGTGCCGCTGGGAACGGTGCAGCCTTCTCTCCACCTGTGGACAAAAAAAAAAACTTGCTCAGCTTTTCAGGGCGTGAGCCAAATGGGACGGCCGCCGGGGGTCACGCTAAGTACCCCTGCCGACTTAGTGGCGGCTTCTCGGTAGGCTCCTTTGGTTTTTGTCTTCTTGCAATTACGCTTTGTCAGCCATGACAACTGGCCGAAAAGTGCAGCGCGCCACAGCAAGGTGTAGCAACAACAGGGCCCCCGTGCGCGTTCTGCATTTCCCCCTGCAGGCATAGGGGGCAACGTTTCCATCCCGCCACAGGGCCCGTTTACCGTTCCCCGCGTTGCCCGTCTCCTTTTCTCGCTCCTCGCTCAAGATCTGCAAGCAGCTGAGCGTTTGCTAGCCCGCCTGGAAAAGGCAGGATCTTAGTCTGTCCGCAATCTGATTGGCTCGGCCAAAGGGCCGGGGCGGCCTCAGGGAAATGGGAGCTGCCTGGGAATTGGAACGCCTCGCAAGCCGAGAAGGGGGTTCCGCGAAGGTGGTGAGTGGTGCGACGAGGGACTTCGGCCCCACACGAAGGCAGGAGCGTCCTTACTCTGGTTTCTCTTCATCACGCACAAGTCTTTCGCCTTTTACTAAAGACTTCCGTGGAGAGGAATACCAATGAGTTAAATTCCATTTTTGGCAGGCTTTGCCTTCTGGCAGAGCCCTGTGAGTTTGTCAAACGTCAAAGCAGCTGTGTCCGTGGAGAGGTCGGCCTGTGCAAAGAGAGCACGGCCGTGGGTGGGTGCTCAGCAGCGGCCAGTGTTACGTCCAGTTAACAATACTGCACCGCGACACTTGAGAAGTGTCAGAGGAGGTTGGCTCAGGCAGCAAAGAGTTGGGGTCAACGCTTCTCGGCCTTTTGGCTAAGATCAAGTGTAGTATCTGTTCTTATCAGTTTAATATCTGATATGTCCTCTACACGGGGACAACTTATTAAACGGATTTTTAGAACCGGGAGCTGAAAAAGGGGCTTGCTCCGTTCACTCCACGCATCGACCTGGCCTTGCAGTGCCGCTGGGAACGGTGCAGCCTTCTCTCCACCTGTGGACAAAAAAAAAAACTTGCTCAGCTTTTCAGGACGTGAGCCAAATGGCACGGCCGCCAGGGGTTACGCTAAGTACCCCTGCCGACTTAGTGGCGGCTTCTCGGTAGGCTCCTTTGGTTTTTGTCTTCTTGCAATTACGCTTTGTCAGCCATGACAACTGGCCGAAAAGTGCAGCGCGCCACAGCAAGGTGTAGCAACAACAGGGCCCCCGTGCGCGTTCTGCATTTCCCCCTGCAGGCATAGGGGGCAACGTTTCCATCCCGCCACAGGGCCCGTTTACCGCTCCCCGCGTTGCCCGTCTCCTTTTCTCGCTCCTCGCTCAAGATCTGCAAGCAGCTGAGCGTTTGCTAGCCCGCCTGGAAAAGGCAGGATCTTAGTCTGTCCGCAATCTGATTGGCTCGGCCAAAGGGCCGGGGCGGCCTCAGGGAAATGGGAGCTGCCTGGGAATTGGAACGCCTCGCAAGCCGAGAAGGGGGTTCCGCGAAGGTGGTGAGTGGTGCGACGAGGGACTTCGGCCCCACACGAAGGCAGGAGCGTCCTTACTCTGGTTTCTCTTCATCACGCACAAGTCTTTCGCCTTTTACTAAAGACTTCCGTGGAGAGGAATACCAATGAGTTAAATTCCATTTTTGGCAGGCTTTGCCTTCTGGCAGAGCCCTGTGAGTTTGTCAAACGTCAAAGCAGCTGTGTCCGTGGAGAGGTCGGCCTGTGCAAAGAGAGCACGGCCGTGGGTGGGTGCTCAGCAGCGGCCAGTGTTACGTCCAGTTAACAATACTGCACCGCGACACTTGAGAAGTGTCAGAGGAGGTTGGCTCAGGCAGCAAAGAGTTGGGGTCAACGCTTCTCGGCCTTTTGGCTAAGATCAAGTGTAGTATCTGTTCTTATCAGTTTAATATCTGATATGTCCTCTACACGGGGACAACTTATTAAACGGATTTTTAGAACCGGGAGCTGAAAAAAAGGGGCTTGCTCCGTTCACTCCACGCATCGACCTGGCCTTGCAGTGCCGCTGGGAACGGTGCAGCCTTCTCTCCACCTGTGGACAAAAAAAAAAAACTTGCTCAGCTTTTCAGGGCGTGAGCCAAATGGGACGGCCGCCGGGGGTCACGCTAAGTACCCCTGCCGACTTAGTGGCGGCTTCTCGGTAGGCTCCTTTGGTTTTTGTCTTCTTGCAATTACGCTTTGTCAGCCATGACAACTGGCCGAAAAGTGCAGCGCGCCACAGCAAGGTGTAGCAACAACAGGGCCCCCGTGCGCGTTCTGCATTTCCCCCTGCAGGCATAGGGGGCAACGTTTCCATCCCGCCACAGGGCCCGTTTACCGCTCCCCGCGTTGCCCGTCTCCTTTTCTCGCTCCTCGCTCAAGATCTGCAAGCAGCTGAGCGTTTGCTAGCCCGCCTGGAAAAGGCAGGATCTTAGTCTGTCCGCAATCTGATTGGCTCGGCCAAAGGGCCGGGGCGGCCTCAGGGAAATGGGAGCTGCCTGGGAATTGGAACGCCTCGCAAGCCGAGAAGGGGGTTCCGCGAAGGTGGTGAGTGGTGCGACGAGGGACTTCGGCCCCACACGAAGGCAGGAGCGTCCTTACTCTGGTTTCTCTTCATCACGCACAAGTCTTTCGCCTTTTACTAAAGACTTCCGTGGAGAGGAATACCAATGAGTTAAATTCCATTTTTGGCAGGCTTTGCCTTCTGGCAGAGCCCTGTGAGTTTGTCAAACGTCAAAGCAGCTGTGTCCGTGGAGAGGTCGGCCTGTGCAAAGAGAGCACGGCCGTGGGTGGGTGCTCAGCAGCGGCCAGTGTTACGTCCAGTTAACAATACTGCACCGCGACACTTGAGAAGTGTCAGAGGAGGTTGGCTCAGGCAGCAAAGAGTTGGGGTCAACGCTTCTCGGCCTTTTGGCTAAGATCAAGTGTAGTATCTGTTCTTATCAGTTTAATATCTGATATGTCCTCTACACGGGGACAACTTATTAAACGGATTTTTAGAACCGGGAGCTGAAAAAAAGGGGCTTGCTCCGTTCACTCCACGCATCGACCTGGCCTTGCAGTGCCGCTGGGAACGGTGCAGCCTTCTCTCCACCTGTGGACAAAAAAAAAAACTTGCTCAGCTTTTCAGGGCGTGAGCCAAATGGGACGGCCGCCGGGGGTCACGCTAAGTACCCCTGCCGACTTAGTGGCGGCTTCTCGGTAGGCTCCTTTGGTTTTTGTCTTCTTGCAATTACGCTTTGTCAGCCATGACAACTGGCCGAAAAGTGCAGCGCGCCACAGCAAGGTGTAGCAACAACAGGGCCCCCGTGCGCGTTCTGCATTTCCCCCTGCAGGCATAGGGGGCAACGTTTCCATCCCGCCACAGGGCCCGTTTACCGCTCCCCGCGTTGCCCGTCTCCTTTTCTCGCTCCTCGCTCAAGATCTGCAAGCAGCTGAGCGTTTGCTAGCCCGCCTGGAAAAGGCAGGATCTTAGTCTGTCCGCAATCTGATTGGCTCGGCCAAAGGGCCGGGGCGGCCTCAGGGAAATGGGAGCTGCCTGGGAATTGGAAAGCCTCGCAAGCCGAGAAGGGGGTTCCGCGAAGGTGGTGAGTGGTGCGACGAGGGACTTCGGCCCCACACGAAGGCAGGAGCGTCCTTACTCTGGTTTCTCTTCATCACGCACAAGTCTTTCGCCTTTTACTAAAGACTTCCGTGGAGAGGAATACCAATGAGTTAAATTCCATTTTTGGCAGGCTTTGCCTTCTGGCAGAGCCCTGTGAGTTTGTCAAACGTCAAAGCAGCTGTGTCTGTGGAGAGGTCGGCCTGTGCAAAGAGAGCACGGCCGTGGGTGGGTGCTCAGCAGCGGCCAGTGTTACGTCCAGTTAACAATACTGCACCGCGACACTTGAGAAGTGTCAGAGGAGGTTGGCTCAGGCAGCAAAGAGTTGGGGTCAACGCTTCTCGGCCTTTTGGCTAAGATCAAGTGTAGTATCTGTTCTTATCAGTTTAATATCTGATATGTCCTCTACACGGGGACAACTTATTAAACGGATTTTTAGAACCGGGAGCTGAAAAAGGGGCTTGCTCCGTTCACTCCACGCATCGACCTGGCCTTGCAGTGCCGCTGGGAACGGTGCAGCCTTCTCTCCACCTGTGGACAAAAAAAAAAACTTGCTCAGCTTTTCAGGGCGTGAGCCAAATGGGACGGCCGCCGGGGGTCACGCTAAGTACCCCTGCCGACTTAGTGGCGGCTTCTCGGTAGGCTCCTTTGGTTTTTGTCTTCTTGCAATTACGCTTTGTCAGCCATGACAACTGGCCGAAAAGTGCAGCGCGCCACAGCAAGGTGTAGCAACAACAGGGCCCCCGTGCGCGTTCTGCATTTCCCCCTGCAGGCATAGGGGGCAACGTTTCCATCCCGCCACAGGGCCCGTTTACCGCTCCCCGCGTTGCCCGTCTCCTTTTCTCGCTCCTCGCTCAAGATCTGCAAGCAGCTGAGCGTTTGCTAGCCCGCCTGGAAAAGGCAGGATCTTAGTCTGTCCGCAATCTGATTGGCTCGGCCAAAGGGCCGGGGCGGCCTCAGGGAAATGGGAGCTGCCTGGGAATTGGAACGCCTCGCAAGCCGAGAAGGGGGTTCCGCGAAGGTGGTGAGTGGTGCGACGAGGGACTTCGGCCCCACACGAAGGCAGGAGCGTCCTTACTCTGGTTTCTCTTCATCACGCACAAGTCTTTCGCCTTTTACTAAAGACTTCCGTGGAGAGGAATACCAATGAGTTAAATTCCATTTTTGGCAGGCTTTGCCTTCTGGCAGAGCCCTGTGAGTTTGTCAAACGTCAAAGCAGCTGTGTCCGTGGAGAGGTCGGCCTGTGCAAAGAGAGCACGGCCGTGGGTGGGTGCTCAGCAGCGGCCAGTGTTACGTCCAGTTAACAATACTGCACCGCGACACTTGAGAAGTGTCAGAGGAGGTTGGCTCAGGCAGCAAAGAGTTGGGGTCAACGCTTCTCGGCCTTTTGGCTAAGATCAAGTGTAGTATCTGTTCTTATCAGTTTAATATCTGATATGTCCTCTACACGGGGACAACTTATTAAACGGATTTTTAGAACCGGGAGCTGAAAAAAAGGGGCTTGCTCCGTTCACTCCACGCATCGACCTGGCCTTGCAGTGCCGCTGGGAACGGTGCAGCCTTCTCTGCACCTGTGGACAAAAAAAAAAACTTGCTCAGCTTTTCAGGGCGTGAGCCAAATGGGACGGCCGCCGGGGGTCACGCTAAGTACCCCTGCCGACTTAGTGGCGGCTTCTCGGTAGGCTCCTTTGGTTTTTGTCTTCTTGCAATTACGCTTTGTCAGCCATGACAACTGGCCGAAAAGTGCAGCGCGCCACAGCAAGGTGTAGCAACAACAGGGCCCCCGTGCGCGTTCTGCATTTCCCCCTGCAGGCATAGGGGGCAACGTTTCCATCCCGCCACAGGGCCCGTTTACCGCTCCCCGCGTTGCCCGTCTCCTTTTCTCGCTCCTCGCTCAAGATCTGCAAGCAGCTGAGCGTTTGCTAGCCCGCCTGGAAAAGGCAGGATCTTAGTCTGTCCGCAATCTGATTGGCTCGGCCAAAGGGCCGGGGCGGCCTCAGGGAAATGGGAGCTGCCTGGGAATTGGAACGCCTCGCAAGCCGAGAAGGGGGTTCCGCGAAGGTGGTGAGTGGTGCGACGAGGGACTTCGGCCCCACACGAAGGCAGGAGCGTCCTTACTCTGGTTTCTCTTCATCACGCACAAGTCTTTCGCCTTTTACTAAAGACTTCCGTGGAGAGGAATACCAATGAGTTAAATTCCATTTTTGGCAGGCTTTGCCTTCTGGCAGAGCCCTGTGAGTTTGTCAAACGTCAAAGCAGCTGTGTCCGTGGAGAGGTCGGCCTGTGCAAAGAGAGCACGGCCGTGGGTGGGTGCTCAGCAGCGGCCAGTGTTACGTCCAGTTAACAATACTGCACCGCGACACTTGAGAAGTGTCAGAGGAGGTTGGCTCAGGCAGCAAAGAGTTGGGGTCAACGCTTCTCGGCCTTTTGGCTAAGATCAAGTGTAGTATCTGTTCTTATCAATTTAATATCTGATATGTCCTCTACACGGGGACAACTTATTAAACGGATTTTTAGAACCGGGAGCTGAAAAAGGGGCTTGCTCCGTTCACTCCACGCATCGACCTGGCCTTGCAGTGCCGCTGGGAACGGTGCAGCCTTCTCTCCACCTGTGGACAAAAAAAAAAAACTTGCTCAGCTTTTCAGGGCGTGAGCCAAATGGGACGGCCGCCGGGGGTCACGCTAAGTACCCCTGCCGACTTAGTGGCGGCTTCTCGGTAGGCTCCTTTGGTTTTTGTCTTCTTGCAATTACGCTTTGTCAGCCATGACAACTGGCCGAAAAGTGCAGCGCGCCACAGCAAGGTGTAGCAACAACAGGGCCCCCGTGCGCGTTCTGCATTTCCCCCTGCAGGCATAGGGGGCAACGTTTCCATCCCGCCACAGGGCCCGTTTACCGCTCCCCGCGTTGCCCGTCTCCTTTTCTCGCTCCTCGCTCAAGATCTGCAAGCAGCTGAGCGTTTGCTAGCCCGCCTGGAAAAGGCAGGATCTTAGTCTGTCCGCAATCTGATTGGCTCGGCCAAAGGGCCGGGGCGGCCTCAGTGAAATGGGAGCTGCCTGGGAATTGGAACGCCTCGCAAGCCGAGAAGGGGGTTCCGCGAAGGTGGTGAGTGGTGCGACGAGGGACTTCGGCCCCACACGAAGGCAGGAGCGTCCTTACTCTGGTTTGTCTTCATCACGCACAAGTCTTTCGCCTTTTACTAAAGACTTCCGTGGAGAGGAATACCAATGAGTTAAATTCCATTTTTGGCAGGCTTTGCCTTCTGGCAGAGCCCTGTGAGTTTGTCAAACGTCAAAGCAGCTGTGTCCGTGGAGAGGTCGGCCTGTGCAAAGAGAGCACGGCCGTGGGTGGGTGCTCAGCAGCGGCCAGTGTTACGTCCAGTTAACAATACTGCACCGCGACACTTGAGAAGTGTCAGAGGAGGTTGGCTCAGGCAGCAAAGAGTTGGGGTCAACGCTTCTCGGCCTTTTGGCTAAGATCAAGTGTAGTATCTGTTCTTATCAATTTAATATCTGATATGTCCTCTACACGGGGACAACTTATTAAACGGATTTTTAGAACCGGGAGCTGAAAAAGGGGCTTGCTCCGTTCACTCCACGCATCGACCTGGCCTTGCAGTGCCGCTGGGAACGGTGCAGCCTTCTCTCCACCTGTGGACAAAAAAAAAAAACTTGCTCAGCTTTTCAGGGCGTGAGCCAAATGGGACGGCCGCCGGGGGTCACGCTAAGTACCCCTGCCGACTTAGTGGCGGCTTCTCGGTAGGCTCCTTTGGTTTTTGTCTTCTTGCAATTACGCTTTGTCAGCCATGACAACTGGCCGAAAAGTGCAGCGCGCCACAGCAAGGTGTAGCAACAACAGGGCCCCCGTGCGCGTTCTGCATTTCCCCCTGCAGGCATAGGGGGCAACGTTTCCATCCCGCCACAGGGCCCGTTTACCGCTCCCCGCGTTGCCCGTCTCCTTTTCTCGCTCCTCGCTCAAGATCTGCAAGCAGCTGAGCGTTTGCTAGCCCGCCTGGAAAAGGCAGGATCTTAGTCTGTCCGCAATCTGATTGGCTCGGCCAAAGGGCCGGGGCGGCCTCAGTGAAATGGGAGCTGCCTGGGAATTGGAACGCCTCGCAAGCCGAGAAGGGGGTTCCGCGAAGGTGGTGAGTGGTGCGACGAGGGACTTCGGCCCCACACGAAGGCAGGAGCGTCCTTACTCTGGTTTCTCTTCATCACGCACAAGTCTTTCGCCTTTTACTAAAGACTTCCGTGGAGAGGAATACCAATGAGTTAAATTCCATTTTTGGCAGGCTTTGCCTTCTGGCAGAGCCCTGTGAGTTTGTCAAACGTCAAAGCAGCTGTGTCCGTGGAGAGGTCGGCCTGTGCAAAGAGAGCACGGCCGTGGGTGGGTGCTCAGCAGCGGCCAGTGTTACGTCCAGTTAACAATACTGCACCGCGACACTTGAGAAGTGTCAGAGGAGGTTGGCTCAGGCAGCAAAGAGTGGGGGTCATCGCTTCTCGGCCTTTTGGCTAAGATCAAGTGTAGTATCTGTTCTTATCAGTTTAATATCTGATATGTCCTCTACACGGGGACAACTTATTAAACGGATTTTTAGAACCGGGAGCTGAAAAAGGGGCTTGCTCCGTTCACTCCACGCATCGACCTGGCCTTGCAGTGCCGCTGGGAACGGTGCAGCCTTCTCTCCACCTGTGGACAAAAAAAAAAACTTGCTCAGCTTTTCAGGGCGTGAGCCAAATGGGACGGCCGCCGGGGGTCACGCTAAGTACCCCTGCCGACTTAGTGGCGGCTTCTCGGTAGGCTCCTTTGGTTTTTGTCTTCTTGCAATTACGCTTTGTCAGCCATGACAACTGGCCGAAAAGTGCAGCGCGCCACAGCAAGGTGTAGCAACAACAGGGCCCCCGTGCGCGTTCTGCATTTCCCCCTGCAGGCATAGGGGGCAACGTTTCCATCCCGCCACAGGGCCCGTTTACCGCTCCCCGCGTTGCCCGTCTCCTTTTCTCGCTCCTCGCTCAAGATCTGCAAGCAGCTGAGCGTTTGCTAGCCCGCCTGGAAAAGGCAGGATCTTAGTCTGTCCGCAATCTGATTGGCTCGGCCAAAGGGCCGGGGCGGCCTCAGGGAAATGGGAGCTGCCTGGGAATTGGAACGCCTCGCAAGCCGAGAAGGGGGTTCCGCGAAGGTGGTGAGTGGTGCGACGAGGGACTTCGGCCCCACACGAAGGCAGGAGCGTCCTTACTCTGGTTTCTCTTCATCACGCACAAGTCTTTCGCCTTTTACTAAAGACTTCCGTGGAGAGGAATACCAATGAGTTAAATTCCATTTTTGGCAGGCTTTGCCTTCTGGCAGAGCCCTGTGAGTTTGTCAAACGTCAAAGCAGCTGTGTCCGTGGAGAGGTCGGCCTGTGCAAAGAGAGCACGGCCGTGGGTGGGTGCTCAGCAGCGGCCAGTGTTACGTCCAGTTAACAATACTGCACCGCGACACTTGAGAAGTGTCAGAGGAGGTTGGCTCAGGCAGCAAAGAGTTGGGGTCAACGCTTCTCGGCCTTTTGGCTAAGATCAAGTGTAGTATCTGTTCTTATCAGTTTAATATCTGATATGTCCTCTACACGGGGACAACTTATTAAACGGATTTTTAGAACCGGGAGCTGAAAAAAAGGGGCTTGCTCCGTTCACTCCACGCATCGACCTGGCCTTGCAGTGCCGCTGGGAACGGTGCAGCCTTCTCTCCACCTGTGGACAAAAAAAAAAAACTTGCTCAGCTTTTCAGGGCGTGAGCCAAATGGGACGGCCGCCGGGGGTCACGCTAAGTACCCCTGCCGACTTAGTGGCGGCTTCTCGGTAGGCTCCTTTGGTTTTTGTCTTCTTGCAATTACGCTTTGTCAGCCATGACAACTGGCCGAAAAGTGCAGCGCGCCACAGCAAGGTGTAGCAACAACAGGGCCCCCGTGCGCGTTCTGCATTTCCCCCTGCAGGCATAGGGGGCAACGTTTCCATCCCGCCACAGGGCCCGTTTACCGCTCCCCGCGTTGCCCGTCTCCTTTTCTCGCTCCTCGCTCAAGATCTGCAAGCAGCTGAGCGTTTGCTAGCCCGCCTGGAAAAGGCAGGATCTTAGTCTGTCCGCAATCTGATTGGCTCGGCCAAAGGGCCGGGGCGGCCTCAGGGAAATGGGAGCTGCCTGGGAATTGGAACGCCTCGCAAGCCGAGAAGGGGGTTCCGCGAAGGTGGTGAGTGGTGCGACGAGGGACTTCGGCCCCACACGAAGGCAGGAGCGTCCTTACTCTGGTTTCTCTTCATCACGCACAAGTCTTTCGCCTTTTACTAAAGACTTCCGTGGAGAGGAATACCAATGAGTTAAATTCCATTTTTGGCAGGCTTTGCCTTCTGGCAGAGCCCTGTGAGTTTGTCAAACGTCAAAGCAGCTGTGTCCGTGGAGAGGTCGGCCTGTGCAAAGAGAGCACGGCCGTGGGTGGGTGCTCAGCAGCGGCCAGTGTTACGTCCAGTTAACAATACTGCACCGCGACACTTGAGAAGTGTCAGAGGAGGTTGGCTCAGGCAGCAAAGAGTTGGGGTCAACGCTTCTCGGCCTTTTGGCTAAGATCAAGTGTAGTATCTGTTCTTATCAGTTTAATATCTGATATGTCCTCTACACGGGGACAACTTATTAAACGGATTTTTAGAACCGGGAGCTGAAAAAAAGGGGCTTGCTCCGTTCACTCCACGCATCGACCTGGCCTTGCAGTGCCGCTGGGAACGGTGCAGCCTTCTCTCCACCTGTGGACAAAAAAAAAAAACTTGCTCAGCTTTTCAGGGCGTGAGCCAAATGGGACGGCCGCCGGGGGTCACGCTAAGTACCCCTGCCGACTTAGTGGCGGCTTCTCGGTAGGCTCCTTTGGTTTTTGTCTTCTTGCAATTACGCTTTGTCAGCCATGACAACTGGCCGAAAAGTGCAGCGCGCCACAGCAAGGTGTAGCAACAACAGGGCCCCCGTGCGCGTTCTGCATTTCCCCCTGCAGGCATAGGGGGCAACGTTTCCATCCCGCCACAGGGCCCGTTTACCGCTCCCCGCGTTGCCCGTCTCCTTTTCTCGCTCCTCGCTCAAGATCTGCAAGCAGCTGAGCGTTTGCTAGCCCGCCTGGAAAAGGCAGGATCTTAGTCTGTCCGCAATCTGATTGGCTCGGCCAAAGGGCCGGGGCGGCCTCAGGGAAATGGGAGCTGCCTGGGAATTGGAACGCCTCGCAAGCCGAGAAGGGGGTTCCGCGAAGGTGGTGAGTGGTGCGACGAGGGACTTCGGCCCCACACGAAGGCAGGAGCGTCCTTACTCTGGTTTCTCTTCATCACGCACAAGTCTTTCGCCTTTTACTAAAGACTTCCGTGGAGAGGAATACCAATGAGTTAAATTCCATTTTTGGCAGGCTTTGCCTTCTGGCAGAGCCCTGTGAGTTTGTCAAACGTCAAAGCAGCTGTGTCCGTGGAGAGGTCGGCCTGTGCAAAGAGAGCACGGCCGTGGGTGGGTGCTCAGCAGCGGCCAGTGTTACGTCCAGTTAACAATACTGCACCGCGACACTTGAGAAGTGTCAGAGGAGGTTGGCTCAGGCAGCAAAGAGTTGGGGTCAACGCTTCTCGGCCTTTTGGCTAAGATCAAGTGTAGTATCTGTTCTTATCAGTTTAATATCTGATATGTCCTCTACACGGGGACAACTTATTAAACGGATTTTTAGAACCGGGAGCTGAAAAAAAGGGGCTTGCTCCGTTCACTCCACGCATCGACCTGGCCTTGCAGTGCCGCTGGGAACGGTGCAGCCTTCTCTCCACCTGTGGACAAAAAAAAAAAACTTGCTCAGCTTTTCAGGGCGTGAGCCAAATGGGACGGCCGCCGGGGGTCACGCTAAGTACCCCTGCCGACTTAGTGGCGGCTTCTCGGTAGGCTCCTTTGGTTTTTGTCTTCTTGCAATTACGCTTTGTCAGCCATGACAACTGGCCGAAAAGTGCAGCGCGCCACAGCAAGGTGTAGCAACAACAGGGCCCCCGTGCGCGTTCTGCATTTCCCCCTGCAGGCATAGGGGGCAACGTTTCCATCCCGCCACAGGGCCCGTTTACCGCTCCCCGCGTTGCCCGTCTCCTTTTCTCGCTCCTCGCTCAAGATCTGCAAGCAGCTGAGCGTTTGCTAGCCCGCCTGGAAAAGGCAGGATCTTAGTCTGTCCGCAATCTGATTGGCTCGGCCAAAGGGCCGGGGCGGCCTCAGGGAAATGGGAGCTGCCTGGGAATTGGAACGCCTCGCAAGCCGAGAAGGGGGTTCCGCGAAGGTGGTGAGTGGTGCGACGAGGGACTTCGGCCCCACACGAAGGCAGGAGCGTCCTTACTCTGGTTTCTCTTCATCACGCACAAGTCTTTCGCCTTTTACTAAAGACTTCCGTGGAGAGGAATACCAATGAGTTAAATTCCATTTTTGGCAGGCTTTGCCTTCTGGCAGAGCCCTGTGAGTTTGTCAAACGTCAAAGCAGCTGTGTCCGTGGAGAGGTCGGCCTGTGCAAAGAGAGCACGGCCGTGGGTGGGTGCTCAGCAGCGGCCAGTGTTACGTCCAGTTAACAATACTGCACCGCGACACTTGAGAAGTGTCAGAGGAGGTTGGCTCAGGCAGCAAAGAGTTGGGGTCAACGCTTCTCGGCCTTTTGGCTAAGATCAAGTGTAGTATCTGTTCTTATCAGTTTAATATCTGATATGTCCTCTACACGGGGACAACTTATTAAACGGATTTTTAGAACCGGGAGCTGAAAAAAAGGGGCTTGCTCCGTTCACTCCACGCATCGACCTGGCCTTGCAGTGCCGCTGGGAACGGTGCAGCCTTCTCTCCACCTGTGGACAAAAAAAAAAAACTTGCTCAGCTTTTCAGGGCGTGAGCCAAATGGGACGGCCGCCGGGGGTCACGCTAAGTACCCCTGCCGACTTAGTGGCGGCTTCTCGGTAGGCTCCTTTGGTTTTTGTCTTCTTGCAATTACGCTTTGTCAGCCATGACAACTGGCCGAAAAGTGCAGCGCGCCACAGCAAGGTGTAGCAACAACAGGGCCCCCGTGCGCGTTCTGCATTTCCCCCTGCAGGCATAGGGGGCAACGTTTCCATCCCGCCACAGGGCCCGTTTACCGCTCCCCGCGTTGCCCGTCTCCTTTTCTCGCTCCTCGCTCAAGATCTGCAAGCAGCTGAGCGTTTGCTAGCCCGCCTGGAAAAGGCAGGATCTTAGTCTGTCCGCAATCTGATTGGCTCGGCCAAAGGGCCGGGGCGGCCTCAGGGAAATGGGAGCTGCCTGGGAATTGGAACGCCTCGCAAGCCGAGAAGGGGGTTCCGCGAAGGTGGTGAGTGGTGCGACGAGGGACTTCGGCCCCACACGAAGGCAGGAGCGTCCTTACTCTGGTTTCTCTTCATCACGCACAAGTCTTTCGCCTTTTACTAAAGACTTCCGTGGAGAGGAATACCAATGAGTTAAATTCCATTTTTGGCAGGCTTTGCCTTCTGGCAGAGCCCTGTGAGTTTGTCAAACGTCAAAGCAGCTGTGTCCGTGGAGAGGTCGGCCTGTGCAAAGAGAGCACGGCCGTGGGTGGGTGCTCAGCAGCGGCCAGTGTTACGTCCAGTTAACAATACTGCACCGCGACACTTGAGAAGTGTCAGAGGAGGTTGGCTCAGGCAGCAAAGAGTTGGGGTCAACGCTTCTCGGCCTTTTGGCTAAGATCAAGTGTAGTATCTGTTCTTATCAGTTTAATATCTGATATGTCCTCTACACGGGGACAACTTATTAAACGGATTTTTAGAACCGGGAGCTGAAAAAAAGGGGCTTGCTCCGTTCACTCCACGCATCGACCTGGCCTTGCAGTGCCGCTGGGAACGGTGCAGCCTTCTCTCCACCTGTGGACAAAAAAAAAAAACTTGCTCAGCTTTTCAGGGCGTGAGCCAAATGGGACGGCCGCCGGGGGTCACGCTAAGTACCCCTGCCGACTTAGTGGCGGCTTCTCGGTAGGCTCCTTTGGTTTTTGTCTTCTTGCAATTACGCTTTGTCAGCCATGACAACTGGCCGAAAAGTGCAGCGCGCCACAGCAAGGTGTAGCAACAACAGGGCCCCCGTGCGCGTTCTGCATTTCCCCCTGCAGGCATAGGGGGCAACGTTTCCATCCCGCCACAGGGCCCGTTTACCGCTCCCCGCGTTGCCCGTCTCCTTTTCTCGCTCCTCGCTCAAGATCTGCAAGCAGCTGAGCGTTTGCTAGCCCGCCTGGAAAAGGCAGGATCTTAGTCTGTCCGCAATCTGATTGGCTCGGCCAAAGGGCCGGGGCGGCCTCAGGGAAATGGGAGCTGCCTGGGAATTGGAACGCCTCGCAAGCCGAGAAGGGGGTTCCGCGAAGGTGGTGAGTGGTGCGACGAGGGACTTCGGCCCCACACGAAGGCAGGAGCGTCCTTACTCTGGTTTCTCTTCATCACGCACAAGTCTTTCGCCTTTTACTAAAGACTTCCGTGGAGAGGAATACCAATGAGTTAAATTCCATTTTTGGCAGGCTTTGCCTTCTGGCAGAGCCCTGTGAGTTTGTCAAACGTCAAAGCAGCTGTGTCCGTGGAGAGGTCGGCCTGTGCAAAGAGAGCACGGCCGTGGGTGGGTGCTCAGCAGCGGCCAGTGTTACGTCCAGTTAACAATACTGCACCGCGACACTTGAGAAGTGTCAGAGGAGGTTGGCTCAGGCAGCAAAGAGTGGGGGTCATCGCTTCTCGGCCTTTTGGCTAAGATCAAGTGTAGTATCTGTTCTTATCAGTTTAATATCTGATATGTCCTCTACACGGGGACAACTTATTAAACGGATTTTTAGAACCGGGAGCTGAAAAAGGGGCTTGCTCCGTTCACTCCACGCATCGACCTGGCCTTGCAGTGCCGCTGGGAACGGTGCAGCCTTCTCTCCACCTGTGGACAAAAAAAAAAACTTGCTCAGCTTTTCAGGGCGTGAGCCAAATGGGACGGCCGCCGGGGGTCACGCTAAGTACCCCTGCCGACTTAGTGGCGGCTTCTCGGTAGGCTCCTTTGGTTTTTGTCTTCTTGCAATTACGCTTTGTCAGCCATGACAACTGGCCGAAAAGTGCAGCGCGCCACAGCAAGGTGTAGCAACAACAGGGCCCCCGTGCGCGTTCTGCATTTCCCCCTGCAGGCATAGGGGGCAACGTTTCCATCCCGCCACAGGGCCCGTTTACCGCTCCCCGCGTTGCCCGTCTCCTTTTCTCGCTCCTCGCTCAAGATCTGCAAGCAGCTGAGCGTTTGCTAGCCCGCCTGGAAAAGGCAGGATCTTAGTCTGTCCGCAATCTGATTGGCTCGGCCAAAGGGCCGGGGCGGCCTCAGGGAAATGGGAGCTGCCTGGGAATTGGAACGCCTCGCAAGCCGAGAAGGGGGTTCCGCGAAGGTGGTGAGTGGTGCGACGAGGGACTTCGGCCCCACACGAAGGCAGGAGCGTCCTTACTCTGGTTTCTCTTCATCACGCACAAGTCTTTCGCCTTTTACTAAAGACTTCCGTGGAGAGGAATACCAATGAGTTAAATTCCATTTTTGGCAGGCTTTGCCTTCTGGCAGAGCCCTGTGAGTTTGTCAAACGTCAAAGCAGCTGTGTCCGTGGAGAGGTCGGCCTGTGCAAAGAGAGCACGGCCGTGGGTGGGTGCTCAGCAGCGGCCAGTGTTACGTCCAGTTAACAATACTGCACCGCGACACTTGAGAAGTGTCAGAGGAGGTTGGCTCAGGCAGCAAAGAGTTGGGGTCAACGCTTCTCGGCCTTTTGGCTAAGATCAAGTGTAGTATCTGTTCTTATCAGTTTAATATCTGATATGTCCTCTACACGGGGACAACTTATTAAACGGATTTTTAGAACCGGGAGCTGAAAAAAAGGGGCTTGCTCCGTTCACTCCACGCATCGACCTGGCCTTGCAGTGCCGCTGGGAACGGTGCAGCCTTCTCTCCACCTGTGGACAAAAAAAAAAAACTTGCTCAGCTTTTCAGGGCGTGAGCCAAATGGGACGGCCGCCGGGGGTCACGCTAAGTACCCCTGCCGACTTAGTGGCGGCTTCTCGGTAGGCTCCTTTGGTTTTTGTCTTCTTGCAATTACGCTTTGTCAGCCATGACAACTGGCCGAAAAGTGCAGCGCGCCACAGCAAGGTGTAGCAACAACAGGGCCCCCGTGCGCGTTCTGCATTTCCCCCTGCAGGCATAGGGGGCAACGTTTCCATCCCGCCACAGGGCCCGTTTACCGCTCCCCGCGTTGCCCGTCTCCTTTTCTCGCTCCTCGCTCAAGATCTGCAAGCAGCTGAGCGTTTGCTAGCCCGCCTGGAAAAGGCAGGATCTTAGTCTGTCCGCAATCTGATTGGCTCGGCCAAAGGGCCGGGGCGGCCTCAGGGAAATGGGAGCTGCCTGGGAATTGGAACGCCTCGCAAGCCGAGAAGGGGGTTCCGCGAAGGTGGTGAGTGGTGCGACGAGGGACTTCGGCCCCACACGAAGGCAGGAGCGTCCTTACTCTGGTTTCTCTTCATCACGCACAAGTCTTTCGCCTTTTACTAAAGACTTCCGTGGAGAGGAATACCAATGAGTTAAATTCCATTTTTGGCAGGCTTTGCCTTCTGGCAGAGCCCTGTGAGTTTGTCAAACGTCAAAGCAGCTGTGTCCGTGGAGAGGTCGGCCTGTGCAAAGAGAGCACGGCCGTGGGTGGGTGCTCAGCAGCGGCCAGTGTTACGTCCAGTTAACAATACTGCACCGCGACACTTGAGAAGTGTCAGAGGAGGTTGGCTCAGGCAGCAAAGAGTTGGGGTCAACGCTTCTCGGCCTTTTGGCTAAGATCAAGTGTAGTATCTGTTCTTATCAGTTTAATATCTGATATGTCCTCTACACGGGGACAACTTATTAAACGGATTTTTAGAACCGGGAGCTGAAAAAAAGGGGCTTGCTCCGTTCACTCCACGCATCGACCTGGCCTTGCAGTGCCGCTGGGAACGGTGCAGCCTTCTCTCCACCTGTGGACAAAAAAAAAAAACTTGCTCAGCTTTTCAGGGCGTGAGCCAAATGGGACGGCCGCCGGGGGTCACGCTAAGTACCCCTGCCGACTTAGTGGCGGCTTCTCGGTAGGCTCCTTTGGTTTTTGTCTTCTTGCAATTACGCTTTGTCAGCCATGACAACTGGCCGAAAAGTGCAGCGCGCCACAGCAAGGTGTAGCAACAACAGGGCCCCCGTGCGCGTTCTGCATTTCCCCCTGCAGGCATAGGGGGCAACGTTTCCATCCCGCCACAGGGCCCGTTTACCGCTCCCCGCGTTGCCCGTCTCCTTTTCTCGCTCCTCGCTCAAGATCTGCAAGCAGCTGAGCGTTTGCTAGCCCGCCTGGAAAAGGCAGGATCTTAGTCTGTCCGCAATCTGATTGGCTCGGCCAAAGGGCCGGGGCGGCCTCAGGGAAATGGGAGCTGCCTGGGAATTGGAACGCCTCGCAAGCCGAGAAGGGGGTTCCGCGAAGGTGGTGAGTGGTGCGACGAGGGACTTCGGCCCCACACGAAGGCAGGAGCGTCCTTACTCTGGTTTCTCTTCATCACGCACAAGTCTTTCGCCTTTTACTAAAGACTTCCGTGGAGAGGAATACCAATGAGTTAAATTCCATTTTTGGCAGGCTTTGCCTTCTGGCAGAGCCCTGTGAGTTTGTCAAACGTCAAAGCAGCTGTGTCCGTGGAGAGGTCGGCCTGTGCAAAGAGAGCACGGCCGTGGGTGGGTGCTCAGCAGCGGCCAGTGTTACGTCCAGTTAACAATACTGCACCGCGACACTTGAGAAGTGTCAGAGGAGGTTGGCTCAGGCAGCAAAGAGTGGGGGTCATCGCTTCTCGGCCTTTTGGCTAAGATCAAGTGTAGTATCTGTTCTTATCAGTTTAATATCTGATATGTCCTCTACACGGGGACAACTTATTAAACGGATTTTTAGAACCGGGAGCTGAAAAAGGGGCTTGCTCCGTTCACTCCACGCATCGACCTGGCCTTGCAGTGCCGCTGGGAACGGTGCAGCCTTCTCTCCACCTGTGGACAAAAAAAAAAACTTGCTCAGCTTTTCAGGGCGTGAGCCAAATGGGACGGCCGCCGGGGGTCACGCTAAGTACCCCTGCCGACTTAGTGGCGGCTTCTCGGTAGGCTCCTTTGGTTTTTGTCTTCTTGCAATTACGCTTTGTCAGCCATGACAACTGGCCGAAAAGTGCAGCGCGCCACAGCAAGGTGTAGCAACAACAGGGCCCCCGTGCGCGTTCTGCATTTCCCCCTGCAGGCATAGGGGGCAACGTTTCCATCCCGCCACAGGGCCCGTTTACCGCTCCCCGCGTTGCCCGTCTCCTTTTCTCGCTCCTCGCTCAAGATCTGCAAGCAGCTGAGCGTTTGCTAGCCCGCCTGGAAAAGGCAGGATCTTAGTCTGTCCGCAATCTGATTGGCTCGGCCAAAGGGCCGGGGCGGCCTCAGGGAAATGGGAGCTGCCTGGGAATTGGAACGCCTCGCAAGCCGAGAAGGGGGTTCCGCGAAGGTGGTGAGTGGTGCGACGAGGGACTTCGGCCCCACACGAAGGCAGGAGCGTCCTTACTCTGGTTTCTCTTCATCACGCACAAGTCTTTCGCCTTTTACTAAAGACTTCCGTGGAGAGGAATACCAATGAGTTAAATTCCATTTTTGGCAGGCTTTGCCTTCTGGCAGAGCCCTGTGAGTTTGTCAAACGTCAAAGCAGCTGTGTCCGTGGAGAGGTCGGCCTGTGCAAAGAGAGCACGGCCGTGGGTGGGTGCTCAGCAGCGGCCAGTGTTACGTCCAGTTAACAATACTGCACCGCGACACTTGAGAAGTGTCAGAGGAGGTTGGCTCAGGCAGCAAAGAGTTGGGGTCAACGCTTCTCGGCCTTTTGGCTAAGATCAAGTGTAGTATCTGTTCTTATCAGTTTAATATCTGATATGTCCTCTACACGGGGACAACTTATTAAACGGATTTTTAGAACCGGGAGCTGAAAAAAAGGGGCTTGCTCCGTTCACTCCACGCATCGACCTGGCCTTGCAGTGCCGCTGGGAACGGTGCAGCCTTCTCTCCACCTGTGGACAAAAAAAAAAAACTTGCTCAGCTTTTCAGGGCGTGAGCCAAATGGGACGGCCGCCGGGGGTCACGCTAAGTACCCCTGCCGACTTAGTGGCGGCTTCTCGGTAGGCTCCTTTGGTTTTTGTCTTCTTGCAATTACGCTTTGTCAGCCATGACAACTGGCCGAAAAGTGCAGCGCGCCACAGCAAGGTGTAGCAACAACAGGGCCCCCGTGCGCGTTCTGCATTTCCCCCTGCAGGCATAGGGGGCAACGTTTCCATCCCGCCACAGGGCCCGTTTACCGCTCCCCGCGTTGCCCGTCTCCTTTTCTCGCTCCTCGCTCAAGATCTGCAAGCAGCTGAGCGTTTGCTAGCCCGCCTGGAAAAGGCAGGATCTTAGTCTGTCCGCAATCTGATTGGCTCGGCCAAAGGGCCGGGGCGGCCTCAGGGAAATGGGAGCTGCCTGGGAATTGGAACGCCTCGCAAGCCGAGAAGGGGGTTCCGCGAAGGTGGTGAGTGGTGCGACGAGGGACTTCGGCCCCACACGAAGGCAGGAGCGTCCTTACTCTGGTTTCTCTTCATCACGCACAAGTCTTTCGCCTTTTACTAAAGACTTCCGTGGAGAGGAATACCAATGAGTTAAATTCCATTTTTGGCAGGCTTTGCCTTCTGGCAGAGCCCTGTGAGTTTGTCAAACGTCAAAGCAGCTGTGTCCGTGGAGAGGTCGGCCTGTGCAAAGAGAGCACGGCCGTGGGTGGGTGCTCAGCAGCGGCCAGTGTTACGTCCAGTTAACAATACTGCACCGCGACACTTGAGAAGTGTCAGAGGAGGTTGGCTCAGGCAGCAAAGAGTTGGGGTCAACGCTTCTCGGCCTTTTGGCTAAGATCAAGTGTAGTATCTGTTCTTATCAGTTTAATATCTGATATGTCCTCTACACGGGGACAACTTATTAAACGGATTTTTAGAACCGGGAGCTGAAAAAAAGGGGCTTGCTCCGTTCACTCCACGCATCGACCTGGCCTTGCAGTGCCGCTGGGAACGGTGCAGCCTTCTCTCCACCTGTGGACAAAAAAAAAAAACTTGCTCAGCTTTTCAGGGCGTGAGCCAAATGGGACGGCCGCCGGGGGTCACGCTAAGTACCCCTGCCGACTTAGTGGCGGCTTCTCGGTAGGCTCCTTTGGTTTTTGTCTTCTTGCAATTACGCTTTGTCAGCCATGACAACTGGCCGAAAAGTGCAGCGCGCCACAGCAAGGTGTAGCAACAACAGGGCCCCCGTGCGCGTTCTGCATTTCCCCCTGCAGGCATAGGGGGCAACGTTTCCATCCCGCCACAGGGCCCGTTTACCGCTCCCCGCGTTGCCCGTCTCCTTTTCTCGCTCCTCGCTCAAGATCTGCAAGCAGCTGAGCGTTTGCTAGCCCGCCTGGAAAAGGCAGGATCTTAGTCTGTCCGCAATCTGATTGGCTCGGCCAAAGGGCCGGGGCGGCCTCAGGGAAATGGGAGCTGCCTGGGAATTGGAACGCCTCGCAAGCCGAGAAGGGGGTTCCGCGAAGGTGGTGAGTGGTGCGACGAGGGACTTCGGCCCCACACGAAGGCAGGAGCGTCCTTACTCTGGTTTCTCTTCATCACGCACAAGTCTTTCGCCTTTTACTAAAGACTTCCGTGGAGAGGAATACCAATGAGTTAAATTCCATTTTTGGCAGGCTTTGCCTTCTGGCAGAGCCCTGTGAGTTTGTCAAACGTCAAAGCAGCTGTGTCCGTGGAGAGGTCGGCCTGTGCAAAGAGAGCACGGCCGTGGGTGGGTGCTCAGCAGCGGCCAGTGTTACGTCCAGTTAACAATACTGCACCGCGACACTTGAGAAGTGTCAGAGGAGGTTGGCTCAGGCAGCAAAGAGTTGGGGTCAACGCTTCTCGGCCTTTTGGCTAAGATCAAGTGTAGTATCTGTTCTTATCAGTTTAATATCTGATATGTCCTCTACACGGGGACAACTTATTAAACGGATTTTTAGAACCGGGAGCTGAAAAAAAGGGGCTTGCTCCGTTCACTCCACGCATCGACCTGGCCTTGCAGTGCCGCTGGGAACGGTGCAGCCTTCTCTCCACCTGTGGACAAAAAAAAAAAACTTGCTCAGCTTTTCAGGGCGTGAGCCAAATGGGACGGCCGCCGGGGGTCACGCTAAGTACCCCTGCCGACTTAGTGGCGGCTTCTCGGTAGGCTCCTTTGGTTTTTGTCTTCTTGCAATTACGCTTTGTCAGCCATGACAACTGGCCGAAAAGTGCAGCGCGCCACAGCAAGGTGTAGCAACAACAGGGCCCCCGTGCGCGTTCTGCATTTCCCCCTGCAGGCATAGGGGGCAACGTTTCCATCCCGCCACAGGGCCCGTTTACCGCTCCCCGCGTTGCCCGTCTCCTTTTCTCGCTCCTCGCTCAAGATCTGCAAGCAGCTGAGCGTTTGCTAGCCCGCCTGGAAAAGGCAGGATCTTAGTCTGTCCGCAATCTGATTGGCTCGGCCAAAGGGCCGGGGCGGCCTCAGGGAAATGGGAGCTGCCTGGGAATTGGAACGCCTCGCAAGCCGAGAAGGGGGTTCCGCGAAGGTGGTGAGTGGTGCGACGAGGGACTTCGGCCCCACACGAAGGCAGGAGCGTCCTTACTCTGGTTTCTCTTCATCACGCACAAGTCTTTCGCCTTTTACTAAAGACTTCCGTGGAGAGGAATACCAATGAGTTAAATTCCATTTTTGGCAGGCTTTGCCTTCTGGCAGAGCCCTGTGAGTTTGTCAAACGTCAAAGCAGCTGTGTCCGTGGAGAGGTCGGCCTGTGCAAAGAGAGCACGGCCGTGGGTGGGTGCTCAGCAGCGGCCAGTGTTACGTCCAGTTAACAATACTGCACCGCGACACTTGAGAAGTGTCAGAGGAGGTTGGCTCAGGCAGCAAAGAGTTGGGGTCAACGCTTCTCGGCCTTTTGGCTAAGATCAAGTGTAGTATCTGTTCTTATCAGTTTAATATCTGATATGTCCTCTACACGGGGACAACTTATTAAACGGATTTTTAGAACCGGGAGCTGAAAAAAAGGGGCTTGCTCCGTTCACTCCACGCATCGACCTGGCCTTGCAGTGCCGCTGGGAACGGTGCAGCCTTCTCTCCACCTGTGGACAAAAAAAAAAAACTTGCTCAGCTTTTCAGGGCGTGAGCCAAATGGGACGGCCGCCGGGGGTCACGCTAAGTACCCCTGCCGACTTAGTGGCGGCTTCTCGGTAGGCTCCTTTGGTTTTTGTCTTCTTGCAATTACGCTTTGTCAGCCATGACAACTGGCCGAAAAGTGCAGCGCGCCACAGCAAGGTGTAGCAACAACAGGGCCCCCGTGCGCGTTCTGCATTTCCCCCTGCAGGCATAGGGGGCAACGTTTCCATCCCGCCACAGGGCCCGTTTACCGCTCCCCGCGTTGCCCGTCTCCTTTTCTCGCTCCTCGCTCAAGATCTGCAAGCAGCTGAGCGTTTGCTAGCCCGCCTGGAAAAGGCAGGATCTTAGTCTGTCCGCAATCTGATTGGCTCGGCCAAAGGGCCGGGGCGGCCTCAGGGAAATGGGAGCTGCCTGGGAATTGGAACGCCTCGCAAGCCGAGAAGGGGGTTCCGCGAAGGTGGTGAGTGGTGCGACGAGGGACTTCGGCCCCACACGAAGGCAGGAGCGTCCTTACTCTGGTTTCTCTTCATCACGCACAAGTCTTTCGCCTTTTACTAAAGACTTCCGTGGAGAGGAATACCAATGAGTTAAATTCCATTTTTGGCAGGCTTTGCCTTCTGGCAGAGCCCTGTGAGTTTGTCAAACGTCAAAGCAGCTGTGTCCGTGGAGAGGTCGGCCTGTGCAAAGAGAGCACGGCCGTGGGTGGGTGCTCAGCAGCGGCCAGTGTTACGTCCAGTTAACAATACTGCACCGCGACACTTGAGAAGTGTCAGAGGAGGTTGGCTCAGGCAGCAAAGAGTTGGGGTCAACGCTTCTCGGCCTTTTGGCTAAGATCAAGTGTAGTATCTGTTCTTATCAGTTTAATATCTGATATGTCCTCTACACGGGGACAACTTATTAAACGGATTTTTAGAACCGGGAGCTGAAAAAAAGGGGCTTGCTCCGTTCACTCCACGCATCGACCTGGCCTTGCAGTGCCGCTGGGAACGGTGCAGCCTTCTCTCCACCTGTGGACAAAAAAAAAAAACTTGCTCAGCTTTTCAGGGCGTGAGCCAAATGGGACGGCCGCCGGGGGTCACGCTAAGTACCCCTGCCGACTTAGTGGCGGCTTCTCGGTAGGCTCCTTTGGTTTTTGACTTCTTGCAATTACGCTTTGTCAGCCATGACAACTGGCCGAAAAGTGCAGCGCGCCACAGCAAGGTGTAGCAACAACAGGGCCCCCGTGCGCGTTCTGCATTTCCCCCTGCAGGCATAGGGGGCAACGTTTCCATCCCGCCACAGGGCCCGTTTACCGCTCCCCGCGTTGCCCGTCTCCTTTTCTCGCTCCTCGCTCAAGATCTGCAAGCAGCTGAGCGTTTGCTAGCCCGCCTGGAAAAGGCAGGATCTTAGTCTGTCCGCAATCTGATTGGCTCGGCCAAAGGGCCGGGGCGGCCTCAGGGAAATGGGAGCTGCCTGGGAATTGGAACGCCTCGCAAGCCGAGAAGGGGGTTCCGCGAAGGTGGTGAGTGGTGCGACGAGGGACTTCGGCCCCACACGAAGGCAGGAGCGTCCTTACTCTGGTTTCTCTTCATCACGCACAAGTCTTTCGCCTTTTACTAAAGACTTCCGTGGAGAGGAATACCAATGAGTTAAATTCCATTTTTGGCAGGCTTTGCCTTCTGGCAGAGCCCTGTGAGTTTGTCAAACGTCAAAGCAGCTGTGTCCGTGGAGAGGTCGGCCTGTGCAAAGAGAGCACGGCCGTGGGTGGGTGCTCAGCAGCGGCCAGTGTTACGTCCAGTTAACAATACTGCACCGCGACACTTGAGAAGTGTCAGAGGAGGTTGGCTCAGGCAGCAAAGAGTGGGGGTCAACGCTTCTCGGCCTTTTGGCTAAGATCAAGTGTAGTATCTGTTCTTATCAGTTTAATATCTGATATGTCCTCTACACGGGGACAACTTATTAAACGGATTTTTAGAACCGGGAGCTGAAAAAAAGGGGCTTGCTCCGTTCACTCCACGCATCGACCTGGCCTTGCAGTGCCGCTGGGAACGGTGCAGCCTTCTCTCCACCTGTGGACAAAAAAAAAAAACTTGCTCAGCTTTTCAGGGCGTGAGCCAAATGGGACGGCCGCCGGGGGTCACGCTAAGTACCCCTGCCGACTTAGTGGCGGCTTCTCGGTAGGCTCCTTTGGTTTTTGTCTTCTTGCAATTACGCTTTGTCAGCCATGACAACTGGCCGAAAAGTGCAGCGCGCCACAGCAAGGTGTAGCAACAACAGGGCCCCCGTGCGCGTTCTGCATTTCCCCCAGCAGGCATAGGGGGCAACGTTTCCATCCCGCCACAGGGCCCGTTTACCGCTCCCCGCGTTGCCCGTCTCCTTTTCTCGCTCCTCGCTCAAGATCTGCAAGCAGCTGAGCGTTTGCTAGCCCGCCTGGAAAAGGCAGGATCTTAGTCTGTCCGCAATCTGATTGGCTCGGCCAAAGGGCCGGGGCGGCCTCAGGGAAATGGGAGCTGCCTGGGAAATGGAACGCCTCGCAAGCCGAGAAGGGGGTTCCGCGAAGGTGGTGAGTGGTGCGACGAGGGACTTCGGCCCCACACGAAGGCAGGAGCGTCCTTACTCTGGTTTCTCTTCATCACGCACAAGTCTTTCGCCTTTTACTAAAGACTTCCGTGGAGAGGAATATCAATGAGTTAAATTCCATTTTTGGCAGGCTTTGCCTTCTGGCAGAGCCCTGTGAGTTTGTCAAACGTCAAAGCAGCTGTGTCCGTGGAGAGGTCGGCCTGTGCAAAGAGAGCACGGCCGTGGGTGGGTGCTCAGCAGCGGCCAGTGTTACGTCCAGTTAACAATACTGCACCGCGACACTTGAGAAGTGTCAGAGGAGGTTGTCTCAGGCAGCAAAGAGTGGGGGTCATCGCTTCTCGGCCTTTTGGCTAAGATCAAGTGTAGTATCTGTTCTTATCAGTTTAATATCTGATATGTCCTCTACACGGGGACAACTTATTAAACGGATTTTTAGAACCGGGAGCTGAAAAAGGGGCTTGCTCCGTTCACTCCACGCATCGACCTGGCCTTGCAGTGCCGCTGGGAACGGTGCAGCCTTCTCTCCACCTGTGGACAAAAAAAAAAAACTTGCTCAGCTTTTCAGGGCGTGAGCCAAATGGGACGGCCGCCGGGGGTCACGCTAAGTACCCCTGCCGACTTAGTGGCGGCTTCTCGGTAGGCTCCTTTGGTTTTTGTCTTCTTGCAATTACGCTTTGTCAGCCATGACAACTGGCCGAAAAGTGCAGCGCGCCACAGCAAGGTGTAGCAACAACAGGGCCCCCGTGCGCGTTCTGCATTTCCGCCTGCAGGCATAGGGGGCAACGTTTCCATCCCGCCACAGGGCCCGTTTACCGCTCCCCGCGTTGCCCGTCTCCTTTTCTCGCTCCTCGCTCAAGATCTGCAAGCAGCTGAGCGTTTGCTAGCCCGCCTGGAAAAGGCAGGATCTTAGTCTGTCCGCAATCTGATTGGCTCGGCCAAAGGGCCGGGGCGGCCTCAGGGAAATGGGAGCTGCCTGGGAAATGGAACGCCTCGCAAGCCGAGAAGGGGGTTCCGCGAAGGTGGTGAGTGGTGCGACGAGGGACTTCGGCCCCACACGAAGGCAGGAGCGTCCTTACTCTGGTTTCTCTTCATCACGCACAAGTCTTTCGCCTTTTACTAAAGACTTCCGTGGAGAGGAATATCAATGAGTTAAATTCCATTTTTGGCAGGCTTTGCCTTCTGGCAGAGCCCTGTGAGTTTGTCAAACGTCAAAGCAGCTGTGTCCGTGGAGAGGTCGGCCTGTGCAAAGAGAGCACGGCCGTGGGTGGGTGCTCAGCAGCGGCCAGTGTTACGTCCAGTTAACAATACTGCACCGCGACACTTGAGAAGTGTCAGAGGAGGTTGGCTCAGGCAGCAAAGAGTGGGGGTCATCGCTTCTCGGCCTTTTGGCTAAGATCAAGTGTAGTATCTGTTCTTATCAGTTTAATATCTGATATGTCCTCTACACGGGGACAACTTATTAAACGGATTTTTAGAACCGGGAGCTGAAAAAGGGGCTTGCTCCGTTCACTCCACGCATCGACCTGGCCTTGCAGTGCCGCTGGGAACGGTGCAGCCTTCTCTCCACCTGTGGACAAAAAAAAAAAACTTGCTCAGCTTTTCAGGGCGTGAGCCAAATGGGACGGCCGCCGGGGGTCACGCTAAGTACCCCTGCCGACTTAGTGGCGGCTTCTCGGTAGGCTCCTTTGGTTTTTGTCTTCTTGCAATTACGCTTTGTCAGCCATGACAACTGGCCGAAAAGTGCAGCGCGCCACAGCAAGGTGTAGCAACAACAGGGCCCCCGTGCGCGTTCTGCATTTCCCCCTGCAGGCATAGGGGGCAACGTTTCCATCCCGCCACAGGGCCCGTTTACCACTCCCCGCGTTGCCCGTCTCCTTTTCTCGCTCCTCGCTCAAGATCTGCAAGCAGCTGAGCGTTTGCTAGCCCGCCTGGAAAAGGCAGGATCTTAGTCTGTCCGCAATCTGATTGGCTCGGCCAAAGGGCCGGGGCGGCCTCAGGGAAATGGGAGCTGCCTGGGAATTGGAACGCCTCGCAAGCCGAGAAGGGGGTTCCGCGAAGGTGGTGAGTGGTGCGACGAGGGACTTCGGCCCCACACGAAGGCAGGAGCGTCCTTACTCTGGTTTCTCTTCATCACGCACAAGTCTTTCGCCTTTTACTAAAGACTTCCGTGGAGAGGAATACCAATGAGTTAAATTCCATTTTTGGCAGGCTTTGCCTTCTGGCAGAGCCCTGTGAGTTTGTCAAACGTCAAAGCAGCTGTGTCCGTGGAGAGGTCGGCCTGTGCAAAGAGAGCACGGCCGTGGGTGGGTGCTCAGCAGCGGCCAGTGTTACGTCCAGTTAACAATACTGCACCGCGACACTTGAGAAGTGTCAGAGGAGGTTGGCTCAGGCAGCAAAGAGTTGGGGTCAACGCTTCTCGGCCTTTTGGCTAAGATCAAGTGTAGTATCTGTTCTTATCAGTTTAATATCTGATATGTCCTCTACACGGGGACAACTTATTAAACGGATTTTTAGAACCGGGAGCTGAAAAAAAGGGGCTTGCTCCGTTCACTCCACGCATCGACCTGGCCTTGCAGTGCCGCTGGGAACGGTGCAGCCTTCTCTCCACCTGTGGACAAAAAAAAAAAACTTGCTCAGCTTTTCAGGGCGTGAGCCAAATGGGACGGCCGCCGGGGGTCACGCTAAGTACCCCTGCCGACTTAGTGGCGGCTTCTCGGTAGGCTCCTTTGGTTTTTGTCTTCTTGCAATTACGCTTTGTCAGCCATGACAACTGGCCGAAAAGTGCAGCGCGCCACAGCAAGGTGTAGCAACAACAGGGCCCCCGTGCGCGTTCTGCATTTCCCCCTGCAGGCATAGGGGGCAACGTTTCCATCCCGCCACAGGGCCCGTTTACCGCTCCCCGCGTTGCCCGTCTCCTTTTCTCGCTCCTCGCTCAAGATCTGCAAGCAGCTGAGCGTTTGCTAGCCCGCCTGGAAAAGGCAGGATCTTAGTCTGTCCGCAATCTGATTGGCTCGGCCAAAGGGCCGGGGCGGCCTCAGGGAAATGGGAGCTGCCTGGGAATTGGAACGCCTCGCAAGCCGAGAAGGGGGTTCCGCGAAGGTGGTGAGTGGTGCGACGAGGGACTTCGGCCCCACACGAAGGCAGGAGCGTCCTTACTCTGGTTTCTCTTCATCACGCACAAGTCTTTCGCCTTTTACTAAAGACTTCCGTGGAGAGGAATACCAATGAGTTAAATTCCATTTTTGGCAGGCTTTGCCTTCTGGCAGAGCCCTGTGAGTTTGTCAAACGTCAAAGCAGCTGTGTCCGTGGAGAGGTCGGCCTGTGCAAAGAGAGCACGGCCGTGGGTGGGTGCTCAGCAGCGGCCAGTGTTACGTCCAGTTAACAATACTGCACCGCGACACTTGAGAAGTGTCAGAGGAGGTTGGCTCAGGCAGCAAAGAGTTGGGGTCAACGCTTCTCGGCCTTTTGGCTAAGATCAAGTGTAGTATCTGTTCTTATCAGTTTAATATCTGATATGTCCTCTACACGGGGACAACTTATTAAACGGATTTTTAGAACCGGGAGCTGAAAAAAAGGGGCTTGCTCCGTTCACTCCACGCATCGACCTGGCCTTGCAGTGCCGCTGGGAACGGTGCAGCCTTCTCTCCACCTGTGGACAAAAAAAAAAAACTTGCTCAGCTTTTCAGGGCGTGAGCCAAATGGGACGGCCGCCGGGGGTCACGCTAAGTACCCCTGCCGACTTAGTGGCGGCTTCTCGGTAGGCTCCTTTGGTTTTTGTCTTCTTGCAATTACGCTTTGTCAGCCATGACAACTGGCCGAAAAGTGCAGCGCGCCACAGCAAGGTGTAGCAACAACAGGGCCCCCGTGCGCGTTCTGCATTTCCCCCTGCAGGCATAGGGGGCAACGTTTCCATCCCGCCACAGGGCCCGTTTACCGCTCCCCGCGTTGCCCGTCTCCTTTTCTCGCTCCTCGCTCAAGATCTGCAAGCAGCTGAGCGTTTGCTAGCCCGCCTGGAAAAGGCAGGATCTTAGTCTGTCCGCAATCTGATTGGCTCGGCCAAAGGGCCGGGGCGGCCTCAGGGAAATGGGAGCTGCCTGGGAATTGGAACGCCTCGCAAGCCGAGAAGGGGGTTCCGCGAAGGTGGTGAGTGGTGCGACGAGGGACTTCGGCCCCACACGAAGGCAGGAGCGTCCTTACTCTGGTTTCTCTTCATCACGCACAAGTCTTTCGCCTTTTACTAAAGACTTCCGTGGAGAGGAATACCAATGAGTTAAATTCCATTTTTGGCAGGCTTTGCCTTCTGGCAGAGCCCTGTGAGTTTGTCAAACGTCAAAGCAGCTGTGTCCGTGGAGAGGTCGGCCTGTGCAAAGAGAGCACGGCCGTGGGTGGGTGCTCAGCAGCGGCCAGTGTTACGTCCAGTTAACAATACTGCACCGCGACACTTGAGAAGTGTCAGAGGAGGTTGGCTCAGGCAGCAAAGAGTTGGGGTCAACGCTTCTCGGCCTTTTGGCTAAGATCAAGTGTAGTATCTGTTCTTATCAGTTTAATATCTGATATGTCCTCTACACGGGGACAACTTATTAAACGGATTTTTAGAACCGGGAGCTGAAAAAAAGGGGCTTGCTCCGTTCACTCCACGCATCGACCTGGCCTTGCAGTGCCGCTGGGAACGGTGCAGCCTTCTCTCCACCTGTGGACAAAAAAAAAAAACTTGCTCAGCTTTTCAGGGCGTGAGCCAAATGGGACGGCCGCCGGGGGTCACGCTAAGTACCCCTGCCGACTTAGTGGCGGCTTCTCGGTAGGCTCCTTTGGTTTTTGTCTTCTTGCAATTACGCTTTGTCAGCCATGACAACTGGCCGAAAAGTGCAGCGCGCCACAGCAAGGTGTAGCAACAACAGGGCCCCCGTGCGCGTTCTGCATTTCCCCCTGCAGGCATAGGGGGCAACGTTTCCATCCCGCCACAGGGCCCGTTTACCGCTCCCCGCGTTGCCCGTCTCCTTTTCTCGCTCCTCGCTCAAGATCTGCAAGCAGCTGAGCGTTTGCTAGCCCGCCTGGAAAAGGCAGGATCTTAGTCTGTCCGCAATCTGATTGGCTCGGCCAAAGGGCCGGGGCGGCCTCAGGGAAATGGGAGCTGCCTGGGAATTGGAACGCCTCGCAAGCCGAGAAGGGGGTTCCGCGAAGGTGGTGAGTGGTGCGACGAGGGACTTCGGCCCCACACGAAGGCAGGAGCGTCCTTACTCTGGTTTCTCTTCATCACGCACAAGTCTTTCGCCTTTTACTAAAGACTTCCGTGGAGAGGAATACCAATGAGTTAAATTCCATTTTTGGCAGGCTTTGCCTTCTGGCAGAGCCCTGTGAGTTTGTCAAACGTCAAAGCAGCTGTGTCCGTGGAGAGGTCGGCCTGTGCAAAGAGAGCACGGCCGTGGGTGGGTGCTCAGCAGCGGCCAGTGTTACGTCCAGTTAACAATACTGCACCGCGACACTTGAGAAGTGTCAGAGGAGGTTGGCTCAGGCAGCAAAGAGTTGGGGTCAACGCTTCTCGGCCTTTTGGCTAAGATCAAGTGTAGTATCTGTTCTTATCAGTTTAATATCTGATATGTCCTCTACACGGGGACAACTTATTAAACGGATTTTTAGAACCGGGAGCTGAAAAAAAGGGGCTTGCTCCGTTCACTCCACGCATCGACCTGGCCTTGCAGTGCCGCTGGGAACGGTGCAGCCTTCTCTCCACCTGTGGACAAAAAAAAAAAACTTGCTCAGCTTTTCAGGGCGTGAGCCAAATGGGACGGCCGCCGGGGGTCACGCTAAGTACCCCTGCCGACTTAGTGGCGGCTTCTCGGTAGGCTCCTTTGGTTTTTGTCTTCTTGCAATTACGCTTTGTCAGCCATGACAACTGGCCGAAAAGTGCAGCGCGCCACAGCAAGGTGTAGCAACAACAGGGCCCCCGTGCGCGTTCTGCATTTCCCCCTGCAGGCATAGGGGGCAACGTTTCCATCCCGCCACAGGGCCCGTTTACCGCTCCCCGCGTTGCCCGTCTCCTTTTCTCGCTCCTCGCTCAAGATCTGCAAGCAGCTGAGCGTTTGCTAGCCCGCCTGGAAAAGGCAGGATCTTAGTCTGTCCGCAATCTGATTGGCTCGGCCAAAGGGCCGGGGCGGCCTCAGGGAAATGGGAGCTGCCTGGGAATTGGAACGCCTCGCAAGCCGAGAAGGGGGTTCCGCGAAGGTGGTGAGTGGTGCGACGAGGGACTTCGGCCCCACACGAAGGCAGGAGCGTCCTTACTCTGGTTTCTCTTCATCACGCACAAGTCTTTCGCCTTTTACTAAAGACTTCCGTGGAGAGGAATACCAATGAGTTAAATTCCATTTTTGGCAGGCTTTGCCTTCTGGCAGAGCCCTGTGAGTTTGTCAAACGTCAAAGCAGCTGTGTCCGTGGAGAGGTCGGCCTGTGCAAAGAGAGCACGGCCGTGGGTGGGTGCTCAGCAGCGGCCAGTGTTACGTCCAGTTAACAATACTGCACCGCGACACTTGAGAAGTGTCAGAGGAGGTTGGCTCAGGCAGCAAAGAGTTGGGGTCAACGCTTCTCGGCCTTTTGGCTAAGATCAAGTGTAGTATCTGTTCTTATCAGTTTAATATCTGATATGTCCTCTACACGGGGACAACTTATTAAACGGATTTTTAGAACCGGGAGCTGAAAAAAAGGGGCTTGCTCCGTTCACTCCACGCATCGACCTGGCCTTGCAGTGCCGCTGGGAACGGTGCAGCCTTCTCTCCACCTGTGGACAAAAAAAAAAAACTTGCTCAGCTTTTCAGGGCGTGAGCCAAATGGGACGGCCGCCGGGGGTCACGCTAAGTACCCCTGCCGACTTAGTGGCGGCTTCTCGGTAGGCTCCTTTGGTTTTTGTCTTCTTGCAATTACGCTTTGTCAGCCATGACAACTGGCCGAAAAGTGCAGCGCGCCACAGCAAGGTGTAGCAACAACAGGGCCCCCGTGCGCGTTCTGCATTTCCCCCTGCAGGCATAGGGGGCAACGTTTCCATCCCGCCACAGGGCCCGTTTACCGCTCCCCGCGTTGCCCGTCTCCTTTTCTCGCTCCTCGCTCAAGATCTGCAAGCAGCTGAGCGTTTGCTAGCCCGCCTGGAAAAGGCAGGATCTTAGTCTGTCCGCAATCTGATTGGCTCGGCCAAAGGGCCGGGGCGGCCTCAGGGAAATGGGAGCTGCCTGGGAATTGGAACGCCTCGCAAGCCGAGAAGGGGGTTCCGCGAAGGTGGTGAGTGGTGCGACGAGGGACTTCGGCCCCACACGAAGGCAGGAGCGTCCTTACTCTGGTTTCTCTTCATCACGCACAAGTCTTTCGCCTTTTACTAAAGACTTCCGTGGAGAGGAATACCAATGAGTTAAATTCCATTTTTGGCAGGCTTTGCCTTCTGGCAGAGCCCTGTGAGTTTGTCAAACGTCAAAGCAGCTGTGTCCGTGGAGAGGTCGGCCTGTGCAAAGAGAGCACGGCCGTGGGTGGGTGCTCAGCAGCGGCCAGTGTTACGTCCAGTTAACAATACTGCACCGCGACACTTGAGAAGTGTCAGAGGAGGTTGGCTCAGGCAGCAAAGAGTTGGGGTCAACGCTTCTCGGCCTTTTGGCTAAGATCAAGTGTAGTATCTGTTCTTATCAGTTTAATATCTGATATGTCCTCTACACGGGGACAACTTATTAAACGGATTTTTAGAACCGGGAGCTGAAAAAAAGGGGCTTGCTCCGTTCACTCCACGCATCGACCTGGCCTTGCAGTGCCGCTGGGAACGGTGCAGCCTTCTCTCCACCTGTGGACAAAAAAAAAAAACTTGCTCAGCTTTTCAGGGCGTGAGCCAAATGGGACGGCCGCCGGGGGTCACGCTAAGTACCCCTGCCGACTTAGTGGCGGCTTCTCGGTAGGCTCCTTTGGTTTTTGTCTTCTTGCAATTACGCTTTGTCAGCCATGACAACTGGCCGAAAAGTGCAGCGCGCCACAGCAAGGTGTAGCAACAACAGGGCCCCCGTGCGCGTTCTGCATTTCCCCCTGCAGGCATAGGGGGCAACGTTTCCATCCCGCCACAGGGCCCGTTTACCGCTCCCCGCGTTGCCCGTCTCCTTTTCTCGCTCCTCGCTCAAGATCTGCAAGCAGCTGAGCGTTTGCTAGCCCGCCTGGAAAAGGCAGGATCTTAGTCTGTCCGCAATCTGATTGGCTCGGCCAAAGGGCCGGGGCGGCCTCAGGGAAATGGGAGCTGCCTGGGAATTGGAACGCCTCGCAAGCCGAGAAGGGGGTTCCGCGAAGGTGGTGAGTGGTGCGACGAGGGACTTCGGCCCCACACGAAGGCAGGAGCGTCCTTACTCTGGTTTCTCTTCATCACGCACAAGTCTTTCGCCTTTTACTAAAGACTTCCGTGGAGAGGAATACCAATGAGTTAAATTCCATTTTTGGCAGGCTTTGCCTTCTGGCAGAGCCCTGTGAGTTTGTCAAACGTCAAAGCAGCTGTGTCCGTGGAGAGGTCGGCCTGTGCAAAGAGAGCACGGCCGTGGGTGGGTGCTCAGCAGCGGCCAGTGTTACGTCCAGTTAACAATACTGCACCGCGACACTTGAGAAGTGTCAGAGGAGGTTGGCTCAGGCAGCAAAGAGTGGGGGTCAACGCTTCTCGGCCTTTTGGCTAAGATCAAGTGTAGTATCTGTTCTTATCAGTTTAATATCTGATATGTCCTCTACACGGGGACAACTTATTAAACGGATTTTTAGAACCGGGAGCTGAAAAAAAGGGGCTTGCTCCATTCACTCCACGCATCGACCTGGCCTTGCAGTGCCGCTGGGAACGGTGCAGCCTTCTCTCCACCTGTGGACAAAAAAAAAAAACTTGCTCAGCTTTTCAGGGCGTGAGCCAAATGGGACGGCCGCCGGGGGTCACGCTAAGTACCCCTGCCGACTTAGTGGCGGCTTCTCGGTAGGCTCCTTTGGTTTTTGTCTTCTTGCAATTACGCTTTGTCAGCCATGACAACTGGCCGAAAAGTGCAGCGCGCCACAGCAAGGTGTAGCAACAACAGGGCCCCCGTGCGCGTTCTGCATTTCCCCCTGCAGGCATAGGGGGCAACGTTTCCATCCCGCCACAGGGCCCGTTTACCGCTCCCCGCGTTGCCCGTCTCCTTTTCTCGCTCCTCGCTCAAGATCTGCAAGCAGCTGAGCGTTTGCTAGCCCGCCTGGAAAAGGCAGGATCTTAGTCTGTCCGCAATCTGATTGGCTCGGCCAAAGGGCCGGGGCGGCCTCAGGGAAATGGGAGCTGCCTGGGAATTGGAACGCCTCGCAAGCCGAGAAGGGGGTTCCGCGAAGGTGGTGAGTGGTGCGACGAGGGACTTCGGCCCCACACGAAGGCAGGAGCGTCCTTACTCTGGTTTCTCTTCATCACGCACAAGTCTTTCGCCTTTTACTAAAGACTTCCGTGGAGAGGAATACCAATGAGTTAAATTCCATTTTTGGCAGGCTTTGCCTTCTGGCAGAGCCCTGTGAGTTTGTCAAACGTCAAAGCAGCTGTGTCCGTGGAGAGGTCGGCCTGTGCAAAGAGAGCACGGCCGTGGGTGGGTGCTCAGCAGCGGCCTTACGTCCAGTTAACAATACTGCACCGCGACACTTGAGAAGTGTCAGAGGAGGTTGGCTCAGGCAGCAAAGAGTGGGGGTCAACGCTTCTCGGCCTTTTGGCTAAGATCAAGTGTAGTATCTGTTCTTATCAGTTTAATATCTGATATGTCCTCTACACGGGGACAACTTATTAAACGGATTTTTAGAACCGGGAGCTGAAAAAAAGGGGCTTGCTCCGTTCACTCCACGCATCGACCTGGCCTTGCAGTGCCGCTGGGAACGGTGCAGCCTTCTCTCCACCTGTGGACAAAAAAAAAAAACTTGCTCAGCTTTTCAGGGCGTGAGCCAAATGGGACGGCCGCCGGGGGTCACGCTAAGTACCCCTGCCGACTTAGTGGCGGCTTCTCGGTAGGCTCCTTTGGTTTTTGTCTTCTTGCAATTACGCTTTGTCAGCCATGACAACTGGCCGAAAAGTGCAGCGCGCCACAGCAAGGTGTAGCAACAACAGGGCCCCCGTGCGCGTTCTGCATTTCCCCCTGCAGGCATAGGGGGCAACGTTTCCATCCCGCCACAGGGCCCGTTTACCGCTCCCCGCGTTGCCCGTCTCCTTTTCTCGCTCCTCGCTCAAGATCTGCAAGCAGCTGAGCGTTTGCTAGCCCGCCTGGAAAAGGCAGGATCTTAGTCTGTCCGCAATCTGATTGGCTCGGCCAAAGGGCCGGGGCGGCCTCAGGGAAATGGGAGCTGCCTGGGAATTGGAACGCCTCGCAAGCCGAGAAGGGGGTTCCGCGAAGGTGGTGAGTGGTGCGACGAGGGACTTCGGCCCCACACGAAGGCAGGAGCGTCCTTACTCTGGTTTCTCTTCATCACGCACAAGTCTTTCGCCTTTTACTAAAGACTTCCGTGGAGAGGAATACCAATGAGTTAAATTCCATTTTTGGCAGGCTTTGCCTTCTGGCAGAGCCCTGTGAGTTTGTCAAACGTCAAAGCAGCTGTGTCTGTGGAGAGGTCGGCCTGTGCAAAGAGAGCACGGCCGTGGGTGGGTGCTCAGCAGCGGCCTTACGTCCAGTTAACAATACTGCACCGCGACACTTGAGAAGTGTCAGAGGAGGTTGGCTCAGGCAGCAAAGAGTGGGGGTCAACGCTTCTCGGCCTTTTGGCTAAGATCAAGTGTAGTATCTGTTCTTATCAGTTTAATATCTGATATGTCCTCTACACGGGGACAACTTATTAAACGGATTTTTAGAACCGGGAGCTGAAAAAAAGGGGCTTGCTCCGTTCACTCCACGCATCGACCTGGCCTTGCAGTGCCGCTGGGAACGGTGCAGCCTTCTCTCCACCTGTGGACAAAAAAAAAAAACTTGCTCAGCTTTTCAGGGCGTGAGCCAAATGGGACGGCCGCCGGGGGTCACGCTAAGTACCCCTGCCGACTTAGTGGCGGCTTCTCGGTAGGCTCCTTTGGTTTTTGTCTTCTTGCAATTACGCTTTGTCAGCCATGACAACTGGCCGAAAAGTGCAGCGCGCCACAGCAAGGTGTAGCAACAACAGGGCCCCCGTGCGCGTTCTGCATTTCCGCCTGCAGGCATAGGGGGCAACGTTTCCATCCCGCCACAGGGCCCGTTTACCGCTCCCCGCGTTGCCCGTCTCCTTTTCTCGCTCCTCGCTCAAGATCTGCAAGCAGCTGAGCGTTTGCTAGCCCGCCTGGAAAAGGCAGGATCTTAGTCTGTCCGCAATCTGATTGGCTCGGCCAAAGGGCCGGGGCGGCCTCAGGGAAATGGGAGCTGCCTGGGAAATGGAACGCCTCGCAAGCCGAGAAGGGGGTTCCGCGAAGGTGGTGAGTGGTGCGACGAGGGACTTCGGCCCCACACGAAGGCAGGAGCGTCCTTACTCTGGTTTCTCTTCATCACGCACAAGTCTTTCGCCTTTTACTAAAGACTTCCGTGGAGAGGAATACCAATGAGTTAAATTCCATTTTTGGCAGGCTTTGCCTTCTGGCAGAGCCCTGTGAGTTTGTCAAACGTCAAAGCAGCTGTGTCCGTGGAGAGGTCGGCCTGTGCAAAGAGAGCACGGCCGTGGGTGGGTGCTCAGCAGCGGCCAGTGTTACGTCCAGTTAACAATACTGCACCGCGACACTTGAGAAGTGTCAGAGGAGGTTGGCTCAGGCAGCAAAGAGTGGGGGTCATCGCTTCTCGGCCTTTTGGCTAAGATCAAGTGTAGTATCTGTTCTTATCAGTTTAATATCTGATATGTCCTCTACACGGGGACAACTTATTAAACGGATTTTTAGAACCGGGAGCTGAAAAAGGGGCTTGCTCCGTTCACTCCACGCATCGACCTGGCCTTGCAGTGCCGCTGGGAACGGTGCAGCCTTCTCTCCACCTGTGGACAAAAAAAAAAAACTTGCTCAGCTTTTCAGGGCGTGAGCCAAATGGGACGGCCGCCGGGGGTCACGCTAAGTACCCCTGCCGACTTAGTGGCGGCTTCTCGGTAGGCTCCTTTGGTTTTTGTCTTCTTGCAATTACGCTTTGTCAGCCATGACAACTGGCCGAAAAGTGCAGCGCGCCACAGCAAGGTGTAGCAACAACAGGGCCCCCGTGCGCGTTCTGCATTTCCCCCTGCAGGCATAGGGGGCAACGTTTCCATCCCGCCACAGGGCCCGTTTACCGCTCCCCGCGTTGCCCGTCTCCTTTTCTCGCTCCTCGCTCAAGATCTGCAAGCAGCTGAGCGTTTGCTAGCCCGCCTGGAAAAGGCAGGATCTTAGTCTGTCCGCAATCTGATTGGCTCGGCCAAAGGGCCGGGGCGGCCTCAGGGAAATGGGAGCTGCCTGGGAAATGGAACGCCTCGCAAGCCGAGAAGGGGGTTCCGCGAAGGTGGTGAGTGGTGCGACGAGGGACTTCGGCCCCACACGAAGGCAGGAGCGTCCTTACTCTGGTTTCTCTTCATCACGCACAAGTCTTTCGCCTTTTACTAAAGACTTCCGTGGAGAGGAATACCAATGAGTTAAATTCCATTTTTGGCAGGCTTTGCCTTCTGGCAGAGCCCTGTGAGTTTGTCAAACGTCAAAGCAGCTGTGTCCGTGGAGAGGTCGGCCTGTGCAAAGAGAGCACGGCCGTGGGTGGGTGCTCAGCAGCGGCCAGTGTTACGTCCAGTTAACAATACTGCACCGCGACACTTGAGAAGTGTCAGAGGAGGTTGGCTCAGGCAGCAAAGAGTGGGGGTCATCGCTTCTCGGCCTTTTGGCTAAGATCAAGTGTAGTATCTGTTCTTATCAGTTTAATATCTGATATGTCCTCTACACGGGGACAACTTATTAAACGGATTTTTAGAACCGGGAGCTGAAAAAGGGGCTTGCTCCGTTAACTCCACGCATCGACCTGGCCTTGCAGTGCCGCTGGGAACGGTGCAGCCTTCTCTCCACCTGTGGACAAAAAAAAAAAACTTGCTCAGCTTTTCAGGGCGTGAGCCAAATGGGACGGCCGCCGGGGGTCACGCTAAGTACCCCTGCCGACTTAGTGGCGGCTTCTCGGTAGGCTCCTTTGGTTTTTGTCTTCTTGCAATTACGCTTTGTCAGCCATGACAACTGGCCGAAAAGTGCAGCGCGCCACAGCAAGGTGTAGCAACAACAGGGCCCCCGTGCGCGTTCTGCATTTCCCCCTGCAGGCATAGGGGGCAACGTTTCCATCCCGCCACAGGGCCCGTTTACCGCTCCCCGCGTTGCCCGTCTCCTTTTCTCGCTCCTCGCTCAAGATCTGCAAGCAGCTGAGCGTTTGCTAGCCCGCCTGGAAAAGGCAGGATCTTAGTCTGTCCGCAATCTGATTGGCTCGGCCAAAGGGCCGGGGCGGCCTCAGGGAAATGGGAGCTGCCTGGGAAATGGAACGCCTCGCAAGCCGAGAAGGGGGTTCCGCGAAGGTGGTGAGTGGTGCGACGAGGGACTTCGGCCCCACACGAAGGCAGGAGCGTCCTTACTCTGGTTTCTCTTCATCACGCACAAGTCTTTCGCCTTTTACTAAAGACTTCCGTGGAGAGGAATACCAATGAGTTAAATTCCATTTTTGGCAGGCTTTGCCTTCTGGCAGAGCCCTGTGAGTTTGTCAAACGTCAAAGCAGCTGTGTCCGTGGAGAGGTCGGCCTGTGCAAAGAGAGCACGGCCGTGGGTGGGTGCTCAGCAGCGGCCAGTGTTACGTCCAGTTAACAATACTGCACCGCGACACTTGAGAAGTGTCAGAGGAGGTTGGCTCAGGCAGCAAAGAGTGGGGGTCATCGCTTCTCGGCCTTTTGGCTAAGATCAAGTGTAGTATCTGTTCTTATCAGTTTAATATCTGATATGTCCTCTACACGGGGACAACTTATTAAACGGATTTTTAGAACCGGGAGCTGAAAAAGGGGCTTGCTCCGTTAACTCCACGCATCGACCTGGCCTTGCAGTGCCGCTGGGAACGGTGCAGCCTTCTCTCCACCTGTGGACAAAAAAAAAAAACTTGCTCAGCTTTTCAGGGCGTGAGCCAAATGGGACGGCCGCCGGGGGTCACGCTAAGTACCCCTGCCGACTTAGTGGCGGCTTCTCGGTAGGCTCCTTTGGTTTTTGTCTTCTTGCAATTACGCTTTGTCAGCCATGACAACTGGCCGAAAAGTGCAGCGCGCCACAGCAAGGTGTAGCAACAACAGGGCCCCCGTGCGCGTTCTGCATTTCCCCCTGCAGGCATAGGGGGCAACGTTTCCATCCCGCCACAGGGCCCGTTTACCGCTCCCCGCGTTGCCCGTCTCCTTTTCTCGCTCCTCGCTCAAGATCTGCAAGCAGCTGAGCGTTTGCTAGCCCGCCTGGAAAAGGCAGGATCTTAGTCTGTCCGCAATCTGATTGGCTCGGCCAAAGGGCCGGGGCGGCCTCAGGGAAATGGGAGCTGCCTGGGAAATGGAACGCCTCGCAAGCCGAGAAGGGGGTTCCGCGAAGGTGGTGAGTGGTGCGACGAGGGACTTCGGCCCCACACGAAGGCAGGAGCGTCCTTACTCTGGTTTCTCTTCATCACGCACAAGTCTTTCGCCTTTTACTAAAGACTTCCGTGGAGAGGAATACCAATGAGTTAAATTCCATTTTTGGCAGGCTTTGCCTTCTGGCAGAGCCCTGTGAGTTTGTCAAACGTCAAAGCAGCTGTGTCCGTGGAGAGGTCGGCCTGTGCAAAGAGAGCACGGCCGTGGGTGGGTGCTCAGCAGCGGCCAGTGTTACGTCCAGTTAACAATACTGCACCGCGACACTTGAGAAGTGTCAGAGGAGGTTGGCTCAGGCAGCAAAGAGTGGGGGTCATCGCTTCTCGGCCTTTTGGCTAAGATCAAGTGTAGTATCTGTTCTTATCAGTTTAATATCTGATATGTCCTCTACACGGGGACAACTTATTAAACGGATTTTTAGAACCGGGAGCTGAAAAAGGGGCTTGCTCCGTTCACTCCACGCATCGACCTGGCCTTGCAGTGCCGCTGGGAACGGTGCAGCCTTCTCTCCACCTGTGGACAAAAAAAAAAAACTTGCTCAGCTTTTCAGGGCGTGAGCCAAATGGGACGGCCGCCGGGGGTCACGCTAAGTACCCCTGCCGACTTAGTGGCGGCTTCTCGGTAGGCTCCTTTGGTTTTTGTCTTCTTGCAATTACGCTTTGTCAGCCATGACAACTGGCCGAAAAGTGCAGCGCGCCACAGCAAGGTGTAGCAACAACAGGGCCCCCGTGCGCGTTCTGCATTTCCCCCTGCAGGCATAGGGGGCAACGTTTCCATCCCGCCACAGGGCCCGTTTACCGCTCCCCGCGTTGCCCGTCTCCTTTTCTCGCTCCTCGCTCAAGATCTGCAAGCAGCTGAGCGTTTGCTAGCCCGCCTGGAAAAGGCAGGATCTTAGTCTGTCCGCAATCTGATTGGCTCGGCCAAAGGGCCGGGGCGGCCTCAGGGAAATGGGAGCTGCCTGGGAAATGGAACGCCTCGCAAGCCGAGAAGGGGGTTCCGCGAAGGTGGTGAGTGGTGCGACGAGGGACTTCGGCCCCACACGAAGGCAGGAGCGTCCTTACTCTGGTTTCTCTTCATCACGCACAAGTCTTTCGCCTTTTACTAAAGACTTCCGTGGAGAGGAATACCAATGAGTTAAATTCCATTTTTGGCAGGCTTTGCCTTCTGGCAGAGCCCTGTGAGTTTGTCAAACGTCAAAGCAGCTGTGTCCGTGGAGAGGTCGGCTTGTGCAAAGAGAGCACGGCCGTGGGTGGGTGCTCAGCAGCGGCCAGTGTTACGTCCAGTTAACAATACTGCACCGCGACACTTGAGAAGTGTCAGAGGAGGTTGGCTCAGGCAGCAAAGAGTGGGGGTCATCGCTTCTCGGCCTTTTGGCTAAGATCAAGTGTAGTATCTGTTCTTATCAGTTTAATATCTGATATGTCCTCTACACGGGGACAACTTATTAAACGGATTTTTAGAACCGGGAGCTGAAAAAGGGGCTTGCTCCGTTCACTCCACGCATCGACCTGGCCTTGCAGTGCCGCTGGGAACGGTGCAGCCTTCTCTCCACCTGTGGACAAAAAAAAAAAACTTGCTCAGCTTTTCAGGGCGTGAGCCAAATGGGACGGCCGCCGGGGGTCACGCTAAGTACCCCTGCCGACTTAGTGGCGGCTTCTCGGTAGGCTCCTTTGGTTTTTGTCTTCTTGCAATTACGCTTTGTCAGCCATGACAACTGGCCGAAAAGTGCAGCGCGCCACAGCAAGGTGTAGCAACAACAGGGCCCCCGTGCGCGTTCTGCATTTCCCCCTGCAGGCATAGGGGGCAACGTTTCCATCCCGCCACAGGGCCCGTTTACCGCTCCCCGCGTTGCCCGTCTCCTTTTCTCGCTCCTCGCTCAAGATCTGCAAGCAGCTGAGCGTTTGCTAGCCCGCCTGGAAAAGGCAGGATCTTAGTCTGTCCGCAATCTGATTGGCTCGGCCAAAGGGCCGGGGCGGCCTCAGGGAAATGGGAGCTGCCTGGGAAATGGAACGCCTCGCAAGCCGAGAAGGGGGTTCCGCGAAGGTGGTGAGTGGTGCGACGAGGGACTTCGGCCCCACACGAAGGCAGGAGCGTCCTTACTCTGGTTTCTCTTCATCACGCACAAGTCTTTCGCCTTTTACTAAAGACTTCCGTGGAGAGGAATACCAATGAGTTAAATTCCATTTTTGGCAGGCTTTGCCTTCTGGCAGAGCCCTGTGAGTTTGTCAAACGTCAAAGCAGCTGTGTCCGTGGAGAGGTCGGCCTGTGCAAAGAGAGCACGGCCGTGGGTGGGTGCTCAGCAGCGGCCAGTGTTACGTCCAGTTAACAATACTGCACCGCGACACTTGAGAAGTGTCAGAGGAGGTTGGCTCAGGCAGCAAAGAGTGGGGGTCATCGCTTCTCGGCCTTTTGGCTAAGATCAAGTGTAGTATCTGTTCTTATCAGTTTAATATCTGATATGTCCTCTACACGGGGACAACTTATTAAACGGATTTTTAGAACCGGGAGCTGAAAAAGGGGCTTGCTCCGTTCACTCCACGCATCGACCTGGCCTTGCAGTGCCGCTGGGAACGGTGCAGCCTTCTCTCCACCTGTGGACAAAAAAAAAAAACTTGCTCAGCTTTTCAGGGCGTGAGCCAAATGGGACGGCCGCCGGGGGTCACGCTAAGTACCCCTGCCGACTTAGTGGCGGCTTCTCGGTAGGCTCCTTTGGTTTTTGTCTTCTTGCAATTACGCTTTGTCAGCCATGACAACTGGCCGAAAAGTGCAGCGCGCCACAGCAAGGTGTAGCAACAACAGGGCCCCCGTGCGCGTTCTGCATTTCCCCCTGCAGGCATAGGGGGCAACGTTTCCATCCCGCCACAGGGCCCGTTTACCGCTCCCCGCGTTGCCCGTCTCCTTTTCTCGCTCCTCGCTCAAGATCTGCAAGCAGCTGAGCGTTTGCTAGCCCGCCTGGAAAAGGCAGGATCTTAGTCTGTCCGCAATCTGATTGGCTCGGCCAAAGGGCCGGGGCGGCCTCAGGGAAATGGGAGCTGCCTGGGAAATGGAACGCCTCGCAAGCCGAGAAGGGGGTTCCGCGAAGGTGGTGAGTGGTGCGACGAGGGACTTCGGCCCCACACGAAGGCAGGAGCGTCCTTACTCTGGTTTCTCTTCATCACGCACAAGTCTTTCGCCTTTTACTAAAGACTTCCGTGGAGAGGAATACCAATGAGTTAAATTCCATTTTTGGCAGGCTTTGCCTTCTGGCAGAGCCCTGTGAGTTTGTCAAACGTCAAAGCAGCTGTGTCCGTGGAGAGGTCGGCCTGTGCAAAGAGAGCACGGCCGTGGGTGGGTGCTCAGCAGCGGCCAGTGTTACGTCCAGTTAACAATACTGCACCGCGACACTTGAGAAGTGTCAGAGGAGGTTGGCTCAGGCAGCAAAGAGTGGGGGTCATCGCTTCTCGGCCTTTTGGCTAAGATCAAGTGTAGTATCTGTTCTTATCAGTTTAATATCTGATATGTCCTCTACACGGGGACAACTTATTAAACGGATTTTTAGAACCGGGAGCTGAAAAAGGGGCTTGCTCCGTTCACTCCACGCATCGACCTGGCCTTGCAGTGCCGCTGGGAACGGTGCAGCCTTCTCTCCACCTGTGGACAAAAAAAAAAAACTTGCTCAGCTTTTCAGGGCGTGAGCCAAATGGGACGGCCGCCGGGGGTCACGCTAAGTACCCCTGCCGACTTAGTGGCGGCTTCTCGGTAGGCTCCTTTGGTTTTTGTCTTCTTGCAATTACGCTTTGTCAGCCATGACAACTGGCCGAAAAGTGCAGCGCGCCACAGCAAGGTGTAGCAACAACAGGGCCCCCGTGCGCGTTCTGCATTTCCCCCTGCAGGCATAGGGGGCAACGTTTCCATCCCGCCACAGGGCCCGTTTACCGCTCCCCGCGTTGCCCGTCTCCTTTTCTCGCTCCTCGCTCAAGATCTGCAAGCAGCTGAGCGTTTGCTAGCCCGCCTGGAAAAGGCAGGATCTTAGTCTGTCCGCAATCTGATTGGCTCGGCCAAAGGGCCGGGGCGGCCTCAGGGAAATGGGAGCTGCCTGGGAAATGGAACGCCTCGCAAGCCGAGAAGGGGGTTCCGCGAAGGTGGTGAGTGGTGCGACGAGGGACTTCGGCCCCACACGAAGGCAGGAGCGTCCTTACTCTGGTTTCTCTTCATCACGCACAAGTCTTTCGCCTTTTACTAAAGACTTCCGTGGAGAGGAATACCAATGAGTTAAATTCCATTTTTGGCAGGCTTTGCCTTCTGGCAGAGCCCTGTGAGTTTGTCAAACGTCAAAGCAGCTGTGTCCGTGGAGAGGTCGGCCTGTGCAAAGAGAGCACGGCCGTGGGTGGGTGCTCAGCAGCGGCCAGTGTTACGTCCAGTTAACAATACTGCACCGCGACACTTGAGAAGTGTCAGAGGAGGTTGGCTCAGGCAGCAAAGAGTGGGGGTCATCGCTTCTCGGCCTTTTGGCTAAGATCAAGTGTAGTATCTGTTCTTATCAGTTTAATATCTGATATGTCCTCTACACGGGGACAACTTATTAAACGGATTTTTAGAACCGGGAGCTGAAAAAGGGGCTTGCTCCGTTCACTCCACGCATCGACCTGGCCTTGCAGTGCCGCTGGGAACGGTGCAGCCTTCTCTCCACCTGTGGACAAAAAAAAAAAACTTGCTCAGCTTTTCAGGGCGTGAGCCAAATGGGACGGCCGCCGGGGGTCACGCTAAGTACCCCTGCCGACTTAGTGGCGGCTTCTCGGTAGGCTCCTTTGGTTTTTGTCTTCTTGCAATTACGCTTTGTCAGCCATGACAACTGGCCGAAAAGTGCAGCGCGCCACAGCAAGGTGTAGCAACAACAGGGCCCCCGTGCGCGTTCTGCATTTCCGCCTGCAGGCATAGGGGGCAACGTTTCCATCCCGCCACAGGGCCCGTTTACCGCTCCCCGCGTTGCCCGTCTCCTTTTCTCGCTCCTCGCTCAAGATCTGCAAGCAGCTGAGCGTTTGCTAGCCCGCCTGGAAAAGGCAGGATCTTAGTCTGTCCGCAATCTGATTGGCTCGGCCAAAGGGCCGGGGCGGCCTCAGGGAAATGGGAGCTGCCTGGGAAATGGAACGCCTCGCAAGCCGAGAAGGGGGTTCCGCGAAGGTGGTGAGTGGTGCGACGAGGGACTTCGGCCCCACACGAAGGCAGGAGCGTCCTTACTCTGGTTTCTCTTCATCACGCACAAGTCTTTCGCCTTTTACTAAAGACTTCCGTGGAGAGGAATACCAATGAGTTAAATTCCATTTTTGGCAGGCTTTGCCTTCTGGCAGAGCCCTGTGAGTTTGTCAAACGTCAAAGCAGCTGTGTCCGTGGAGAGGTCGGCCTGTGCAAAGAGAGCACGGCCGTGGGTGGGTGCTCAGCAGCGGCCAGTGTTACGTCCAGTTAACAATACTGCACCGCGACACTTGAGAAGTGTCAGAGGAGGTTGGCTCAGGCAGCAAAGAGTGGGGGTCATCGCTTCTCGGCCTTTTGGCTAAGATCAAGTGTAGTATCTGTTCTTATCAGTTTAATATCTGATATGTCCTCTACACGGGGACAACTTATTAAACGGATTTTTAGAACCGGGAGCTGAAAAAGGGGCTTGCTCCGTTCACTCCACGCATCGACCTGGCCTTGCAGTGCCGCTGGGAACGGTGCAGCCTTCTCTCCACCTGTGGACAAAAAAAAAAAACTTGCTCAGCTTTTCAGGGCGTGAGCCAAATGGGACGGCCGCCGGGGGTCACGCTAAGTACCCCTGCCGACTTAGTGGCGGCTTCTCGGTAGGCTCCTTTGGTTTTTGTCTTCTTGCAATTACGCTTTGTCAGCCATGACAACTGGCCGAAAAGTGCAGCGCGCCACAGCAAGGTGTAGCAACAACAGGGCCCCCGTGCGCGTTCTGCATTTCCCCCTGCAGGCATAGGGGGCAACGTTTCCATCCCGCCACAGGGCCCGTTTACCGCTCCCCGCGTTGCCCGTCTCCTTTTCTCGCTCCTCGCTCAAGATCTGCAAGCAGCTGAGCGTTTGCTAGCCCGCCTGGAAAAGGCAGGATCTTAGTCTGTCCGCAATCTGATTGGCTCGGCCAAAGGGCCGGGGCGGCCTCAGGGAAATGGGAGCTGCCTGGGAAATGGAACGCCTCGCAAGCCGAGAAGGGGGTTCCGCGAAGGTGGTGAGTGGTGCGACGAGGGACTTCGGCCCCACACGAAGGCAGGAGCGTCCTTACTCTGGTTTCTCTTCATCACGCACAAGTCTTTCGCCTTTTACTAAAGACTTCCGTGGAGAGGAATACCAATGAGTTAAATTCCATTTTTGGCAGGCTTTGCCTTCTGGCAGAGCCCTGTGAGTTTGTCAAACGTCAAAGCAGCTGTGTCCGTGGAGAGGTCGGCCTGTGCAAAGAGAGCACGGCCGTGGGTGGGTGCTCAGCAGCGGCCAGTGTTACGTCCAGTTAACAATACTGCACCGCGACACTTGAGAAGTGTCAGAGGAGGTTGGCTCAGGCAGCAAAGAGTGGGGGTCATCGCTTCTCGGCCTTTTGGCTAAGATCAAGTGTAGTATCTGTTCTTATCAGTTTAATATCTGATATGTCCTCTACACGGGGACAACTTATTAAACGGATTTTTAGAACCGGGAGCTGAAAAAGGGGCTTGCTCCGTTCACTCCACGCATCGACCTGGCCTTGCAGTGCCGCTGGGAACGGTGCAGCCTTCTCTCCACCTGTGGACAAAAAAAAAAAACTTGCTCAGCTTTTCAGGGCGTGAGCCAAATGGGACGGCCGCCGGGGGTCACGCTAAGTACCCCTGCCGACTTAGTGGCGGCTTCTCGGTAGGCTCCTTTGGTTTTTGTCTTCTTGCAATTACGCTTTGTCAGCCATGACAACTGGCCGAAAAGTGCAGCGCGCCACAGCAAGGTGTAGCAACAACAGGGCCCCCGTGCGCGTTCTGCATTTCCCCCTGCAGGCATAGGGGGCAACGTTTCCATCCCGCCACAGGGCCCGTTTACCGCTCCCCGCGTTGCCCGTCTCCTTTTCTCGCTCCTCGCTCAAGATCTGCAAGCAGCTGAGCGTTTGCTAGCCCGCCTGGAAAAGGCAGGATCTTAGTCTGTCCGCAATCTGATTGGCTCGGCCAAAGGGCCGGGGCGGCCTCAGGGAAATGGGAGCTGCCTGGGAAATGGAACGCCTCGCAAGCCGAGAAGGGGGTTCCGCGAAGGTGGTGAGTGGTGCGACGAGGGACTTCGGCCCCACACGAAGGCAGGAGCGTCCTTACTCTGGTTTCTCTTCATCACGCACAAGTCTTTCGCCTTTTACTAAAGACTTCCGTGGAGAGGAATACCAATGAGTTAAATTCCATTTTTGGCAGGCTTTGCCTTCTGGCAGAGCCCTGTGAGTTTGTCAAACGTCAAAGCAGCTGTGTCCGTGGAGAGGTCGGCCTGTGCAAAGAGAGCACGGCCGTGGGTGGGTGCTCAGCAGCGGCCAGTGTTACGTCCAGTTAACAATACTGCACCGCGACACTTGAGAAGTGTCAGAGGAGGTTGGCTCAGGCAGCAAAGAGTGGGGGTCATCGCTTCTCGGCCTTTTGGCTAAGATCAAGTGTAGTATCTGTTCTTATCAGTTTAATATCTGATATGTCCTCTACACGGGGACAACTTATTAAACGGATTTTTAGAACCGGGAGCTGAAAAAGGGGCTTGCTCCGTTCACTCCACGCATCGACCTGGCCTTGCAGTGCCGCTGGGAACGGTGCAGCCTTCTCTCCACCTGTGGACAAAAAAAAAAAACTTGCTCAGCTTTTCAGGGCGTGAGCCAAATGGGACGGCCGCCGGGGGTCACGCTAAGTACCCCTGCCGACTTAGTGGCGGCTTCTCGGTAGGCTCCTTTGGTTTTTGTCTTCTTGCAATTACGCTTTGTCAGCCATGACAACTGGCCGAAAAGTGCAGCGCGCCACAGCAAGGTGTAGCAACAACAGGGCCCCCGTGCGCGTTCTGCATTTCCCCCTGCAGGCATAGGGGGCAACGTTTCCATCCCGCCACAGGGCCCGTTTACCGCTCCCCGCGTTGCCCGTCTCCTTTTCTCGCTCCTCGCTCAAGATCTGCAAGCAGCTGAGCGTTTGCTAGCCCGCCTGGAAAAGGCAGGATCTTAGTCTGTCCGCAATCTGATTGGCTCGGCCAAAGGGCCGGGGCGGCCTCAGGGAAATGGGAGCTGCCTGGGAAATGGAACGCCTCGCAAGCCGAGAAGGGGGTTCCGCGAAGGTGGTGAGTGGTGCGACGAGGGACTTCGGCCCCACACGAAGGCAGGAGCGTCCTTACTCTGGTTTCTCTTCATCACGCACAAGTCTTTCGCCTTTTACTAAAGACTTCCGTGGAGAGGAATACCAATGAGTTAAATTCCATTTTTGGCAGGCTTTGCCTTCTGGCAGAGCCCTGTGAGTTTGTCAAACGTCAAAGCAGCTGTGTCCGTGGAGAGGTCGGCCTGTGCAAAGAGAGCACGGCCGTGGGTGGGTGCTCAGCAGCGGCCAGTGTTACGTCCAGTTAACAATACTGCACCGCGACACTTGAGAAGTGTCAGAGGAGGTTGGCTCAGGCAGCAAAGAGTGGGGGTCATCGCTTCTCGGCCTTTTGGCTAAGATCAAGTGTAGTATCTGTTCTTATCAGTTTAATATCTGATATGTCCTCTACACGGGGACAACTTATTAAACGGATTTTTAGAACCGGGAGCTGAAAAAAAGGGGCTTGCTCCGTTCACTCCACGCATCGACCTGGCCTTGCAGTGCCGCTGGGAACGGTGCAGCCTTCTCTCCACCTGTGGACAAAAAAAAAAAACTTGCTCAGCTTTTCAGGGCGTGAGCCAAATGGGACGGCCGCCGGGGGTCACGCTAAGTACCCCTGCCGACTTAGTGGCGGCTTCTCGGTAGGCTCCTTTGGTTTTTGTCTTCTTGCAATTACGCTTTGTCAGCCATGACAACTGGCCGAAAAGTGCAGCGCGCCACAGCAAGGTGTAGCAACAACAGGGCCCCCGTGCGCGTTCTGCATTTCCCCCTGCAGGCATAGGGGGCAACGTTTCCATCCCGCCACAGGGCCCGTTTACCGCTCCCCGCGTTGCCCGTCTCCTTTTCTCGCTCCTCGCTCAAGATCTGCAAGCAGCTGAGCGTTTGCTAGCCCGCCTGGAAAAGGCAGGATCTTAGTCTGTCCGCAATCTGATTGGCTCGGCCAAAGGGCCGGGGCGGCCTCAGGGAAATGGGAGCTGCCTGGGAATTGGAACGCCTCGCAAGCCGAGAAGGGGGTTCCGCGAAGGTGGTGAGTGGTGCGACGAGGGACTTCGGCCCCACACGAAGGCAGGAGCGTCCTTACTCTGGTTTCTCTTCATCACGCACAAGTCTTTCGCCTTTTACTAAAGACTTCCGTGGAGAGGAATACCAATGAGTTAAATTCCATTTTTGGCAGGCTTTGCCTTCTGGCAGAGCCCTGTGAGTTTGTCAAACGTCAAAGCAGCTGTGTCCGTGGAGAGGTCGGCCTGTGCAAAGAGAGCACGGCCGTGGGTGGGTGCTCAGCAGCGGCCTTACGTCCAGTTAACAATACTGCACCGCGACACTTGAGAAGTGTCAGAGGAGGTTGGCTCAGGCAGCAAAGAGTGGGGGTCAACGCTTCTCGGCCTTTTGGCTAAGATCAAGTGTAGTATCTGTTCTTATCAGTTTAATATCTGATATGTCCTCTACACGGGGACAACTTATTAAACGGATTTTTAGAACCGGGAGCTGAAAAAAAGGGGCTTGCTCCGTTCACTCCACGCATCGACCTGGCCTTGCAGTGCCGCTGGGAACGGTGCAGCCTTCTCTCCACCTGTGGACAAAAAAAAAAAACTTGCTCAGCTTTTCAGGGCGTGAGCCAAATGGGACGGCCGCCGGGGGTCACGCTAAGTACCCCTGCCGACTTAGTGGCGGCTTCTCGGTAGGCTCCTTTGGTTTTTGTCTTCTTGCAATTACGCTTTGTCAGCCATGACAACTGGCCGAAAAGTGCAGCGCGCCACAGCAAGGTGTAGCAACAACAGGGCCCCCGTGCGCGTTCTGCATTTCCGCCTGCAGGCATAGGGGGCAACGTTTCCATCCCGCCACAGGGCCCGTTTACCGCTCCCCGCGTTGCCCGTCTCCTTTTCTCGCTCCTCGCTCAAGATCTGCAAGCAGCTGAGCGTTTGCTAGCCCGCCTGGAAAAGGCAGGATCTTAGTCTGTCCGCAATCTGATTGGCTCGGCCAAAGGGCCGGGGCGGCCTCAGGGAAATGGGAGCTGCCTGGGAAATGGAACGCCTCGCAAGCCGAGAAGGGGGTTCCGCGAAGGTGGTGAGTGGTGCGACGAGGGACTTCGGCCCCACACGAAGGCAGGAGCGTCCTTACTCTGGTTTCTCTTCATCACGCACAAGTCTTTCGCCTTTTACTAAAGACTTCCGTGGAGAGGAATACCAATGAGTTAAATTCCATTTTTGGCAGGCTTTGCCTTCTGGCAGAGCCCTGTGAGTTTGTCAAACGTCAAAGCAGCTGTGTCCGTGGAGAGGTCGGCCTGTGCAAAGAGAGCACGGCCGTGGGTGGGTGCTCAGCAGCGGCCAGTGTTACGTCCAGTTAACAATACTGCACCGCGACACTTGAGAAGTGTCAGAGGAGGTTGGCTCAGGCAGCAAAGAGTGGGGGTCATCGCTTCTCGGCCTTTTGGCTAAGATCAAGTGTAGTATCTGTTCTTATCAGTTTAATATCTGATATGTCCTCTACACGGGGACAACTTATTAAACGGATTTTTAGAACCGGGAGCTGAAAAAGGGGCTTGCTCCGTTCACTCCACGCATCGACCTGGCCTTGCAGTGCCGCTGGGAACGGTGCAGCCTTCTCTCCACCTGTGGACAAAAAAAAAAAACTTGCTCAGCTTTTCAGGGCGTGAGCCAAATGGGACGGCCGCCGGGGGTCACGCTAAGTACCCCTGCCGACTTAGTGGCGGCTTCTCGGTAGGCTCCTTTGGTTTTTGTCTTCTTGCAATTACGCTTTGTCAGCCATGACAACTGGCCGAAAAGTGCAGCGCGCCACAGCAAGGTGTAGCAACAACAGGGCCCCCGTGCGCGTTCTGCATTTCCCCCTGCAGGCATAGGGGGCAACGTTTCCATCCCGCCACAGGGCCCGTTTACCGCTCCCCGCGTTGCCCGTCTCCTTTTCTCGCTCCTCGCTCAAGATCTGCAAGCAGCTGAGCGTTTGCTAGCCCGCCTGGAAAAGGCAGGATCTTAGTCTGTCCGCAATCTGATTGGCTCGGCCAAAGGGCCGGGGCGGCCTCAGGGAAATGGGAGCTGCCTGGGAAATGGAACGCCTCGCAAGCCGAGAAGGGGGTTCCGCGAAGGTGGTGAGTGGTGCGACGAGGGACTTCGGCCCCACACGAAGGCAGGAGCGTCCTTACTCTGGTTTCTCTTCATCACGCACAAGTCTTTCGCCTTTTACTAAAGACTTCCGTGGAGAGGAATACCAATGAGTTAAATTCCATTTTTGGCAGGCTTTGCCTTCTGGCAGAGCCCTGTGAGTTTGTCAAACGTCAAAGCAGCTGTGTCCGTGGAGAGGTCGGCCTGTGCAAAGAGAGCACGGCCGTGGGTGGGTGCTCAGCAGCGGCCAGTGTTACGTCCAGTTAACAATACTGCACCGCGACACTTGAGAAGTGTCAGAGGAGGTTGGCTCAGGCAGCAAAGAGTGGGGGTCATCGCTTCTCGGCCTTTTGGCTAAGATCAAGTGTAGTATCTGTTCTTATCAGTTTAATATCTGATATGTCCTCTACACGGGGACAACTTATTAAACGGATTTTTAGAACCGGGAGCTGAAAAAGGGGCTTGCTCCGTTAACTCCACGCATCGACCTGGCCTTGCAGTGCCGCTGGGAACGGTGCAGCCTTCTCTCCACCTGTGGACAAAAAAAAAAAACTTGCTCAGCTTTTCAGGGCGTGAGCCAAATGGGACGGCCGCCGGGGGTCACGCTAAGTACCCCTGCCGACTTAGTGGCGGCTTCTCGGTAGGCTCCTTTGGTTTTTGTCTTCTTGCAATTACGCTTTGTCAGCCATGACAACTGGCCGAAAAGTGCAGCGCGCCACAGCAAAGGTGTAGCAACAACAGGGCCCCCGTGCGCGTTCTGCATTTCCCCCTGCAGGCATAGGGGGCAACGTTTCCATCCCGCCACAGGGCCCGTTTACCGCTCCCCGCGTTGCCCGTCTCCTTTTCTCGCTCCTCGCTCAAGATCTGCAAGCAGCTGAGCGTTTGCTAGCCCGCCTGGAAAAGGCAGGATCTTAGTCTGTCCGCAATCTGATTGGCTCGGCCAAAGGGCCGGGGCGGCCTCAGGGAAATGGGAGCTGCCTGGGAAATGGAACGCCTCGCAAGCCGAGAAGGGGGTTCCGCGAAGGTGGTGAGTGGTGCGACGAGGGACTTCGGCCCCACACGAAGGCAGGAGCGTCCTTACTCTGGTTTCTCTTCATCACGCACAAGTCTTTCGCCTTTTACTAAAGACTTCCGTGGAGAGGAATACCAATGAGTTAAATTCCATTTTTGGCAGGCTTTGCCTTCTGGCAGAGCCCTGTGAGTTTGTCAAACGTCAAAGCAGCTGTGTCCGTGGAGAGGTCGGCCTGTGCAAAGAGAGCACGGCCGTGGGTGGGTGCTCAGCAGCGGCCAGTGTTACGTCCAGTTAACAATACTGCACCGCGACACTTGAGAAGTGTCAGAGGAGGTTGGCTCAGGCAGCAAAGAGTGGGGGTCATCGCTTCTCGGCCTTTTGGCTAAGATCAAGTGTAGTATCTGTTCTTATCAGTTTAATATCTGATATGTCCTCTACACGGGGACAACTTATTAAACGGATTTTTAGAACCGGGAGCTGAAAAAGGGGCTTGCTCCGTTAACTCCACGCATCGACCTGGCCTTGCAGTGCCGCTGGGAACGGTGCAGCCTTCTCTCCACCTGTGGACAAAAAAAAAAAACTTGCTCAGCTTTTCAGGGCGTGAGCCAAATGGGACGGCCGCCGGGGGTCACGCTAAGTACCCCTGCCGACTTAGTGGCGGCTTCTCGGTAGGCTCCTTTGGTTTTTGTCTTCTTGCAATTACGCTTTGTCAGCCATGACAACTGGCCGAAAAGTGCAGCGCGCCACAGCAAGGTGTAGCAACAACAGGGCCCCCGTGCGCGTTCTGCATTTCCCCCTGCAGGCATAGGGGGCAACGTTTCCATCCCGCCACAGGGCCCGTTTACCGCTCCCCGCGTTGCCCGTCTCCTTTTCTCGCTCCTCGCTCAAGATCTGCAAGCAGCTGAGCGTTTGCTAGCCCGCCTGGAAAAGGCAGGATCTTAGTCTGTCCGCAATCTGATTGGCTCGGCCAAAGGGCCGGGGCGGCCTCAGGGAAATGGGAGCTGCCTGGGAAATGGAACGCCTCGCAAGCCGAGAAGGGGGTTCCGCGAAGGTGGTGAGTGGTGCGACGAGGGACTTCGGCCCCACACGAAGGCAGGAGCGTCCTTACTCTGGTTTCTCTTCATCACGCACAAGTCTTTCGCCTTTTACTAAAGACTTCCGTGGAGAGGAATACCAATGAGTTAAATTCCATTTTTGGCAGGCTTTGCCTTCTGGCAGAGCCCTGTGAGTTTGTCAAACGTCAAAGCAGCTGTGTCCGTGGAGAGGTCGGCCTGTGCAAAGAGAGCACGGCCGTGGGTGGGTGCTCAGCAGCGGCCAGTGTTACGTCCAGTTAACAATACTGCACCGCGACACTTGAGAAGTGTCAGAGGAGGTTGGCTCAGGCAGCAAAGAGTGGGGGTCATCGCTTCTCGGCCTTTTGGCTAAGATCAAGTGTAGTATCTGTTCTTATCAGTTTAATATCTGATATGTCCTCTACACGGGGACAACTTATTAAACGGATTTTTAGAACCGGGAGCTGAAAAAGGGGCTTGCTCCGTTAACTCCACGCATCGACCTGGCCTTGCAGTGCCGCTGGGAACGGTGCAGCCTTCTCTCCACCTGTGGACAAAAAAAAAAAACTTGCTCAGCTTTTCAGGGCGTGAGCCAAATGGGACGGCCGCCGGGGGTCACGCTAAGTACCCCTGCCGACTTAGTGGCGGCTTCTCGGTAGGCTCCTTTGGTTTTTGTCTTCTTGCAATTACGCTTTGTCAGCCATGACAACTGGCCGAAAAGTGCAGCGCGCCACAGCAAGGTGTAGCAACAACAGGGCCCCCGTGCGCGTTCTGCATTTCCCCCTGCAGGCATAGGGGGCAACGTTTCCATCCCGCCACAGGGCCCGTTTACCGCTCCCCGCGTTGCCCGTCTCCTTTTCTCGCTCCTCGCTCAAGATCTGCAAGCAGCTGAGCGTTTGCTAGCCCGCCTGGAAAAGGCAGGATCTTAGTCTGTCCGCAATCTGATTGGCTCGGCCAAAGGGCCGGGGCGGCCTCAGGGAAATGGGAGCTGCCTGGGAAATGGAACGCCTCGCAAGCCGAGAAGGGGGTTCCGCGAAGGTGGTGAGTGGTGCGACGAGGGACTTCGGCCCCACACGAAGGCAGGAGCGTCCTTACTCTGGTTTCTCTTCATCACGCACAAGTCTTTCGCCTTTTACTAAAGACTTCCGTGGAGAGGAATACCAATGAGTTAAATTCCATTTTTGGCAGGCTTTGCCTTCTGGCAGAGCCCTGTGAGTTTGTCAAACGTCAAAGCAGCTGTGTCCGTGGAGAGGTCGGCCTGTGCAAAGAGAGCACGGCCGTGGGTGGGTGCTCAGCAGCGGCCAGTGTTACGTCCAGTTAACAATACTGCACCGCGACACTTGAGAAGTGTCAGAGGAGGTTGGCTCAGGCAGCAAAGAGTGGGGGTCATCGCTTCTCGGCCTTTTGGCTAAGATCAAGTGTAGTATCTGTTCTTATCAGTTTAATATCTGATATGTCCTCTACACGGGGACAACTTATTAAACGGATTTTTAGAACCGGGAGCTGAAAAAGGGGCTTGCTCCGTTCACTCCACGCATCGACCTGGCCTTGCAGTGCCGCTGGGAACGGTGCAGCCTTCTCTCCACCTGTGGACAAAAAAAAAAAACTTGCTCAGCTTTTCAGGGCGTGAGCCAAATGGGACGGCCGCCGGGGGTCACGCTAAGTACCCCTGCCGACTTAGTGGCGGCTTCTCGGTAGGCTCCTTTGGTTTTTGTCTTCTTGCAATTACGCTTTGTCAGCCATGACAACTGGCCGAAAAGTGCAGCGCGCCACAGCAAGGTGTAGCAACAACAGGGCCCCCGTGCGCGTTCTGCATTTCCCCCTGCAGGCATAGGGGGCAACGTTTCCATCCCGCCACAGGGCCCGTTTACCGCTCCCCGCGTTGCCCGTCTCCTTTTCTCGCTCCTCGCTCAAGATCTGCAAGCAGCTGAGCGTTTGCTAGCCCGCCTGGAAAAGGCAGGATCTTAGTCTGTCCGCAATCTGATTGGCTCGGCCAAAGGGCCGGGGCGGCCTCAGGGAAATGGGAGCTGCCTGGGAAATGGAACGCCTCGCAAGCCGAGAAGGGGGTTCCGCGAAGGTGGTGAGTGGTGCGACGAGGGACTTCGGCCCCACACGAAGGCAGGAGCGTCCTTACTCTGGTTTCTCTTCATCACGCACAAGTCTTTCGCCTTTTACTAAAGACTTCCGTGGAGAGGAATACCAATGAGTTAAATTCCATTTTTGGCAGGCTTTGCCTTCTGGCAGAGCCCTGTGAGTTTGTCAAACGTCAAAGCAGCTGTGTCCGTGGAGAGGTCGGCTTGTGCAAAGAGAGCACGGCCGTGGGTGGGTGCTCAGCAGCGGCCAGTGTTACGTCCAGTTAACAATACTGCACCGCGACACTTGAGAAGTGTCAGAGGAGGTTGGCTCAGGCAGCAAAGAGTGGGGGTCATCGCTTCTCGGCCTTTTGGCTAAGATCAAGTGTAGTATCTGTTCTTATCAGTTTAATATCTGATATGTCCTCTACACGGGGACAACTTATTAAACGGATTTTTAGAACCGGGAGCTGAAAAAGGGGCTTGCTCCGTTCACTCCACGCATCGACCTGGCCTTGCAGTGCCGCTGGGAACGGTGCAGCCTTCTCTCCACCTGTGGACAAAAAAAAAAAACTTGCTCAGCTTTTCAGGGCGTGAGCCAAATGGGACGGCCGCCGGGGGTCACGCTAAGTACCCCTGCCGACTTAGTGGCGGCTTCTCGGTAGGCTCCTTTGGTTTTTGTCTTCTTGCAATTACGCTTTGTCAGCCATGACAACTGGCCGAAAAGTGCAGCGCGCCACAGCAAGGTGTAGCAACAACAGGGCCCCCGTGCGCGTTCTGCATTTCCCCCTGCAGGCATAGGGGGCAACGTTTCCATCCCGCCACAGGGCCCGTTTACCGCTCCCCGCGTTGCCCGTCTCCTTTTCTCGCTCCTCGCTCAAGATCTGCAAGCAGCTGAGCGTTTGCTAGCCCGCCTGGAAAAGGCAGGATCTTAGTCTGTCCGCAATCTGATTGGCTCGGCCAAAGGGCCGGGGCGGCCTCAGGGAAATGGGAGCTGCCTGGGAAATGGAACGCCTCGCAAGCCGAGAAGGGGGTTCCGCGAAGGTGGTGAGTGGTGCGACGAGGGACTTCGGCCCCACACGAAGGCAGGAGCGTCCTTACTCTGGTTTCTCTTCATCACGCACAAGTCTTTCGCCTTTTACTAAAGACTTCCGTGGAGAGGAATACCAATGAGTTAAATTCCATTTTTGGCAGGCTTTGCCTTCTGGCAGAGCCCTGTGAGTTTGTCAAACGTCAAAGCAGCTGTGTCCGTGGAGAGGTCGGCCTGTGCAAAGAGAGCACGGCCGTGGGTGGGTGCTCAGCAGCGGCCAGTGTTACGTCCAGTTAACAATACTGCACCGCGACACTTGAGAAGTGTCAGAGGAGGTTGGCTCAGGCAGCAAAGAGTGGGGGTCATCGCTTCTCGGCCTTTTGGCTAAGATCAAGTGTAGTATCTGTTCTTATCAGTTTAATATCTGATATGTCCTCTACACGGGGACAACTTATTAAACGGATTTTTAGAACCGGGAGCTGAAAAAGGGGCTTGCTCCGTTCACTCCACGCATCGACCTGGCCTTGCAGTGCCGCTGGGAACGGTGCAGCCTTCTCTCCACCTGTGGACAAAAAAAAAAAACTTGCTCAGCTTTTCAGGGCGTGAGCCAAATGGGACGGCCGCCGGGGGTCACGCTAAGTACCCCTGCCGACTTAGTGGCGGCTTCTCGGTAGGCTCCTTTGGTTTTTGTCTTCTTGCAATTACGCTTTGTCAGCCATGACAACTGGCCGAAAAGTGCAGCGCGCCACAGCAAGGTGTAGCAACAACAGGGCCCCCGTGCGCGTTCTGCATTTCCCCCTGCAGGCATAGGGGGCAACGTTTCCATCCCGCCACAGGGCCCGTTTACCGCTCCCCGCGTTGCCCGTCTCCTTTTCTCGCTCCTCGCTCAAGATCTGCAAGCAGCTGAGCGTTTGCTAGCCCGCCTGGAAAAGGCAGGATCTTAGTCTGTCCGCAATCTGATTGGCTCGGCCAAAGGGCCGGGGCGGCCTCAGGGAAATGGGAGCTGCCTGGGAAATGGAACGCCTCGCAAGCCGAGAAGGGGGTTCCGCGAAGGTGGTGAGTGGTGCGACGAGGGACTTCGGCCCCACACGAAGGCAGGAGCGTCCTTACTCTGGTTTCTCTTCATCACGCACAAGTCTTTCGCCTTTTACTAAAGACTTCCGTGGAGAGGAATACCAATGAGTTAAATTCCATTTTTGGCAGGCTTTGCCTTCTGGCAGAGCCCTGTGAGTTTGTCAAACGTCAAAGCAGCTGTGTCCGTGGAGAGGTCGGCCTGTGCAAAGAGAGCACGGCCGTGGGTGGGTGCTCAGCAGCGGCCAGTGTTACGTCCAGTTAACAATACTGCACCGCGACACTTGAGAAGTGTCAGAGGAGGTTGGCTCAGGCAGCAAAGAGTGGGGGTCATCGCTTCTCGGCCTTTTGGCTAAGATCAAGTGTAGTATCTGTTCTTATCAGTTTAATATCTGATATGTCCTCTACACGGGGACAACTTATTAAACGGATTTTTAGAACCGGGAGCTGAAAAAGGGGCTTGCTCCGTTCACTCCACGCATCGACCTGGCCTTGCAGTGCCGCTGGGAACGGTGCAGCCTTCTCTCCACCTGTGGACAAAAAAAAAAAACTTGCTCAGCTTTTCAGGGCGTGAGCCAAATGGGACGGCCGCCGGGGGTCACGCTAAGTACCCCTGCCGACTTAGTGGCGGCTTCTCGGTAGGCTCCTTTGGTTTTTGTCTTCTTGCAATTACGCTTTGTCAGCCATGACAACTGGCCGAAAAGTGCAGCGCGCCACAGCAAGGTGTAGCAACAACAGGGCCCCCGTGCGCGTTCTGCATTTCCCCCTGCAGGCATAGGGGGCAACGTTTCCATCCCGCCACAGGGCCCGTTTACCGCTCCCCGCGTTGCCCGTCTCCTTTTCTCGCTCCTCGCTCAAGATCTGCAAGCAGCTGAGCGTTTGCTAGCCCGCCTGGAAAAGGCAGGATCTTAGTCTGTCCGCAATCTGATTGGCTCGGCCAAAGGGCCGGGGCGGCCTCAGGGAAATGGGAGCTGCCTGGGAAATGGAACGCCTCGCAAGCCGAGAAGGGGGTTCCGCGAAGGTGGTGAGTGGTGCGACGAGGGACTTCGGCCCCACACGAAGGCAGGAGCGTCCTTACTCTGGTTTCTCTTCATCACGCACAAGTCTTTCGCCTTTTACTAAAGACTTCCGTGGAGAGGAATACCAATGAGTTAAATTCCATTTTTGGCAGGCTTTGCCTTCTGGCAGAGCCCTGTGAGTTTGTCAAACGTCAAAGCAGCTGTGTCCGTGGAGAGGTCGGCCTGTGCAAAGAGAGCACGGCCGTGGGTGGGTGCTCAGCAGCGGCCAGTGTTACGTCCAGTTAACAATACTGCACCGCGACACTTGAGAAGTGTCAGAGGAGGTTGGCTCAGGCAGCAAAGAGTGGGGGTCATCGCTTCTCGGCCTTTTGGCTAAGATCAAGTGTAGTATCTGTTCTTATCAGTTTAATATCTGATATGTCCTCTACACGGGGACAACTTATTAAACGGATTTTTAGAACCGGGAGCTGAAAAAGGGGCTTGCTCCGTTCACTCCACGCATCGACCTGGCCTTGCAGTGCCGCTGGGAACGGTGCAGCCTTCTCTCCACCTGTGGACAAAAAAAAAAAACTTGCTCAGCTTTTCAGGGCGTGAGCCAAATGGGACGGCCGCCGGGGGTCACGCTAAGTACCCCTGCCGACTTAGTGGCGGCTTCTCGGTAGGCTCCTTTGGTTTTTGTCTTCTTGCAATTACGCTTTGTCAGCCATGACAACTGGCCGAAAAGTGCAGCGCGCCACAGCAAGGTGTAGCAACAACAGGGCCCCCGTGCGCGTTCTGCATTTCCGCCTGCAGGCATAGGGGGCAACGTTTCCATCCCGCCACAGGGCCCGTTTACCGCTCCCCGCGTTGCCCGTCTCCTTTTCTCGCTCCTCGCTCAAGATCTGCAAGCAGCTGAGCGTTTGCTAGCCCGCCTGGAAAAGGCAGGATCTTAGTCTGTCCGCAATCTGATTGGCTCGGCCAAAGGGCCGGGGCGGCCTCAGGGAAATGGGAGCTGCCTGGGAAATGGAACGCCTCGCAAGCCGAGAAGGGGGTTCCGCGAAGGTGGTGAGTGGTGCGACGAGGGACTTCGGCCCCACACGAAGGCAGGAGCGTCCTTACTCTGGTTTCTCTTCATCACGCACAAGTCTTTCGCCTTTTACTAAAGACTTCCGTGGAGAGGAATACCAATGAGTTAAATTCCATTTTTGGCAGGCTTTGCCTTCTGGCAGAGCCCTGTGAGTTTGTCAAACGTCAAAGCAGCTGTGTCCGTGGAGAGGTCGGCCTGTGCAAAGAGAGCACGGCCGTGGGTGGGTGCTCAGCAGCGGCCAGTGTTACGTCCAGTTAACAATACTGCACCGCGACACTTGAGAAGTTTCAGAGGAGGTTGGCTCAGGCAGCAAAGAGTGGGGGTCATCGCTTCTCGGCCTTTTGGCTAAGATCAAGTGTAGTATCTGTTCTTATCAGTTTAATATCTGATATGTCCTCTACACGGGGACAACTTATTAAACGGATTTTTAGAACCGGGAGCTGAAAAAGGGGCTTGCTCCGTTCACTCCACGCATCGACCTGGCCTTGCAGTGCCGCTGGGAACGGTGCAGCCTTCTCTCCACCTGTGGACAAAAAAAAAAAACTTGCTCAGCTTTTCAGGGCGTGAGCCAAATGGGACGGCCGCCGGGGGTCACGCTAAGTACCCCTGCCGACTTAGTGGCGGCTTCTCGGTAGGCTCCTTTGGTTTTTGTCTTCTTGCAATTACGCTTTGTCAGCCATGACAACTGGCCGAAAAGTGCAGCGCGCCACAGCAAGGTGTAGCAACAACAGGGCCCCCGTGCGCGTTCTGCATTTCCCCCTGCAGGCATAGGGGGCAACGTTTCCATCCCGCCACAGGGCCCGTTTACCGCTCCCCGCGTTGCCCGTCTCCTTTTCTCGCTCCTCGCTCAAGATCTGCAAGCAGCTGAGCGTTTGCTAGCCCGCCTGGAAAAGGCAGGATCTTAGTCTGTCCGCAATCTGATTGGCTCGGCCAAAGGGCCGGGGCGGCCTCAGGGAAATGGGAGCTGCCTGGGAAATGGAACGCCTCGCAAGCCGAGAAGGGGGTTCCGCGAAGGTGGTGAGTGGTGCGACGAGGGACTTCGGCCCCACACGAAGGCAGGAGCGTCCTTACTCTGGTTTCTCTTCATCACGCACAAGTCTTTCGCCTTTTACTAAAGACTTCCGTGGAGAGGAATACCAATGAGTTAAATTCCATTTTTGGCAGGCTTTGCCTTCTGGCAGAGCCCTGTGAGTTTGTCAAACGTCAAAGCAGCTGTGTCCGTGGAGAGGTCGGCCTGTGCAAAGAGAGCACGGCCGTGGGTGGGTGCTCAGCAGCGGCCAGTGTTACGTCCAGTTAACAATACTGCACCGCGACACTTGAGAAGTGTCAGAGGAGGTTGGCTCAGGCAGCAAAGAGTGGGGGTCATCGCTTCTCGGCCTTTTGGCTAAGATCAAGTGTAGTATCTGTTCTTATCAGTTTAATATCTGATATGTCCTCTACACGGGGACAACTTATTAAACGGATTTTTAGAACCGGGAGCTGAAAAAGGGGCTTGCTCCGTTCACTCCACGCATCGACCTGGCCTTGCAGTGCCGCTGGGAACGGTGCAGCCTTCTCTCCACCTGTGGACAAAAAAAAAAAACTTGCTCAGCTTTTCAGGGCGTGAGCCAAATGGGACGGCCGCCGGGGGTCACGCTAAGTACCCCTGCCGACTTAGTGGCGGCTTCTCGGTAGGCTCCTTTGGTTTTTGTCTTCTTGCAATTACGCTTTGTCAGCCATGACAACTGGCCGAAAAGTGCAGCGCGCCACAGCAAGGTGTAGCAACAACAGGGCCCCCGTGCGCGTTCTGCATTTCCCCCTGCAGGCATAGGGGGCAACGTTTCCATCCCGCCACAGGGCCCGTTTACCGCTCCCCGCGTTGCCCGTCTCCTTTTCTCGCTCCTCGCTCAAGATCTGCAAGCAGCTGAGCGTTTGCTAGCCCGCCTGGAAAAGGCAGGATCTTAGTCTGTCCGCAATCTGATTGGCTCGGCCAAAGGGCCGGGGCGGCCTCAGGGAAATGGGAGCTGCCTGGGAAATGGAACGCCTCGCAAGCCGAGAAGGGGGTTCCGCGAAGGTGGTGAGTGGTGCGACGAGGGACTTCGGCCCCACACGAAGGCAGGAGCGTCCTTACTCTGGTTTCTCTTCATCACGCACAAGTCTTTCGCCTTTTACTAAAGACTTCCGTGGAGAGGAATACCAATGAGTTAAATTCCATTTTTGGCAGGCTTTGCCTTCTGGCAGAGCCCTGTGAGTTTGTCAAACGTCAAAGCAGCTGTGTCCGTGGAGAGGTCGGCCTGTGCAAAGAGAGCACGGCCGTGGGTGGGTGCTCAGCAGCGGCCAGTGTTACGTCCAGTTAACAATACTGCACCGCGACACTTGAGAAGTGTCAGAGGAGGTTGGCTCAGGCAGCAAAGAGTGGGGGTCATCGCTTCTCGGCCTTTTGGCTAAGATCAAGTGTAGTATCTGTTCTTATCAGTTTAATATCTGATATGTCCTCTACACGGGGACAACTTATTAAACGGATTTTTAGAACCGGGAGCTGAAAAAGGGGCTTGCTCCGTTCACTCCACGCATCGACCTGGCCTTGCAGTGCCGCTGGGAACGGTGCAGCCTTCTCTCCACCTGTGGACAAAAAAAAAAAACTTGCTCAGCTTTTCAGGGCGTGAGCCAAATGGGACGGCCGCCGGGGGTCACGCTAAGTACCCCTGCCGACTTAGTGGCGGCTTCTCGGTAGGCTCCTTTGGTTTTTGTCTTCTTGCAATTACGCTTTGTCAGCCATGACAACTGGCCGAAAAGTGCAGCGCGCCACAGCAAGGTGTAGCAACAACAGGGCCCCCGTGCGCGTTCTGCATTTCCCCCTGCAGGCATAGGGGGCAACGTTTCCATCCCGCCACAGGGCCCGTTTACCGCTCCCCGCGTTGCCCGTCTCCTTTTCTCGCTCCTCGCTCAAGATCTGCAAGCAGCTGAGCGTTTGCTAGCCCGCCTGGAAAAGGCAGGATCTTAGTCTGTCCGCAATCTGATTGGCTCGGCCAAAGGGCCGGGGCGGCCTCAGGGAAATGGGAGCTGCCTGGGAAATGGAACGCCTCGCAAGCCGAGAAGGGGGTTCCGCGAAGGTGGTGAGTGGTGCGACGAGGGACTTCGGCCCCACACGAAGGCAGGAGCGTCCTTACTCTGGTTTCTCTTCATCACGCACAAGTCTTTCGCCTTTTACTAAAGACTTCCGTGGAGAGGAATACCAATGAGTTAAATTCCATTTTTGGCAGGCTTTGCCTTCTGGCAGAGCCCTGTGAGTTTGTCAAACGTCAAAGCAGCTGTGTCCGTGGAGAGGTCGGCCTGTGCAAAGAGAGCACGGCCGTGGGTGGGTGCTCAGCAGCGGCCAGTGTTACGTCCAGTTAACAATACTGCACCGCGACACTTGAGAAGTGTCAGAGGAGGTTGGCTCAGGCAGCAAAGAGTGGGGGTCATCGCTTCTCGGCCTTTTGGCTAAGATCAAGTGTAGTATCTGTTCTTATCAGTTTAATATCTGATATGTCCTCTACACGGGGACAACTTATTAAACGGATTTTTAGAACCGGGAGCTGAAAAAGGGGCTTGCTCCGTTCACTCCACGCATCGACCTGGCCTTGCAGTGCCGCTGGGAACGGTGCAGCCTTCTCTCCACCTGTGGACAAAAAAAAAAAACTTGCTCAGCTTTTCAGGGCGTGAGCCAAATGGGACGGCCGCCGGGGGTCACGCTAAGTACCCCTGCCGACTTAGTGGCGGCTTCTCGGTAGGCTCCTTTGGTTTTTGTCTTCTTGCAATTACGCTTTGTCAGCCATGACAACTGGCCGAAAAGTGCAGCGCGCCACAGCAAGGTGTAGCAACAACAGGGCCCCCGTGCGCATTCTGCATTTCCGCCTGCAGGCATAGGGGGCAACGTTTCCATCCCGCCACAGGGCCCGTTTACCGCTCCCCGCGTTGCCCGTCTCCTTTTCTCGCTCCTCGCTCAAGATCTGCAAGCAGCTGAGCGTTTGCTAGCCCGCCTGGAAAAGGCAGGATCTTAGTCTGTCCGCAATCTGATTGGCTCGGCCAAAGGGCCGGGGCGGCCTCAGGGAAATGGGAGCTGCCTGGGAAATGGAACGCCTCGCAAGCCGAGAAGGGGGTTCCGCGAAGGTGGTGAGTGGTGCGACGAGGGACTTCGGCCCCACACGAAGGCAGGAGCGTCCTTACTCTGGTTTCTATTCATCACGCACAAGTCTTTCGCCTTTTACTAAAGACTTCCGTGGAGAGGAATACCAATGAGTTAAATTCCATTTTTGGCAGGCTTTGCCTTCTGGCAGAGCCCTGTGAGTTTGTCAAACGTCAAAGCAGCTGTGTCCGTGGAGAGGTCGGCCTGTGCAAAGAGAGCACGGCCGTGGGTGGGTGCTCAGCAGCGGCCAGTGTTACGTCCAGTTAACAATACTGCACCGCGACACTTGAGAAGTGTCAGAGGAGGTTGGCTCAGGCAGCAAAGAGTGGGGGTCATCGCTTCTCGGCCTTTTGGCTAAGATCAAGTGTAGTATCTGTTCTTATCAGTTTAATATCTGATATGTCCTCTACACGGGGACAACTTATTAAACGGATTTTTAGAACCGGGAGCTGAAAAAGGGGCTTGCTCCGTTCACTCCACGCATCGACCTGGCCTTGCAGTGCCGCTGGGAACGGTGCAGCCTTCTCTCCACCTGTGGACAAAAAAAAAAAACTTGCTCAGCTTTTCAGGGCGTGAGCCAAATGGGACGGCCGCCGGGGGTCACGCTAAGTACCCCTGCCGACTTAGTGGCGGCTTCTCGGTAGGCTCCTTTGGTTTTTGTCTTCTTGCAATTACGCTTTGTCAGCCATGACAACTGGCCGAAAAGTGCAGCGCGCCACAGCAAGGTGTAGCAACAACAGGGCCCCCGTGCGCGTTCTGCATTTCCGCCTGCAGGCATAGGGGGCAACGTTTCCATCCCGCCACAGGGCCCGTTTACCGCTCCCCGCGTTGCCCGTCTCCTTTTCTCGCTCCTCGCTCAAGATCTGCAAGCAGCTGAGCGTTTGCTAGCCCGCCTGGAAAAGGCAGGATCTTAGTCTGTCCGCAATCTGATTGGCTCGGCCAAAGGGCCGGGGCGGCCTCAGGGAAATGGGAGCTGCCTGGGAAATGGAACGCCTCGCAAGCCGAGAAGGGGGTTCCGCGAAGGTGGTGAGTGGTGCGACGAGGGACTTCGGCCCCACACGAAGGCAGGAGCGTCCTTACTCTGGTTTCTCTTCATCACGCACAAGTCTTTCGCCTTTTACTAAAGACTTCCGTGGAGAGGAATACCAATGAGTTAAATTCCATTTTTGGCAGGCTTTGCCTTCTGGCAGAGCCCTGTGAGTTTGTCAAACGTCAAAGCAGCTGTGTCCGTGGAGAGGTCGGCCTGTGCAAAGAGAGCACGGCCGTGGGTGGGTGCTCAGCAGCGGCCAGTGTTACGTCCAGTTAACAATACTGCACCGCGACACTTGAGAAGTGTCAGAGGAGGTTGGCTCAGGCAGCAAAGAGTGGGGGTCATCGCTTCTCGGCCTTTTGGCTAAGATCAAGTGTAGTATCTGTTCTTATCAGTTTAATATCTGATATGTCCTCTACACGGGGACAACTTATTAAACGGATTTTTAGAACCGGGAGCTGAAAAAGGGGCTTGCTCCGTTCACTCCACGCATCGACCTGGCCTTGCAGTGCCGCTGGGAACGGTGCAGCCTTCTCTCCACCTGTGGACAAAAAAAAAAAACTTGCTCAGCTTTTCAGGGCGTGAGCCAAATGGGACGGCCGCCGGGGGTCACGCTAAGTACCCCTGCCGACTTAGTGGCGGCTTCTCGGTAGGCTCCTTTGGTTTTTGTCTTCTTGCAATTACGCTTTGTCAGCCATGACAACTGGCCGAAAAGTGCAGCGCGCCACAGCAAGGTGTAGCAACAACAGGGCCCCCGTGCGCGTTCTGCATTTCCGCCTGCAGGCATAGGGGGCAACGTTTCCATCCCGCCACAGGGCCCGTTTACCGCTCCCCGCGTTGCCCGTCTCCTTTTCTCGCTCCTCGCTCAAGATCTGCAAGCAGCTGAGCGTTTGCTAGCCCGCCTGGAAAAGGCAGGATCTTAGTCTGTCCGCAATCTGATTGGCTCGGCCAAAGGGCCGGGGCGGCCTCAGGGAAATGGGAGCTGCCTGGGAAATGGAACGCCTCGCAAGCCGAGAAGGGGGTTCCGCGAAGGTGGTGAGTGGTGCGACGAGGGACTTCGGCCCCACACGAAGGCAGGAGCGTCCTTACTCTGGTTTCTCTTCATCACGCACAAGTCTTTCGCCTTTTACTAAAGACTTCCGTGGAGAGGAATACCAATGAGTTAAATTCCATTTTTGGCAGGCTTTGCCTTCTGGCAGAGCCCTGTGAGTTTGTCAAACGTCAAAGCAGCTGTGTCCGTGGAGAGGTCGGCCTGTGCAAAGAGAGCACGGCCGTGGGTGGGTGCTCAGCAGCGGCCAGTGTTACGTCCAGTTAACAATACTGCACCGCGACACTTGAGAAGTGTCAGAGGAGGTTGGCTCAGGCAGCAAAGAGTGGGGGTCATCGCTTCTCGGCCTTTTGGCTAAGATCAAGTGTAGTATCTGTTCTTATCAGTTTAATATCTGATATGTCCTCTACACGGGGACAACTTATTAAACGGATTTTTAGAACCGGGAGCTGAAAAAGGGGCTTGCTCCGTTCACTCCACGCATCGACCTGGCCTTGCAGTGCCGCTGGGATAGGTGCAGCCTTCTCTCCACCTGTGGACAAAAAAAAAAAACTTGCTCAGCTTTTCAGGGCGTGAGCCAAATGGGACGGCCGCCGGGGGTCACGCTAAGTACCCCTGCCGACTTAGTGGCGGCTTCTCGGTAGGCTCCTTTGGTTTTTGTCTTCTTGCAATTACGCTTTGTCAGCCATGACAACTGGCCGAAAAGTGCAGCGCGCCACAGCAAGGTGTAGCAACAACAGGGCCCCCGTGCGCGTTCTGCATTTCCCCCTGCAGGCATAGGGGGCAACGTTTCCATCCCGCCACAGGGCCCGTTTACCGCTCCCCGCGTTGCCCGTCTCCTTTTCTCGCTCCTCGCTCAAGATCTGCAAGCAGCTGAGCGTTTGCTAGCCCGCCTGGAAAAGGCAGGATCTTAGTCTGTCCGCAATCTGATTGGCTCGGCCAAAGGGCCGGGGCGGCCTCAGGGAAATGGGAGCTGCCTGGGAAATGGAACGCCTCGCAAGCCGAGAAGGGGGTTCCGCGAAGGTGGTGAGTGGTGCGACGAGGGACTTCGGCCCCACACGAAGGCAGGAGCGTCCTTACTCTGGTTTCTCTTCATCACGCACAAGTCTTTCGCCTTTTACTAAAGACTTCCGTGGAGAGGAATACCAATGAGTTAAATTCCATTTTTGGCAGGCTTTGCCTTCTGGCAGAGCCCTGTGAGTTTGTCAAACGTCAAAGCAGCTGTGTCCGTGGAGAGGTCGGCCTGTGCAAAGAGAGCACGGCCGTGGGTGGGTGCTCAGCAGCGGCCAGTGTTACGTCCAGTTAACAATACTGCACCGCGACACTTGAGAAGTGTCAGAGGAGGTTGGCTCAGGCAGCAAAGAGTGGGGGTCATCGCTTCTCGGCCTTTTGGCTAAGATCAAGTGTAGTATCTGTTCTTATCAGTTTAATATCTGATATGTCCTCTACACGGGGACAACTTATTAAACGGATTTTTAGAACCGGGAGCTGAAAAAGGGGCTTGCTCCGTTCACTCCACGCATCGACCTGGCCTTGCAGTGCCGCTGGGAACGGTGCAGCCTTCTCTCCACCTGTGGACAAAAAAAAAAAACTTGCTCAGCTTTTCAGGGCGTGAGCCAAATGGGACGGCCGCCGGGGGTCACGCTAAGTACCCCTGCCGACTTAGTGGCGGCTTCTCGGTAGGCTCCTTTGGTTTTTGTCTTCTTGCAATTACGCTTTGTCAGCCATGACAACTGGCCGAAAAGTGCAGCGCGCCACAGCAAGGTGTAGCAACAACAGGGCCCCCGTGCGCGTTCTGCATTTCCCCCTGCAGGCATAGGGGGCAAGGTTTCCATCCCGCCACAGGGCCCGTTTACCGCTCCCCGCGTTGCCCGTCTCCTTTTCTCGCTCCTCGCTCAAGATCTGCAAGCAGCTGAGCGTTTGCTAGCCCGCCTGGAAAAGGCAGGATCTTAGTCTGTCCGCAATCTGATTGGCTCGGCCAAAGGGCCGGGGCGGCCTCAGGGAAATGGGAGCTGCCTGGGAATTGGAACGCCTCGCAAGCCGAGAAGGGGGTTCCGCGAAGGTGGTGAGTGGTGCGACGAGGGACTTCGGCCCCACACGAAGGCAGGAGCGTCCTTACTCTGGTTTCTCTTCATCACGCACAAGTCTTTCGCCTTTTACTAAAGACTTCCGTGGAGAGGAATACCAATGAGTTAAATTCCATTTTTGGCAGGCTTTGCCTTCTGGCAGAGCCCTGTGAGTTTGTCAAACGTCAAAGCAGCTGTGTCCGTGGAGAGGTCGGCCTGTGCAAAGAGAGCACGGCCGTGGGTGGGTGCTCAGCAGCGGCCAGTGTTACGTCCAGTTAACAATACTGCACCGCGACACTTGAGAAGTGTCAGAGGAGGTTGGCTCAGGCAGCAAAGAGTGGGGGTCATCGCTTCTCGGCCTTTTGGCTAAGATCAAGTGTAGTATCTGTTCTTATCAGTTTAATATCTGATATGTCCTCTACACGGGGACAACTTATTAAACGGATTTTTAGAACCGGGAGCTGAAAAAGGGGCTTGCTCCGTTCACTCCACGCATCGACCTGGCCTTGCAGTGCCGCTGGGAACGGTGCAGCCTTCTCTCCACCTGTGGACAAAAAAAAAAAACTTGCTCAGCTTTTCAGGGCGTGAGCCAAATGGGACGGCCGCCGGGGGTCACGCTAAGTACCCCTGCCGACTTAGTGGCGGCTTCTCGGTAGGCTCCTTTGGTTTTTGTCTTCTTGCAATTACGCTTTGTCAGCCATGACAACTGGCCGAAAAGTGCAGCGCGCCACAGCAAGGTGTAGCAACAACAGGGCCCCCGTGCGCGTTCTGCATTTCCCCCTGCAGGCATAGGGGGCAACGTTTCCATCCCGCCACAGGGCCCGTTTACCGCTCCCCGCGTTGCCCGTCTCCTTTTCTCGCTCCTCGCTCAAGATCTGCAAGCAGCTGAGCGTTTGCTAGCCCGCCTGGAAAAGGCAGGATCTTAGTCTGTCCGCAATCTGATTGGCTCGGCCAAAGGGCCGGGGCGGCCTCAGGGAAATGGGAGCTGCCTGGGAAATGGAACGCCTCGCAAGCCGAGAAGGGGGTTCCGCGAAGGTGGTGAGTGGTGCGACGAGGGACTTCGGCCCCACACGAAGGCAGGAGCGTCCTTACTCTGGTTTCTCTTCATCACGCACAAGTCTTTCGCCTTTTACTAAAGACTTCCGTGGAGAGGAATACCAATGAGTTAAATTCCATTTTTGGCAGGCTTTGCCTTCTGGCAGAGCCCTGTGAGTTTGTCAAACGTCAAAGCAGCTGTGTCCGTGGAGAGGTCGGCCTGTGCAAAGAGAGCACGGCCGTGGGTGGGTGCTCAGCAGCCGCCAGTGTTACGTCCAGTTAACAATACTGCACCGCGACACTTGAGAAGTGTCAGAGGAGGTTGGCTCAGGCAGCAAAGAGTGGGGGTCATCGCTTCTCGGCCTTTTGGCTAAGATCAAGTGTAGTATCTGTTCTTATCAGTTTAATATCTGATATGTCCTCTACACGGGGACAACTTATTAAACGGATTTTTAGTACCGGGAGGTGAAAAAGGGGCTTGCTCCGTTCACTCCACGCATCGACCTGGCCTTGCAGTGCAGCTGGGAACGGTGCAGCCTTCTCTCCACCTGTGGACAAAAAAAAAAAAACTTGCTCAGCTTTTCAGGGCGTGAGCCAAATGGGACGGCCGCCGGGGGTCACGCTAAGTACCCCTGCCGACTTAGTGGCGGCTTCTCGGTAGGCTCCTTTGGTTTTTGTCTTCTTGCAATTACGCTTTGTCAGCCATGACAACTGGCCGAAAAGTGCAGCGCGCCACAGCAAGGTGTAGCAACAACAGGGCCCCCGTGCGCGTTCTGCATTTCCCCCTGCAGGCATAGGGGGCAACGTTTCCATCCCGCCACAGGGCCCGTTTACCGCTCCCCGCGTTGCCCGTCTCCTTTTCTCGCTCCTCGCTCAAGATCTGCAAGCAGCTGAGCGTTTGCTAGCCCGCCTGGAAAAGGCAGGATCTTAGTCTGTCCGCAATCTGATTGGCTCGGCCAAAGGGCCGGGGCGGCCTCAGGGAAATGGGAGCTGCCTGGGAAATGGAACGCCTCGCAAGCCGAGAAGGGGGTTCCGCGAAGGTGGTGAGTGGTGCGACGAGGGACTTCGGCCCCACACGAAGGCAGGAGCGTCCTTACTCTGGTTTCTCTTCATCACGCACAAGTCTTTCGCCTTTTACTAAAGACTTCCGTGGAGAGGAATACCAATGAGTTAAATTCCATTTTTGGCAGGCTTTGCCTTCTGGCAGAGCCCTGTGAGTTTGTCAAACGTCAAAGCAGCTGTGTCCGTGGAGAGGTCGGCCTGTGCAAAGAGAGCACGGCCGTGGGTGGGTGCTCAGCAGCGGCCAGTGTTACGTCCAGTTAACAATACTGCACCGCGACACTTGAGAAGTGTCAGAGGAGGTTGGCTCAGGCAGCAAAGAGTGGGGGTCATCGCTTCTCGGCCTTTTGGCTAAGATCAAGTGTAGTATCTGTTCTTATCAGTTTAATATCTGATATGTCCTCTACACGGGGACAACTTATTAAACGGATTTTTAGAACCGGGAGCTGAAAAAGGGGCTTGCTCCGTTCACTCCACGCATTGACCTGGCCTTGCAGTGCCGCTGGGAACGGTGCAGCCTTCTCTCCACCTGTGGACAAAAAAAAAAACTTGCTCAGCTTTTCAGGGCGTGAGCCAAATGGGACGGCCGCCGGGGGTCACGCTAAGTACCCCTGCCGACTTAGTGGCGGCTTCTCGGTAAAGTGCAGCGCGCCACAGCAAGGTGTAGCAACAACAGGGCCCCCGTGCGCGTTCTGCATTTCCCCCTGCAGGCATAGGGGGCAACATTTCCATCCCGCCACAGGGCCCGTTTACCGCTCCCCGCGTTGCCCGTCTCCTTTTCTCGCTCCTCGCTCAAGATCTGCAAGCAGCTGAGCGTTTGCTAGCCCGCCTGGAAAAGGCAGGATCTTAGTCTGTCCGCAATCTGATTGGCTCGGCCAAAGGGCCGGGGCGGCGTCAGGGAAATGGGAGCTGCCTGGGAAATGGAACGCCTCGCAAGCCGAGAGTTAACAATACTGCACCGCGACACTTGAGAAGTGTCAGAGGAGGTTGGCTCAGGCAGCAAAGAGTGGGGGTCATCGCTTCTCGGCCTTTTGGCTAAGATCAAGTGTAGTATCTGTTCTTATCAGTTTAATATCTGATATGTCCTCTACACGGGGACAACTTTTTAAACGGATTTTTAGAACCGGGAGCTGGAAAAGGGGCTTGCTCCGTTCACTCCACGCATCGACCTGGCCTTGCAGTGCCGCTGGGAACAGTGCAGCCTTCTCTCCACCTGTGGACAAAAAAAAAAACTTGCTCAGCTTTTCAGGGCGTGAGCCAAATGGGACGGCCGCCGGGGGTCACGCTAAGTACCCCTGCCGACTTAGTGGCGGCTTCTCGGTAGGCTCCTTTGGTTTTTGTCTTCTTGCAATTACGCTTTGTCAGCCATGACAACTGGCCGAAAAGTGCAGCGCGCCACAGCAAGGTGTAGCAACAACAGGGCCCCCGTGCGCGTTCTGCATTTCCCCCTGCAGGCATAGGGGGCAACGTTTCCATCCCGCCACAGGGCCCGTTTACCGCTCCCCGCGTTGCCCGTCTCCTTTTCTCGCTCCTCGCTCAAGATCTGCAAGCAGCTGAGCGTTTGCTAGCCCGCCTGGAAAAGGCAGGATCTTAGTCTGTCCGCAATCTGATTGGCTCGGCCAAAGGGCCGGGGCGGCCTCAGGGAAATGGGAGCTGCCTGGGAAATGGAACGCCTCGCAAGCCGAGAAGGGGGTTCCGCGAAGGTGGTGAGTGGTGCGACGAGGGACTTCGGCCCCACACGAAGGCAGGAGCGTCCTTACTCTGGTTTCTCTTCATCACGCACAAGTCTTTCGCCTTTTACTAAAGACTTCCGTGGAGAGGAATACCGATGAGTTAAATTCCATTTTTGGCAGGCTTTGCCTTCTAGCAGAGCCCTGTGAGTTTGTCAAACGTCAAAGCAGCTGTGTCCGTGGAGAGGTCGGCCTGTGCAAAGAGAGCACGGCCGTGGGTGGGTGCTCAGCAGCGGCCAGTGTTACGTCCAGTTAACAATACTGCACCGCGACACTTGAGAAGTGTCAGAGGAGGTTGGCTCAGGCAGCAAAGAGTGGGGGTCATCGCTTCTCGGCCTTTTGGCTAAGATCAAGTGTAGTATCTGTTCTTATCAGTTTAATATCTGATATGTCCTCTACACGGGGACAACTTATTAAACGGATTTTTAGAACCGGGAGCTGAAAAAGGGGCTTGCTCCGTTCACTCCACGCATCGACCTGGCCTTGCAGTGCCGCTGGGAACGGTGCAGCCTTCTCTCCACCTGTGGACAAAAAAAAAAAACTTGCTCAGCTTTTCAGGGCGTGAGCCAAATGGGACGGCCGCCGGGGGTCACGCTAAGTACCCCTGCCGACTTAGTGGCGGCTTCTCGGTAGGCTCCTTTGGTTTTTGTCTTCTTGCAATTACGCTTTGTCAGCCATGACAACTGGCCGAAAAGTGCAGCGCGCCACAGCAAGGTGTAGCAACAACAGGGCCCCCGTGCGCGTTCTGCATTTCCCCCTGCAGGCATAGGGGGCAACGTTTCCATCCCGCCACAGGGCCCGTTTACCGCTCCCCGCGTTGCCCGTCTCCTTTTCTCGCTCCTCGCTCAAGATCTGCAAGCAGCTGAGCGTTTGCTAGCCCGCCTGGAAAAGGCAGGATCTTAGTCTGTCCGCAATCTGATTGGCTCGGCCAAAGGGCCGGGGCGGCCTCAGGGAAATGGGAGCTGCCTGGGAAATGGAACGCCTCGCAAGCCGAGAAGGGGGTTCCGCGAAGGTGGTGAGTGGTGCGACGAGGGACTTCGGCCCCACACGAAGGCAGGAGCGTCCTTACTCTGGTTTCTCTTCATCACGCACAAGTCTTTCGCCTTTTACTAAAGACTTCCGTGGAGAGGAATACCAATGAGTTAAATTCCATTTTTGGCAGGCTTTGCCTTCTGGCAGAGCCCTGTGAGTTTGTCAAACGTCAAAGCAGCTGTGTCCGTGGAGAGGTCGGCCTGTGCAAAGAGAGCACGGCCGTGGGTGGGTGCTCAGCAGCGGCCAGTGTTACGTCCAGTTAACAATACTGCACCGCGACACTTGAGAAGTGTCAGAGGAGGTTGGCTCAGGCAGCAAAGAGTGGGGGTCATCGCTTCTCGGCCTTTTGGCTAAGATCAAGTGTAGTATCTGTTCTTATCAGTTTAATATCTGATATGTCCTCTACACGGGGACAACTTATTAAACGGATTTTTAGTACCGGGAGGTGAAAAAGGGGCTTGCTCCGTTCACTCCACGCATCGACCTGGCCTTGCAGTGCAGCTGGGAATGGTGCAGCCTTCTCTCCACCTGTGGACAAAAAAAAAAAAACTTGCTCAGCTTTTCAGGGCGTGAGCCAAATGGGACGGCCGCCGGGGGTCACGCTAAGTACCCCTGCCGACTTAGTGGCGGCTTCTCGGTAGGCTCCTTTGGTTTTTGTCTTCTTGCAATTACGCTTTGTCAGCCATGACAACTGGCCGAAAAGTGCAGCGCGCCACAGCAAGGTGTAGCAACAACAGGGCCCCCGTGCGCGTTCTGCATTTCCCCCTGCAGGCATAGGGGGCAACGTTTCCATCCCGCCACAGGGCCCGTTTACCGCTCCCCGCGTTGCCCGTCTCCTTTTCTCGCTCCTCGCTCAAGATCTGCAAGCAGCTGAGCGTTTGCTAGCCCGCCTGGAAAAGGCAGGATCTTAGTCTGTCCGCAATCTGATTGGCTCGGCCAAAGGGCCGGGGCGGCCTCAGGGAAATGGGAGCTGCCTGGGAAATGGAACGCCTCGCAAGCCGAGAAGGGGGTTCCGCGAAGGTGGTGAGTGGTGCGACGAGGGACTTCGGCCCCACACGAAGGCAGGAGCGTCCTTACTCTGGTTTCTCTTCATCACGCACAAGTCTTTCGCCTTTTACTAAAGACTTCCGTGGAGAGGAATACCAATGAGTTAAATTCCATTTTTGGCAGGCTTTGCCTTCTGGCAGAGCCCTGTGAGTTTGTCAAACGTCAAAGCAGCTGTGTCCGTGGAGAGGTCGGCCTGTGCAAAAAAAAAAAACTTGCTCAGCTTTTCAGGGCGTGAGCCAAATGGGACGGCCGCCGGGGGTCACGCTAAGTACCCCTGCCGACTTAGTGGCGGCTTCTCGGTAGGCTCCTTTGGTTTTTGTCTTCTTGCAATTACGCTTTGTCAGCCATGACAACTGGCCGAAAAGTGCAGCGCGCCACAGCAAGGTGTAGCAACAACAGGGCCCCCGTGCGCGTTCTGCATTTCCCCCTGCAGGCATAGGGGGCAACGTTTCCATCCCGCCACAGGGCCCGTTTACCGCTCCCCGCGTTGCCCGTCTCCTTTTCTCGCTCCTCGCTCAAGATCTGCAAGCAGCTGAGCGTTTGCTAGCCCGCCTGGAAAAGGCAGGATCTTAGTCTGTCCGCAATCTGATTGGCTCGGCCAAAGGGCCGGGGCGGCCTCAGGGAAATGGGAGCTGCCTGGGAAATGGAACGCCTCGCAAGCCGAGAAGGGGGTTCCGCGAAGGTGGTGAGTGGTGCGACGAGGGACTTCGGCCCCACACGAAGGCAGGAGCGTCCTTACTCTGGTTTCTCTTCATCACGCACAAGTCTTTCGCCTTTTACTAAAGACTTCCGTGGAGAGGAATACCAATGAGTTAAATTCCATTTTTGGCAGGCTTTGCCTTCTGGCAGAGCCCTGTGAGTTTGTCAAACGTCAAAGCAGCTGTGTCCGTGGAGAGGTCGGCCTGTGCAAAGAGAGCACGGCCGTGGGTGGGTGCTCAGCAGCGGCCAGTGTTACGTCCAGTTAACAATACTGATCAGGCAGCAAAGAGTGGGGGTCATCGCTTCTCGGCCTTTTGGCTAAGATCAAGTGTAGTATCTGTTCTTATCAGTTTAATATCTGATATGTCCTCTACACGGGGACAACTTATTAAACGGATTTTTAGAACCGGGAGCTGAAAAAGGGGCTTGCTCCGTTCACTCCACGCATCGACCTGGCCTTGCAGTGCCGCTGGGAACGGTGCAGCCTTCTCTCCACCTGTGGACAAAAAAAAAAAACTTGCTCAGCTTTTCAGGGCGTGAGCCAAATGGGACGGCCGCCGGGGGTCACGCTAAGTACCCCTGCCGACTTAGTGGCGGCTTCTCGGTAGGCTCCTTTGGTTTTTGTCTTCTTGCAATTACGCTTTGTCAGCCATGACAACTGGCCGAAAAGTGCAGCGCGCCACAGCAAGGTGTAGCAACAACAGGGCCCCCGTGCGCGTTCTGCATTTCCCCCTGCAGGCATAGGGGGCAACGTTTCCATCCCGCCACAGGGCCCGTTTACCGCTCCCCGCGTTGCCCGTCTCCTTTTCTCGCTCCTCGCTCAAGATCTGCAAGCAGCTGAGCGTTTGCTAGCCCGCCTGGAAAAGGCAGGATCTTAGTCTGTCCGCAATCTGATTGGCTCGGCCAAAGGGCCGGGGCGGCCTCAGGGAAATGGGAGCTGCCTGGGAATTGGAACGCCTCGCAAGCCGAGAAGGGGGTTCCGCGAAGGTGGTGAGTGGTGCGACGAGGGACTTCGGCCCCACACGAAGGCAGGAGCGTCCTTACTCTGGTTTCTCTTCATCACGCACAAGTCTTTCGCCTTTTACTAAAGACTTCCGTGGAGAGGAATACCAATGAGGTAAATTCCATTTTTGGCAGGCTTTGCCTTCTGGCAGAGCCCTGTGAGTTTGTCAAACGTCAAAGCAGCTGTGTCCGTGGAGAGGTCGGCCTGTGCAAAGAGAGCACGGCCGTGGGTGGGTGCTCAGCAGCGGCCAGTGTTACGTCCAGTTAACAATACTGCACCGCGACACTTGAGAAGTGTCAGAGGAGGTTGGCTAAGGCAGCAAAGAGTTGGGGTCAACGCTTCTCGGCCTTTTGGCTAAGATCAAGTGTAGTATCTGTTCTTATCAGTTTAATATCTGATATGTCCTCTACACGGGGACAACTTATTAAACGGATTTTTAGAACCGGGAGATGAAAAAGGGGCTTGCTCCGTTCACTCTACGCATCGACCTGGCCTTGCAGTGCCGCTGGGAACGGTGCAGCCTTCTCTCCACCTGTGGACAAAAAAAAAAACTTGCTCAGCTTTTCAGGGCGTGAGCCAAATGGGACGGCCGCCGGGGGTCACGCTAAGTACCCCTGCCGACTTAGTGGCGGCTTCTCGGTAGGCTCCTTTGGTTTTTGTCTGCTTGCAATTACGCTTTGTCAGCCATGACAACTGGCCGAAAAGTGCAGCGCGCCACAGCAAGGTGTAGCAACAACAGGGCCCCCGTGCGCGTTCTGCATTTCCCCCTGCAGGCATAGGGGGCAACGTTTCCATCCCGCCACAGGGCCCGTTTACCGCTCCCCGCGTTGCCCGTCTCCTTTTCTCGCTCCTCGCTCAAGATCTGCAAGCAGCTGAGCGTTTGCTAGCCCGCCTGGAAAAGGCAGGATCTTAGTCTGTCCGCAATCTGATTGGCTCGGCCAAAGGGCCGGGGCGGCCTCAGGGAAATGGGAGCTGCCTGGGAATTGGAACGCCTCGCAAGCCGAGAAGGGGGTTCCGCGAAGGTGGTGAGTGGTGCGACGAGGGACTTCGGCCCCACACGAAGGCAGGAGCGTCCTTACTCTGGTTTCTCTTCATCACGCACAAGTCTTTCGCCTTTTACTAAACACTTCCGTGGAGAGGAATACCAATGAGTTAAATTCCATTTTTGGCAGGCTTTGCCTTCTGGCAGAGCCCTGTGAGTTTGTCAAACGTCAAAGCAGCTGTGTCCGTGGAGAGGTCGGCCTGTGCAAAGAGAGCACGGCCGTGGGTGGGTGCTCAGCAGCGGCCAGTGTTACGTCCAGTTAACAATACTGCACCGCGACACTTGAGAAGTGTCAGAGGAGGTTGGCTCAGGCAGCAAAGAGTGGGGGTCATCGCTTCTCGGCCTTTTGGCTAAGATCAAGTGTAGTATCTGTTCTTATCAGTTTAATATCTGATATGTCCTCTACACGGGGACAACTTATTAAACTGATTTTTAGAACAGGGAGGTGAAAAAGGGGCTTGCTCCGTTCACTCCACGCATCGACCTGGCCTTGCAGTGCCGCTAGGAACGGTGCAGCCTTCTCTCCACCTGTGGACAAAAAAAAAAAACTTGCTCAGCTTTTCAGGGCGTGAGCCAAATGGGACGGCCGCCGGGGGTCACGCTAAGTACCCCTGCCGACTGAGTGGCGGCTTCTCGGTAGGCTCCTTTGGTTTTTGTCTTCTTGCAATTACGCTTTGTCAGCCATGACAACTGGCCGAAAAGTGCAGCAAGGTGTAGCAACAACAGGGCCCCCGTGCGCGTTCTGCATTTCCCCCTGCAGGCATAGGGGGCAACGTTTCCATCCCGCCACAGGGCCCTTTTACCGCTCCCCGCGTTGCCCGTCTCCTTTTCTCGCTCCTCGCTCAAGATCTGCAAGCAGCTGAGCGTTTGCTAGCCCGCCTGGAAAAGGCAGGATCTTAGTCTGTCCGCAATCTGATTGGCTTGGCCAAAGGGCCGGGGCGGCCTCAGGGAAATGGGAGCTGCCTGGGAATTGGAACGCCTCGCAAGCCGAGAAGGGGGTTCCGCGAAGGTGGTGAGTGGTGCGACGAGGGACTTCGGCCCCACACGAAGGCAGGAGCGTCCTTACTCTGGTTTCTCTTCATCACGCATTAGTCTTTCGCCTTTTACTAAAGACTTCCGTGGAGAGGAATACCGATGAGTTAAATTCCATTTTTGGCAGGCTTTGCCTTCTGGCAGAGCCCTGTGAGTTTGTCAAACGTCAAAGCAGCTGTGTCCGTGGAGAGGTCGGCCTGTGCAAAGAGAGCACGGCCGTGGGTGGGTGCTCAGCAGCGGCCAGTGTTACGTCCAGTTAACAATACTGCACCGCGACACTTGAGAAGTGTCAGAGGAGGTTGGCTCAGGCAGCAAAGAGTTGGGGTCAACGTTTCTCGGCCTTTTGGCTAAGATAAAGTGTAGTATCTGTTCTTATCAGTTTAATATCTGATATGTCCTCTACACGGGGACAACTTATTAAACGGATTTTTAGAACCGGGAGCTGAAAAAGGGGCTTGCTCCGTTCACTCCACGCATCGACCTGGCCTTGCAGTGCCGCTGGGAACGGTGCAGCCTTCTCTCCACCTGTGGACAAAAAAAAAAAACTTGCTCAGCTTTTCAGGGCGTGAGCCAAATGGGACGGCCGCCGGGGGTCACGCTAAGTACCCCTGCCGACTTAGTGGCGGCTTCTCGGTAGGCTCCTTTAGTTTTTGTCTTCTTGCAATTACGCTTTGTCAGCCATGACAACTGGCCGAAAAGTGCAGCAAGGTGTAGCAACAACAGGGCCCCCGTGCGCGTTCTGCATTTCCCCCTGCAGGCATAGGGGGCAACGTTTCCATCCCGCCACAGGGCCCTTTTACCGCTCCCCGCGTTGCCCGTCTCCTTTTCTCGCTCCTCGCTCAAGATCTGCAAGCAGCTGAGCGTTTGCTAGCCCGCCTGGAAAAGGCAGGATCTTAGTCTGTCCGCAATCTGATTGGCTTGGCCAAAGGGCCGGGGCGGCCTCAGGGAAATGGGAGCTGCCTGGGAATTGGAACGCCTCGCAAGCCGAGAAGGGGGTTCCGCGAAGGTGGTGAGTGGTGCGACGAGGGACTTCGGCCCCACACGAAGGCAGGAGCGTCCTTACTCTGGTTTCTCTTCATCACGCATTAGTCTTTCGCCTTTTACTAAAGACTTCCGTGGAGAGGAATACCGATGAGTTAAATTCCATTTTTGGCAGGCTTTGCCTTCTGGCAGAGCCCTGTGAGTTTGTCAAACGTCAAAGCAGCTGTGTCCGTGGAGAGGTCGGCCTGTGCAAAGAGAGCACGGCCGTGGGTGGGTGCTCAGCAGCGGCCAGTGTTACGTCCAGTTAACAATACTGCACCGCGACACTTGAGAAGTGTCAGAGGAGGTTGGCTCAGGCAGCAAAGAGTTGGGGTCAACGCTTCTCGGCCTTTTGGCTAAGATAAAGTGTAGTATCTGTTCTTATCAGTTTAATATCTGATATGTCCTCTACACGGGGACAACTTATTAAACGGATTTTTAGAACCGGGAGATGAAAAAGGGGCTTGCTCCGTTCACTCTACGCATCGACCTGGCCTTGCAGTGCCGCTGGGAACGGTGCAGCCTTCTCTCCACCTGTGGACAAAAAAAAAAACTTGCTCAGCTTTTCAGGGCGTGAGCCAAATGGGACGGCCGCCGGGGGTCACGCTAAGTACCACTGCCGACTGAGTGGCGGCTTCTCGGTAGGCTCCTTTGGTTTTTGTCTTCTTGCAATTACGCTTTGTCAGCCATGACAACTGGCCGAAAAGTGCAGCGCGCCACAGCAAGGTGTAGCAACAACAGGGCCCCCGTGCGCGTTCTGCATTTCCCCCTGCAGGCATAGGGGGCAACGTTTCCATCCCGCCACAGGGCCCGTTTACCGCTCCCCGCGTTGCCCGTCTCCTTTTCTCGCTCCTCGCTCAAGATCTGCAAGCAGCTGAGCGTTTGCTAGCCCGCCTGGAAAAGGCAGGATCTTAGTCTGTCCGCAATCTGATTGGCTCGGCCAAAGGGCCGGGGCGGCCTCAGGGAAATGGGAGCTGCCTGGGAATTGGAACGCCTCGCAAGCCGAGAAGGGGGTTCCGCGAAGGTGGTGAGTGGTGCGACGAGGGACTTCGGCCCCACACGAAGGCAGGAGCGTCCTTACTCTGGTTTCTCTTCATCACGCACAAGTCTTTCGCCTTTTACTAAACACTTCCGTGGAGAGGAATACCAATGAGTTAAATTCCATTTTTGGCAGGCTTTGCCTTCTGGCAGAGCCCTGTGAGTTTGTCAAACGTCAAAGCAGCTGTGTCCGTGGAGAGGTCGGCCTGTGCAAAGAGAGCACGGCCGTGGGTGGGTGCTCAGCAGCGGCCAGTGTTACGTCCAGTTAACAATACTGCACCGCGACACTTGAGAAGTGTCAGAGGAGGTTGGCTCAGGCAGCAAAGAGTGGGGGTCATCGCTTCTCGGCCTTTTGGCTAAGATCAAGTGTAGTATCTGTTCTTATCAGTTTAATATCTGATATGTCCTCTACACGGGGACAACTTATTAAACTGATTTTTAGAACAGGGAGGTGAAAAAGGGGCTTGCTCCGTTCACTCCACGCATCGACCTGGCCTTGCAGTGCCGCTAGGAACGGTGCAGCCTTCTCCCACCTGTGGACAAAAAAAAAAAACTTGCTCAGCTTTTCAGGGCGTGAGCCAAATGGGACGGCCGCCGGGGGTCACGCTAAGTACCCCTGCCGACTGAGTGGCGGCTTCTCGGTAGGCTCCTTTGGTTTTTGTCTTCTTGCAATTACGCTTTGTCAGCCATGACAACTGGCCGAAAAGTGCAGCAAGGTGTAGCAACAACAGGGCCCCCGTGCGCGTTCTGCATTTCCCCCTGCAGGCATAGGGGGCAACGTTTCCATCCCGCCACAGGGCCCTTTTACCGCTCCCCGCGTTGCCCGTCTCCTTTTCTCGCTCCTCGCTCAAGATCTGCAAGCAGCTGAGCGTTTGCTAGCCCGCCTGGAAAAGGCAGGATCTTAGTCTGTCCGCAATCTGATTGGCTTGGCCAAAGGGCCGGGGCGGCCTCAGGGAAATGGGAGCTGCCTGGGAATTGGAACGCCTCGCAAGCCGAGAAGGGGGTTCCGCGAAGGTGGTGAGTGGTGCGACGAGGGACTTCGGCCCCACACGAAGGCAGGAGCGTCCTTACTCTGGTTTCTCTTCATCACGCATTAGTCTTTCGCCTTTTACTAAAGACTTCCGTGGAGAGGAATACCGATGAGTTAAATTCCATTTTTGGCAGGCTTTGCCTTCTGGCAGAGCCCTGTGAGTTTGTCAAACGTCAAAGCAGCTGTGTCCGTGGAGAGGTCGGCCTGTGCAAAGAGAGCACGGCCGTGGGTGGGTGCTCAGCAGCGGCCAGTGTTACGTCCAGTTAACAATACTGCACCGCGACACTTGAGAAGTGTCAGAGGAGGTTGGCTCAGGCAGCAAAGAGTTGGGGTCAACGCTTCTCGGCCTTTTGGCTAAGATAAAGTGTAGTATCTGTTCTTATCAGTTTAATATCTGATATGTCCTCTACACGGGGACAACTTATTAAACGGATTTTTAGAACCGGGAGATGAAAAAGGGGCTTGCTCCGTTCACTCTACGCATCGACCTGGCCTTGCAGTGCCGCTGGGAACGGTGCAGCCTTCTCTCCACCTGTGGACAAAAAAAAAAACTTGCTCAGCTTTTCAGGGCGTGAGTCAAATGGGACGGCCGCCGGGGGTCACGCTAAGTACCACTGCCGACTGAGTGGCGGCTTCTCGGTAGGCTCCTTTGGTTTTTGTCTTCTTGCAATTACGCTTTGTCAGCCATGACAACTGGCCGAAAAGTGCAGCAAGGTGTAGCAACAACAGGGCCCCCGTGCGCGTTCTGCATTTCCCCCTGCAGGCTTAGGGGGCAACGTTTCCATCCCGCCACAGGGCCCTTTTACCGCTCCCCGCGTTGCCCGTCTCCTTTTCTCGCTCCTCGCTCAAGATCTGCAAGCAGCTGAGCGTTTGCTAGCCCGCCTGGAAAAGGCAGGATCTTAGTCTGTCCGCAATCTGATTGGCTTGGCCAAAGGGCCGGGGCGGCCTCAGGGAAATGGGAGCTGCCTGGGAATTGGAACGCCTCGCAAGCCGAGAAGGGGGTTCCGCGAAAGTGGTGAGTGGTGCGACGAGGGACTTCGGCCCCACACGAAGGCAGGAGCGTCCTTACTCTGGTTTCTCTTCATCACGCACAAGTCTTTCGCCTTTTACTAAACACTTCCGTGGAGAGGAATACCAATGAGTTAAATTCCATTTTTGGCAGGCTTTGCCTTCTGGCAGAGCCCTGTGAGTTTGTCAAACGTCAAAGCAGCTGTGTCCGTGGAGAGGTCGGCCTGTGCAAAGAGAGCACGGCCGTGGGTGGGTGCTCAGCAGCGGCCAGTGTTACGTCCAGTTAACAATACTGCACCGCGACACTTGAGAAGTGTCAGAGGAGGTTGGCTCAGGCAGCAAAGAGTGGGGGTCATCGCTTCTCGGCCTTTTGGCTAAGATCAAGTGTAGTATCTGTTCTTATCAGTTTAATATCTGATATGTCCTCTACACGGGGACAACTTATTAAACGGATTTTTAGAACCGGGAGCTGAAAAAGGGGCTTGCTCCGTTCACTCCACGCATCGACCTGGCCTTGCAGTGCCGCTGGGAACGGTGCAGCCTTCTCTCCACCTGTGGACAAAAAAAAAAACTTGCTCAGCTTTTCAGGGCGTGAGCCAAATGGGACGGCCGCCGGGGGTCACGCTAAGTACCCCTGCCGACTTAGTGGCGGCTTCTCGGTAGGCTCCTTTGGTTTTTGTCTTCTTGCAATTACGCTTTGTCAGCCATGACAACTGGCCGAAAAGTGCAGCGCGCCACAGCAAGGTGTAGCAACAACAGGGCCCCCGTGCGCGTTCTGCATTTCCCCCTGCAGGCATAGGGGGCAACGTTTCCATCCCGCCACAGGGCCCGTTTACCGCTCCCCGCGTTGCCCGTCTCCTTTTCTCGCTCCTCGCTCAAGATCTGCAAGCAGCTGAGCGTTTGCTAGCCCGCCTGGAAAAGGCAGGATCTTAGTCTGTCCGCAATCTGATTGGCTTGGCCAAAGGGCCGGGGCGGCCTCAGGGAAATGGGAGCTGCCTGGGAATTGGAACGCCTCGCAAGCCGAGAAGGGGGTTCCGCGAAGGTGGTGAGTGGTGCGACGAGCGACTTCGGCCCCACACGAAGGCAGGAGCGTCCTTACTCTGGTTTCTCTTCATCACGCACAAGTCTTTCGCCTTTTACTAAACACTTCCGTGGAGAGGAATACCAATGAGTTAAATTCCATTTTTGGCAGGCTTTGCCTTCTGGCAGAGCCCTGTGAGTTTGTCAAACGTCAAAGCAGCTGTGTCCGTGGAGAGGTCGGCCTGTGCAAAGAGAGCACGGCCGTGGGTGGGTGCTCAGCAGCGGCCAGTGTTACGTCCAGTTAACAATACTGCACCGCGACACTTGAGAAGTGTCAGAGGAGGTTGGCTCAGGCAGCAAAGAGTGGGGGTCATCGCTTCTCGGCCTTTTGGCTACGATCAAGTGTAGTATCTGTTCTTATCAGTTTAATATCTGATATGTTCCCTACACGGGGACAACTTATTAAACTGATTTTTAGAACAGGGAGGTGAAAAAGGGGCTTGCTCCGTTCACTCCACGCATCGACCTGGCCTTGCAGTGCCGCTGGGAACGGTGCAGCCTTCTCTCCACCTGTGGACAAAAAAAAAAAACTTGCTCAGCTTTTCAGGGCGTGAGCCAAATGGGACGGCCGCCGGGGGTCACGCTAAGTACCCCTGCCGACTGAGTGGCGGCTTCTCGGTAGGCTCCTTTGGTTTTTGTCTTCTTGCAATTACGCTTTGTCAGCCATGACAACTGGCCGAAAAGTGCAGCAAGGTGTAGCAACAACAGGGCCCCCGTGCGCGTTCTGCATTTCCCCCTGCAGGCATAGGGGGCAACGTTTCCATCCCGCCACAGGGCCCGTTTACCGCTCCCCGCGTTGCCCGTCTCCTTTTCTCGCTCCTCGCTCAAGATCTGCAAGCAGCTGAGCGTTTCTAGCCCGCCTGGAAAAGGCAGGATCTTAGTCTGTCCGCAATCTGATTGGCTTGGCCAAAGGGCCGGGGCGGCCTCAGTGAAATGGGAGCTGCCTGGGAATTGGAACGCCTCGCAAGCCGAGAAGGGGGTTCCGCGAAGGTGGTGAGTGGTGCGACGAGGGACTTCGGCCCCACACGAAGGCAGGAGCGTCCTTATTCTGGTTTCTCTTCATCACGCACAAGTCTTTCGCCTTTTACTAAACACTTCCGTGGAGAGGAATACCGATGAGTTAAATTCCATTTTTGGCAGGCTTTGCCTTCTGGCAGAGCCCTGTGAGTTTGTCAAACGTCAAAGCAGCTGTGTCCGTGGAGAGGTCGGCCTGTGCAAAGAGAGCACGGCCGTGGGTGGGTGCTCAGCAGCGGCCAGTGTTACGTGCAGTTAACAATACTGCACCGCGACACTTGAGAAGTGTCAGAGGAGGTTGGCTCAGGCAGCAAAGAGTTGGGGTCATCGCTTCTCGGCCTTTTGGCTAAGATCAAGTGTAGTATCTGTTCTTATCAGTTTAATATCTGATATGTCCTCTACACGGGGACAACTTATTAAACGGATTTTTAGAACCGGGAGCTGAAAAAGGGGCTTGCTCCGTTCACTCCACGCATCGACCTGGACTTGCAGTGCCGCTGGGAACGGTGCAGCCTTCTCTCCACCTGTGGACAAAAAAAAAAAAAACTTGCTCAGCTTTTCAGGGCGTGAGCCAAATGGGACGGCCGCCGGGGGTCACGCTAAGTACCCCTGCCGACTTAGTGGCGGCTTCTCGGTAGGCTCCTTTGGTTTTTGTCTTCTTGCAATTACGCTTTGTCAGCCATGACAACTGGCCGAAAAGTGCAGCGCGCCACAGCAAGGTGTAGCAACAACAGGGCCCCCGTGCGCGTTCTGCATTTCCCCCTGCAGGCATAGGGGGCAACGTTTCCATCCCGCCACAGGGCCCGTTTACCGCTCCCCGCGTTGCCCGTCTCCTTTTCTCGCTCCTCGCTCAAGATCTGCAAGCAGCTGAGCGTTTGCTAGCCCGCCTGGAAAAGGCAGGATCTTAGTCTGTCCGCAATCTGATTGGCTTGGCCAAAGGGCCGGGGCGGCCTCAGGGAAATGGGAGCTGCCTGGGAATTGGAACGCCTCGCAAGCCGAGAAGGGGGTTCCGCGAAGGTGGTGAGTGGTGCGACGAGCGACTTCGGCCCCACACGAAGGCAGGAGCGTCCTTACTCTGGTTTCTCTTCATCACGCACAAGTCTTTCGCCTTTTACTAAAGACTTCCGTGGAGAGGAATACCAATGAGTTAAATTCCATTTTTGGCAGGCTTTGCCTTCTGGCAGAGCCCTGTGAGTTTGTCAAACGTCAAAGCAGCTGTGTCCGTGGAGAGGTCGGCCTGTGCAAAGAGAGCACGGCCGTGGGTGGGTGCTCAGCAGCGGCCAGTGTTACGTCCAGTTAACAATACTGCACCGCGACACTTGAGAAGTGTCAGAGGAGGTTGGCTCAGGCAGCAAAGAGTTGGGGTCAACGCTTCTCGGCCTTTTGGCTAAGATCAAGTGTAGTATCTGTTCTTATCAGTTTAATATCTGATATGTCCTCTACACGGGGACAACTTATTAAACGGATTTTTAGAACCGGGAGGTGAAAAAGGGGCTTGCTCCGTTCACTCCACGCATTGACCTGGCCTTGCAGTGCCGCTGGGAACGGTGCAGCCTTCTCTCCACCTGTGGACAAAAAAAAAAACTTGCTCAGCTTTTCAGGGCGTGAGCCAAATGGGACGGCCGCCAGGGGTCACGCTAAGTACCCCTGCCGACTTAGTGGCGGCTTCTCGGTAGGCTCCTTTGGTTTTTGTCTTCTTGCAATTACGCTTTGTCAGCCATGACAACTGGCCGAAAAGTGCAGCGCGCCACAACAAGGTGTAGCAACAACAGGGCCCCCGTGCGCGTTCTGCATTTCCCCCTGCAGGCATAGGGGGCAACGTTTCCATCCCGCCACAGGGCCCGTTTACCGCTCCCCGCGTTGCCCGTCTCCTTTTCTCGCTCCTCGCTCAAGATCTGCAAGCAGCTGAGCGTTTGCTAGCCCGCCTGGAAAACGCAGGATCTTAGTCTGTCCGCAATCTGATTGGCTCGGCCAAAGGGCCGGGGCGGCCTCAGGGAAATGGGAGCTGCCTGGGAATTGGAACGCCTCGCAAGCCGAGAAGGGGGTTCCGCGAAGGTGGTGAGTGGTGCGACGAGGGACTTCGGCCCCACACGAAGGCAGGAGCGTCCTTATTCTGGTTTCTCTTCATCACGCACAAGTCTTTCGCCTTTTACTAAACACTTCCGTGGAGAGGAATACCAATGAGTTAAATTCCATTTTTGGCAGGCTTTGCCTTCTGGCAGAGCCCTGTGAGTTTGTCAAACGTCAAAGCAGCTGTGTCCGTGGAGAGGTCGGCCTGTGCAAAGAGAGCACGGCCGTGGGTGGGTGCTCAGCAGCGGCCAGTGTTACGTGCAGTTAACAATACTGCACCGCGACACTTGAGAAGTGTCAGAGGAGGTTGGCTCAGGCAGCAAAGAGTGGGGGTCATCGCTTCTCGGCCTTTTGGCTAAGATCAAGTGTAGTATCTGTTCTTATCAGTTTAATATCTGATATGTCCTCTACACGGGGACAACTTATTAAACGGATTTTTAGAACCGGGAGCTGAAAAAGGGGCTTGCTCCGTTCACTCCACGCATCGACCTGGACTTGCAGTGCCGCTGGGAACGGTGCAGCCTTCTCTCCACCTGTGGACAAAAAAAAAAAAAAAACTTGCTCAGCTTTTCAGGGCGTGAGCCAAATGGGACGTCCGCCGGGGGTCACGCTAAGTACCCCTGCCGACTTAGTGGCGGCTTCTCGGTAGGCTCCTTTGGTTTTTGTCTTCTTGCAATTACGCTTTGTCAGCCATGACAACTGGCCGAAAAGTGCAGCGCGCCACAGCAAGGTGTAGCAACAACAGGGCCCCCGTGCGCGTTCTGCATTTCCCCCTGCAGGCATAGGGGGCAACGTTTCCATCCCGCCACAGGGCCCGTTTACCGCTCCCCGCGTTGCCCGTCTCCTTTTCTCGCTCCTCGCTCAAGATCTGCAAGCAGCTGAGCGTTTGCTAGCCCGCCTGGAAAAGGCAGGATCTTAGTCTGTCCGCAATCTGATTGGCTTGGCCAAAGGGCCGGGGCGGCCTCAGGGAAATGGGAGCTGCCTGGGAATTGGAACGCCTCGCAAGCCGAGAAGGGGGTTCCGCGAAGGTGGTGAGTGGTGCGACGAGGGACTTCGGCCCCACACGAAGGCAGGAGCGTCCTTACTCTGGTTTCTCTTCATCACGCATTAGTCTTTCGCCTTGTACTAAAGACTTCCGTGGAGAGGAATACCGATGAGTTAAATTCCATTTTTGGTAGGCTTTGCCTTCTGGCAGAGCCCTGTGAGTTTGTCAAACGTCAAAGCAGCTGTGTCCGTGGAGAGGTCGGCCTGTGCAAAGAGAGCACGGCCGTGGGTGGGTGCTCAGCAGCGGCCAGTGTTACGTCCAGTTAACAATACTGCACCGCGACACTTGAGAAGTGTCAGAGGAGGTTGGCTCAGGCAGCAAAGAGTGGGGGTCATCGCTTCTCGGCCTTTTGGCTAAGATCAAGTGTAGTATCTGTTCTTATCAGTTTAATATCTGATATGTCCTCTACACGGGGACAACTTATTAAACTGATTTTTAGAACAGGGAGGTGAAAAAGGGGCTTGCTCCGTTCACTCCACGCATCGACCTGGCCTTGCAGTGCCGCTAGGAACGGTGCAGCCTTCTCTCCACCTGTGGACAAAAAAAAAAAACTTGCTCAGCTTTTCAGGGCGTGAGCCAAATGGGACGGCCGCCGGGGGTCACGCTAAGTACCCCTGCCGACTGAGTGGCGGCTTCTCGGTAGGCTCCTTTGGTTTTTGTCTTCTTGCAATTACGCTTTGTCAGCCATGACAACTGGCCGAAAAGTGCAGCAAGGTGTAGCAACAACAGGGCCCCCGTGCGCGTTCTGCATTTCCCCCTGCAGGCATAGGGGGCAACGTTTCCATCCCGCCACAGGGCCCTTTTACCGCTCCCCGCGTTGCCCGTCTCCTTTTCTCGCTCCTCGCTCAAGATCTGCAAGCAGCTGAGCGTTTGCTAGCCCGCCTGGAAAAGGCAGGATCTTAGTCTGTCCGCAATCTGATTGGCTTGGCCAAAGGGCCGGGGCGGCCTCAGGGAAATGGGAGCTGCCTGGGAATTGGAACGCCTCGCAAGCCGAGAAGGGGGTTCCGCGAAGGTGGTGAGTGGTGCGACGAGGGACTTCGGCCCCACACGAAGGCAGGAGCGTCCTTACTCTGGTTTCTCTTCATCACGCATTAGTCTTTCGCCTTTTACTAAAGACTTCCGTGGAGAGGAATACCGATGAGTTAAATTCCATTTTTGGCAGGCTTTGCCTTCTGGCAGAGCCCTGTGAGTTTGTCAAACGTCAAAGCAGCTGTGTCCGTGGAGAGGTCGGCCTGTGCAAAGAGAGCACGGCCGTGGGTGGGTGCTCAGCAGCGGCCAGTGTTACGTCCAGTTAACAATACTGCACCGCGACACTTGAGAAGTGTCAGAGGAGGTTGGCTCAGGCAGCAAAGAGTTGGGGTCAACGCTTCTCGGCCTTTTGGCTAAGATAAAGTGTAGTATCTGTTCTTATCAGTTTAATATCTGATATGTCCTCTACACGGGGACAACTTATTAAACGGATTTTTAGAACCGGGAGATGAAAAAGGGGCTTGCTCCGTTCACTCTACGCATCGACCTGGCCTTGCAGTGCCGCTGGGAACGGTGCAGCCTTCTCTCCACCTGTGGACAAAAAAAAAAACTTGCTCAGCTTTTCAGGGCGTGAGCCAAATGGGACGGCCGCCGGGGGTCACGCTAAGTACCCCTGCCGACTTAGTGGCGGCTTCTCGGTAGGCTCCTTTGGTTTTTGTCTTCTTGCAATTACGCTTTGTCAGCCATGACAACTGGCCGAAAAGTGCAGCGCGCCACAGCAAGGTGTAGCAACAACAGGGCCCCCGTGCGCGTTCTGCATTTCCCCCTGCAGGCATAGGGGGCAACGTTTCCATCCCGCCACAGGGCCCGTTTACCGCTCCCCGCGTTGCCCGTCTCCTTTTCTCGCTCCTCGCTCAAGATCTGCAAGCAGCTGAGCGTTTGCTAGCCCGCCTGGAAAAGGCAGGATCTTAGTCTGTCCGCAATCTGATTGGCTTGGCCAAAGGGCCGGGGCGGCCTCAGGGAAATGGGAGCTGCCTGGGAATTGGAACGCCTCGCAAGCCGAGAAGGGGGTTCCGCGAAAGTGGTGAGTGGTGCGACGAGGGACTTCGGCCCCACACGAAGGCAGGAGCGTCCTTACTCTGGTTTCTCTTCATCACGCACAAGTCTTTCGCCTTTTACTAAACACTTCCGTGGAGAGGAATACCAATGAGTTAAATTCCATTTTTGGCAGGCTTTGCCTTCTGGCAGAGCCCTGTGAGTTTGTCAAACGTCAAAGCAGCTGTGTCCGTGGAGAGGTCGGCCTGTGCAAAGAGAGCACGGCCGTGGGTGGGTGCTCAGCAGCGGCCAGTGTTACGTCCAGTTAACAATACTGCACCGCGACACTTGAGAAGTGTCAGAGGAGGTTGGCTCAGGCAGCAAAGAGTGGGGGTCATCGCTTCTCGGCCTTTTGGCTAAGATCAAGTGTAGTATCTGTTCTTATCAGTTTAATATCTGATATGTCCTCTACACGGGGACAACTTATTAAACGGATTTTTAGAACCGGGAGCTGAAAAAGGGGCTTGCTCCGTTCACTCCACGCATCGACCTGGCCTTGCAGTGCCGCTGGGAACGGTGCAGCCTTCTCTCCACCTGTGGACAAAAAAAAAAACTTGCTCAGCTTTTCAGGGCGTGAGCCAAATGGGACGGCCGCCGGGGGTCACGCTAAGTACCCCTGCCGACTTAGTGGCGGCTTCTCGGTAGGCTCCTTTGGTTTTTGTCTTCTTGCAATTACGCTTTGTCAGCCATGACAACTGGCCGAAAAGTGCAGCGCGCCACAGCAAGGTGTAGCAACAACACGGCCCCCGTGCGCGTTCTGCATTTCCCCCTGCAGGCATAGGGGGCAACGTTTCCATCCCGCCACAGGGCCCGTTTACCGCTCCCCGCGTTGCCCGTCTCCTTTTCTCGCTCCTCGCTCAAGATCTGCAAGCAGCTGAGCGTTTGCTAGCCCGCCTGGAAAAGGCAGGATCTTAGTCTGTCCGCAATCTGATTGGCTTGGCCAAAGGGCCGGGGCGGCCTCAGGGAAATGGGAGCTGCCTGGGAATTGGAACGCCTCGCAAGCCGAGAAGGGGGTTCCGCGAAGGTGGTGAGTGGTGCGACGAGGGACTTCGGCCCCACACGAAGGCAGGAGCGTCCTTACTCTGGTTTCTCTTCATCACGCATTAGTCTTTCGCCTTTTACTAAAGACTTCCGTGGAGAGGAATACCGATGAGTTAAATTCCATTTTTGGCAGGCTTTGCCTTCTGGCAGAGCCCTGTGAGTTTGTCAAACGTCAAAGCAGCTGTGTCCGTGGAGAGGTCGGCCTGTGCAAAGAGAGCACGGCCGTGGGTGGGTGCTCAGCAGCGGCCAGTGTTACGTCCAGTTAACAATACTGCACCGCGACACTTGAGAAGTGTCAGAGGAGGTTGGCTCAGGCAGCAAAGAGTGGGGGTCATCGCTTCTCGGCCTTTTGGCTACGATCAAGTGTAGTATCTGTTCTTATCAGTTTAATATCTGATATGTCCTCTACACGGGGACAACTTAATAAACGGATTTTTAGAACCGGGAGCTGAAAAAGGGGCTTGCTCCGTTCACTCCACGCATCGACCTGGCCTTGCAGTGCCGCTGGGAACGGTGCAGCCTTCTCTCCACCTGTGGACAAAAAAAAAAAAAACTTGCTCAGCTTTTCAGGGCGTGAGCCAAATGGGACGGCCGCCGGGGGTCACGCTAAGTACCCCTGCCGACTTAGTGGCGGCTTCTCGGTAGGCTCCTTTGGTTTTTGTCTTCTTGCAATTACGCTTTGTCAGCCATGACAACTGGCCGAAAAGTGCAGCGCGCCACAGCAAGGTGTAGCAACAACACGGCCCCCGTGCGCGTTCTGCATTTCCCCCTGCAGGCATAGGGGGCAACGTTTCCATCCCGCCACAGGGCCCGTTTACCGCTCCCCGCGTTGCCCGTCTCCTTTTCTCGCTCCTCGCTCAAGATCTGCAAGCAGCTGAGCGTTTGCTAGCCCGCCTGGAAAAGGCAGGATCTTAGTCTGTCCGCAATCTGATTGGCTTGGCCAAAGGGCCGGGGCGGCCTCAGGGAAATGGGAGCTGCCTGGGAATTGGAACGCCTCGCAAGCCGAGAAGGGGGTTCCGCGAAGGTGGTGAGTGGTGCGACGAGGGACTTCGGCCCCACACGAAGGCAGGAGCGTCCTTACTCTGGTTTCTCTTCATCACGCATTAGTCTTTCGCCTTTTACTAAAGACTTCCGTGGAGAGGAATACCGATGAGTTAAATTCCATTTTTGGCAGGCTTTGCCTTCTGGCAGAGCCCTGTGAGTTTGTCAAACGTCAAAGCAGCTGTGTCCGTGGAGAGGTCGGCCTGTGCAAAGAGAGCACGGCCGTGGGTGGGTGCTCAGCAGCGGCCAGTGTTACGTCCAGTTAACAATACTGCACCGCGACACTTGAGAAGTGTCAGAGGAGGTTGGCTCAGGCAGCAAAGAGTGGGGGTCATCGCTTCTCGGCCTTTTGGCTAAGATCAAGTGTAGTATCTGTTCTTATCAGTTTAATATCTGATATGTCCTCTACACGGGGACAACTTAATAAACGGATTTTTAGAACCGGGAGCTGAAAAAGGGGCTTGCTCCGTTCACTCCACGCATCGACCTGGCCTTGCAGTGCCGCTGGGAACGGTGCAGCCTTCTCTCCACCTGTGGACAAAAAAAAAAAAAACTTGCTCAGCTTTTCAGGGCGTGAGCCAAATGGGACGGCCGCCGGGGGTCACGCTAAGTACCCCTGCCGACTTAGTGGCGGCTTCTCGGTAGGCTCCTTTGGTTTTTGTCTTCTTGCAATTACGCTTTGTCAGCCATGACAACTGGCCGAAAAGTGCAGCGCGCCACAGCAAGGTGTAGCAACAACAGGGCCCCCGTGCGCGTTCTGCATTTCCCCCTGCAGGCATAGGGGGCAACGTTTCCATCCCGCCACAGGGCCCGTTTACCGCTCCCCGCGTTGCCCGTCTCCTTTTCTCGCTCCTCGCTCAAGATCTGCAAGCAGCTGAGCGTTTGCTAGCCCGCCTGGAAAAGGCAGGATCTTAGTCTGTCCGCAATCTGATTGGCTCGGCCAAAGGGCCGGGGCGGCCTCAGGGAAATGGGAGCTGCCTGGGAATTGGAACGCCTCGCAAGCCGAGAAGGGGGTTCCGCGAAGGTGGTGAGTGGTGCGACGAGCGACTTCGGCCCCACACGAAGGCAGGAGCGTCCTTACTCTGGTTTCTCTTCATCACGCACAAGTCTTTCGCCTTTTACTAAAGACTTCCGTGGAGAGGAATACCAATGAGTTAAATTCCATTTTTGGCAGGCTTTGCCTTCTGGCAGAGCCCTGTGAGTTTGTCAAACGTCAAAGCAGCTGTGTCCGTGGAGAGGTCGGCCTGTGCAAAGAGAGCACGGCCGTGGGTGGGTGCTCAGCAGCGGCCAGTGTTACGTCCAGTTAACAATACTGCACCGCGACACTTGAGAAGTGTCAGAGGAGGTTGGCTCAGGCAGCAAAGAGTTGGGGTCAACGCTTCTCGGCCTTTTGGCTAAGATCAAGTGTAGTATCTGTTCTTATCAGTTTAATATCTGATATGTCCTCTACACGGGGACAACTTATTAAACGGATTTTTAGAACCGGGAGGTGAAAAAGGGGCTTGCTCCGTTCACTCTACGCATCGACCTGGCCTTGCAGTGCCGCTGGGAACGGTGCAGCCTTCTCTCCACCTGTGGACAAAAAAAAAAACTTGCTCAGCTTTTCAGGGCGTGAGCCAAATGGGACGGCCGCCAGGGGTCACGCTAAGTACCCCTGCCGACTTAGTGGCGGCTTCTCGGTAGGCTCCTTTGGTTTTTGTCTTCTTGCAATTACGCTTTGTCAGCCATGACAACTGGCCGAAAAGTGCAGCGCGCCACAACAAGGTGTAGCAACAACAGGGCCCCCGTGCGCGTTCTGCATTTCCCCCTGCAGGCATAGGGGGCAACGTTTCCATCCCGCCACAGGGCCCGTTTACCGCTCCCCGCGTTGCCCGTCTCCTTTTCTCGCTCCTCGCTCAAGATCTGCAAGCAGCTGAGCGTTTGCTAGCCCGCCTGGAAAACGCAGGATCTTAGTCTGTCCGCAATCTGATTGGCTCGGCCAAAGGGCCGGGGCGGCCTCAGGGAAATGGGAGCTGCCTGGGAATTGGAACGCCTCGCAAGCCGAGAAGGGGGTTCCGCGAAGGTGGTGAGTGGTGCGACGAGGGACTTCGGCCCCACACGAAGGCAGGAGCGTCCTTATTCTGGTTTCTCTTCATCACGCACAAGTCTTTCGCCTTTTACTAAACACTTCCGTGGAGAGGAATACCAATGAGTTAAATTCCATTTTTGGCAGGCTTTGCCTTCTGGCAGAGCCCTGTGAGTTTGTCAAACGTCAAAGCAGCTGTGTCCGTGGAGAGGTCGGCCTGTGCAAAGAGAGCACGGCCGTGGGTGGGTGCTCAGCAGCGGCCAGTGTTACGTGCAGTTAACAATACTGCACCGCGACACTTGAGAAGTGTCAGAGGAGGTTGGCTCAGGCAGCAAAGAGTGGGGGTCATCGCTTCTCGGCCTTTTGGCTAAGATCAAGTGTAGTATCTGTTCTTATCAGTTTAATATCTGATATGTCCTCTACACGGGGACAACTTATTAAACGGATTTTTAGAACCGGGAGCTGAAAAAGGGGCTTGCTCCGTTCACTCCACGCATCGACCTGGACTTGCAGTGCCGCTGGGAACGGTGCAGCCTTCTCTCCACCTGTGGACAAAAAAAAAAAAAAAACTTGCTCAGCTTTTCAGGGCGTGAGCCAAATGGGACGTCCGCCGGGGGTCACGCTAAGTACCCCTGCCGACTTAGTGGCGGCTTCTCGGTAGGCTCCTTTGGTTTTTGTCTTCTTGCAATTACGCTTTGTCAGCCATGACAACTGGCCGAAAAGTGCAGCGCGCCACAGCAAGGTGTAGCAACAACAGGGCCCCCGTGCGCGTTCTGCATTTCCCCCTGCAGGCATAGGGGGCAACGTTTCCATCCCGCCACAGGGCCCGTTTACCGCTCCCCGCGTTGCCCGTCTCCTTTTCTCGCTCCTCGCTCAAGATCTGCAAGCAGCTGAGCGTTTGTTAGCCCGCCTGGAAAAGGCAGGATCTTAGTCTGTCCGCAATCTGATTGGCTTGGCCAAAGGGCCGGGGCGGCCTCAGGGAAATGGGAGCTGCCTGGGAATTGGAACGCCTCGCAAGCCGAGAAGGGGGTTCCGCGAAGGTGGTGAGTGGTGCGACGAGGGACTTCGGCCCCACACGAAGGCAGGAGCGTCCTTACTCTGGTTTCTCTTCATCACGCATTAGTCTTTCGCCTTGTACTAAAGACTTCCGTGGAGAGGAATACCGATGAGTTAAATTCCATTTTTGGTAGGCTTTGCCTTCTGGCAGAGCCCTGTGAGTTTGTCAAACGTCAAAGCAGCTGTGTCCGTGGAGAGGTCGGCCTGTGCAAAGAGAGCACGGCCGTGGGTGGGTGCTCAGCAGCGGCCAGTGTTACGTCCAGTTAACAATACTGCACCGCGACACTTGAGAAGTGTCAGAGGAGGTTGGCTCAGGCAGCAAAGAGTGGGGGTCATCGCTTCTCGGCCTTTTGGCTAAGATCAAGTGTAGTATCTGTTCTTATCAGTTTAATATCTGATATGTCCTCTACACGGGGACAACTTATTAAACTGATTTTTAGAACAGGGAGGTGAAAAAGGGGCTTGCTCCGTTCACTCCACGCATCGACCTGGCCTTGCAGTGCCGCTAGGAACGGTGCAGCCTTCTCTCCACCTGTGGACAAAAAAAAAAAACTTGCTCAGCTTTTCAGGGCGTGAGCCAAATGGGACGGCCGCCGGGGGTCACGCTAAGTACCCCTGCCGACTGAGTGGCGGCTTCTCGGTAGGCTCCTTTGGTTTTTGTCTTCTTGCAATTACGCTTTGTCAGCCATGACAACTGGCCGAAAAGTGCAGCAAGGTGTAGCAACAACAGGGCCCCCGTGCGCGTTCTGCATTTCCCCCTGCAGGCATAGGGGGCAACGTTTCCATCCCGCCACAGGGCCCTTTTACCGCTCCCCGCGTTGCCCGTCTCCTTTTCTCGCTCCTCGCTCAAGATCTGCAAGCAGCTGAGCGTTTGCTAGCCCGCCTGGAAAAGGCAGGATCTTAGTCTGTCCGCAATCTGATTGGCTTGGCCAAAGGGCCGGGGCGGCCTCAGGGAAATGGGAGCTGCCTGGGAATTGGAACGCCTCGCAAGCCGAGAAGGGGGTTCCGCGAAGGTGGTGAGTGGTGCGACGAGGGACTTCGGCCCCACACGAAGGCAGGAGCGTCCTTACTCTGGTTTCTCTTCATCACGCATTAGTCTTTCGCCTTTTACTAAAGACTTCCGTGGAGAGGAATACCGATGAGTTAAATTCCATTTTTGGCAGGCTTTGCCTTCTGGCAGAGCCCTGTGAGTTTGTCAAACGTCAAAGCAGCTGTGTCCGTGGAGAGGTCGGCCTGTGCAAAGAGAGCACGGCCGTGGGTGGGTGCTCAGCAGCGGCCAGTGTTACGTCCAGTTAACAATACTGCACCGCGACACTTGAGAAGTGTCAGAGGAGGTTGGCTCAGGCAGCAAAGAGTTGGGGTCAACGCTTCTCGGCCTTTTGGCTAAGATAAAGTGTAGTATCTGTTCTTATCAGTTTAATATCTGATATGTCCTCTACACGGGGACAACTTATTAAACGGATTTTTAGAACCGGGAGATGAAAAAGGGGCTTGCTCCGTTCACTCTACGCATCGACCTGGCCTTGCAGTGCCGCTGGGAACGGTGCAGCCTTCTCTCCACCTGTGGACAAAAAAAAAAACTTGCTCAGCTTTTCAGGGCGTGAGCCAAATGGGACGGCCGCCGGGGGTCACGCTAAGTACCCCTGCCGACTTAGTGGCGGCTTCTCGGTAGGCTCCTTTGGTTTTTGTCTTCTTGCAATTACGCTTTGTCAGCCATGACAACTGGCCGAAAAGTGCAGCGCGCCACAGCAAGGTGTAGCAACAACAGGGCCCCCGTGCGCGTTCTGCATTTCCCCCTGCAGGCATAGGGGGCAACGTTTCCATCCCGCCACAGGGCCCGTTTACCGCTCCCCGCGTTGCCCGTCTCCTTTTCTCGCTCCTCGCTCAAGATCTGCAAGCAGCTGAGCGTTTGCTAGCCCGCCTGGAAAAGGCAGGATCTTAGTCTGTCCGCAATCTGATTGGCTTGGCCAAAGGGCCGGGGCGGCCTCAGGGAAATGGGAGCTGCCTGGGAATTGGAACGCCTCGCAAGCCGAGAAGGGGGTTCCGCGAAAGTGGTGAGTGGTGCGACGAGGGACTTCGGCCCCACACGAAGGCAGGAGCGTCCTTACTCTGGTTTCTCTTCATCACGCACAAGTCTTTTGCCTTTTACTAAACACTTCCGTGGAGAGGAATACCAATGAGTTAAATTCCATTTTTGGCAGGCTTTGCCTTCTGGCAGAGCCCTGTGAGTTTGTCAAACGTCAAAGCAGCTGTGTCCGTGGAGAGGTCGGCCTGTGCAAAGAGAGCACGGCCGTGGGTGGGTGCTCAGCAGCGGCCAGTGTTACGTCCAGTTAACAATACTGCACCGCGACACTTGAGAAGTGTCAGAGGAGGTTGGCTCAGGCAGCAAAGAGTGGGGGTCATCGCTTCTCGGCCTTTTGGCTAAGATCAAGTGTAGTATCTGTTCTTATCAGTTTAATATCTGATATGTCCTCTACACGGGGACAACTTATTAAACGGATTTTTAGAACCGGGAGCTGAAAAAGGGGCTTGCTCCGTTCACTCCACGCATCGACCTGGCCTTGCAGTGCCGCTGGGAACGGTGCAGCCTTCTCTCCACCTGTGGACAAAAAAAAAAAAAACTTGCTCAGCTTTTCAGGGTGTGAGCCAAATGGGACGGCCGCCGGGGGTCACGCTAAGTACCCCTGCCGACTTAGTGGCGGCTTCTCGGTAGGCTCCTTTGGTTTTTGTCTTCTTGCAATTACGCTTTGTCAGCCATGACAACTGGCCGAAAAGTGCAGCGCGCCACAGCAAGGTGTAGCAACAACACGGCCCCCGTGCGCGTTCTGCATTTCCCCCTGCAGGCATAGGGGGCAACGTTTCCATCCCGCCACAGGGCCCGTTTACCGCTCCCCGCGTTGCCCGTCTCCTTTTCTCGCTCCTCGCTCAAGATCTGCAAGCAGCTGAGCGTTTGCTAGCCCGCCTGGAAAAGGCAGGATCTTAGTCTGTCCGCAATCTGATTGGCTTGGCCAAAGGGCCGGGGCGGCCTCAGGGAAATGGGAGCTGCCTGGGAATTGGAACGCCTCGCAAGCCGAGAAGGGGGTTCCGCGAAGGTGGTGAGTGGTGCGACGAGGGACTTCGGCCCCACACGAAGGCAGGAGCGTCCTTACTCTGGTTTCTCTTCATCACGCATTAGTCTTTCGCCTTTTACTAAAGACTTCCGTGGAGAGGAATACCGATGAGTTAAATTCCATTTTTGGCAGGCTTTGCCTTCTGGCAGAGCCCTGTGAGTTTGTCAAACGTCAAAGCAGCTGTGTCCGTGGAGAGGTCGGCCTGTGCAAAGAGAGCACGGCCGTGGGTGGGTGCTCAGCAGCGGCCAGTGTTACGTCCAGTTAACAATACTGCACCGCGACACTTGAGAAGTGTCAGAGGAGGTTGGCTCAGGCAGCAAAGAGTTGGGGTCAATGCTTCTCGGCCTTTTGGCTAAGATCAAGTGTAGTATCTGTTCTTATCAGTTTAATATCTGATATGTCCTCTACACGGGGACAACTTATTAAACGGATTTTTAGAACCGGGAGATGAAAAAGGGGCTTGCTCCGTTCACTCTACGCATCGACCTGGCCTTGCAGTGCCGCTGGGAACGGTGCAGCCTTCTCTCCACCTGTGGACAAAAAAAAAAACTTGCTCAGCTTTTCAGGGCGTGAGCCAAATGGGACGGCCGCCGGGGGTCACGCTAAGTACCCCTGCCGACTTAGTAGCGGCTTCTCGGTAGGCTCCTTTGGTTTTTGTCTTCTTGCAATTACGCTTTGTCAGCCATGACAACTGGCCGAAAAGTGCAGCGCGCCACAGCAAGGTGTAGCAACAACAGGGCCCCCGTGCGCATTCTGCATTTCCCCCTGCAGGCATAGGGGGCAACGTTTCCATCCCGCCACAGGGCCCGTTTACCGCTCCCCGCGTTGCCCGTCTCCTTTTCTCGCTCCTCGCTCAAGATCTGCAAGCAGCTGAGCGTTTGCTAGCCCGCCTGGAAAAGGCAGGATCTTAGTCTGTCCGCAATCTGATTGGCTTGGCCAAAGGGCCGGGGCGGCCTCAGGGAAATGGGAGATGCCTGGGAATTGGAACGCCTCGCAAGCCGAGAAGGGGGTTCCGCGAAAGTGGTGAGTGGTGCGACGAGGGACTTCGGCCCCACACGAAGGCAGGAGCGTCCTTACTCTGGTTTCTCTTCATCACGCACAAGTCTTTCGCCTTTTACTAAAGACTTCCGTGGAGAGGAATACCAATGAGTTAAATTCCATTTTTGGCAGGCTTTGCCTTCTGGCAGAGCCCTGTGAGTTTGTCAAACGTCAAAGCAGCTGTGTCCGTGGAGAGGTCGGCCTGTGCAAAGAGAGCACGGCCGTGGGTGGGTGCTCAGCAGCGGCCAGTGTTACGTCCAGTTAACAATACTGCACCGCGACACTTGAGAAGTGTCAGAGGAGGTTGGCTCAGGCAGCAAAGAGTGGGGGTCATCGCTTCTCGGCCTTTTGGCTAAGATCAAGTGTAGTATCTGTTCTTATCAGTTTAATATCTGATATGTCCTCTACACAGGGACAACTTATTAAACTGATTTTTAGAACAGGGAGGTGAAAAAGGGGCTTGCTCCGTTCACTCCACGCATCGACCTGGCCTTGCAGTGCCGCTAGGAACGGTGCAGCCTTCTCTCCACCTGTGGACAAAAAAAAAAAACTTGCTCAGCTTTTCAGGGCGTGAGCCAAATGGGACGGCCGCCGGGGGTCACGCTAAGTACCCCTGCCGACTGAGTGGCGGCTTCTCGGTAGGCTCCTTTGGTTTTTGTCTTCTTGCAATTACGCTTTGTCAGCCATGACAACTGGCCGAAAAGTGCAGCAAGGTGTAGCAACAACAGGGCCCCCGTGCGCGTTCTGCATTTCCCCCTGCAGGCATAGGGGGCAACGTTTCCATCCCGCCACAGGGCCCTTTTACCGCTCCCCGCGTTGCCCGTCTCCTTTTCTCGCTCCTCGCTCAAGATCTGCAAGCAGCTGAGCGTTTGCTAGCCCGCCTGGAAAAGGCAGGATCTTAGTCTGTCCGCAATCTGATTGGCTTGGCCAAAGGGCCGGGGCGGCCTCAGGGAAATGGGAGCTGCCTGGGAATTGGAACGCCTCGCAAGCCGAGAAGGGGGTTCCGCGAAGGTGGTGAGTGGTGCGACGAGGGACTTCGGCCCCACACGAAGGCAGGAGCGTCCTTACTCTGGTTTCTCTTCATCACGCATTAGTCTTTCGCCTTTTACTAAAGACTTCCGTGGAGAGGAATACCGATGAGTTAAATTCCATTTTTGGCAGGCTTTGCCTTCTGGCAGAGCCCTGTGAGTTTGTCAAACGTCAAAGCAGCTGTGTCCGTGGAGAGGTCGGCCTGTGCAAAGAGAGCACGGCCGTGGGTGGGTGCTCAGCAGCGGCCAGTGTTACGTCCAGTTAACAATACTGCACCGCGACACTTGAGAAGTGTCAGAGGAGGTTGGCTCAGGCAGCAAAGAGTTGGGGTCAACGCTTCTCGGCCTTTTGGCTAAGATAAAGTGTAGTATCTGTTCTTATCAGTTTAATATCTGATATGTCCTCTACACGGGGACAACTTATTAAACGGATTTTTAGAACCGGGAGATGAAAAAGGGGCTTGCTCCGTTCACTCTACGCATCGACCTGGCCTTGCAGTGCCGCTGGGAACGGTGCAGCCTTCTCTCCACCTGTGGACAAAAAAAAAAACTTGCTCAGCTTTTCAGGGCGTGAGCCAAATGGGACGGCCGCCGGGGGTCACGCTAAGTACCCCTGCCGACTTAGTGGCGGCTTCTCGGTAGGCTCCTTTGGTTTTTGTCTTCTTGCAATTACGCTTTGTCACCCATGACAACTGGCCGAAAAGTGCAGCGCGCCACAGCAAGGTGTAGCAACAACAGGGCCCCCGTGCGCGTTCTGCATTTCCCCCTGCAGGCATAGGGGGCAACGTTTCCATCCCGCCACAGGGCCCGTTTACCGCTCCCCGCGTTGCCCGTCTCCTTTTCTCGCTCCTCGCTCAAGATCTGCAAGCAGCTGAGCGTTTGCTAGCCCGCCTGGAAAAGGCAGGATCTTAGTCTGTCCGCAATCTGATTGGCTCGGCCAAAGGGCCGGGGCGGCCTCAGGGAAATGGGAGCTGCCTGGGAATTGGAACGCCTCGCAAGCCGAGAAGGGGGTTCCGCGAAGGTGGTGAGTGGTGCGACGAGCGACTTCGGCCCCACACGAAGGCAGGAGCGTCCTTACTCTGGTTTCTCTTCATCACGCACAAGTCTTTCGCCTTTTACTAAAGACTTCCGTGGAGAGGAATACCAATGAGTTAAATTCCATTTTGGGCAGGCTTTGCCTTCTGGCAGAGCCCTGTGAGTTTGTCAAACGTCAAAGCAGCTGTGTCCGTGGAGAGGTCGGCCTGTGCAAAGAGAGCACGGCCGTGGGTGGGTGCTCAGCAGCGGCCAGTGTTACGTCCAGTTAACAATACTGCACCGCGACACTTGAGAAGTGTCAGAGGAGGTTGGCTCAGGCAGCAAAGAGTTGGGGTCAACGCTTCTCGGCCTTTTGGCTAAGATCAAGTGTAGTATCTGTTCTTATCAGTTTAATATCTGATATGTCCTCTACACGGGGACAACTTATTAAACGGATTTTTAGAACCGGGAGGTGAAAAAGGGGCTTGCTCCGTTCACTCTACGCATCGACCTGGCCTTGCAGTGCCGCTGGGAACGGTGCAGCCTTCTCTCCACCTGTGGACAAAAAAAAAAACTTGCTCAGCTTTTCAGGGCGTGAGCCAAATGGGACGGCCGCCAGGGGTCACGCTAAGTACCCCTGCCGACTTAGTGGCGGCTTCTCGGTAGGCTCCTTTGGTTTTTGTCTTCTTGCAATTACGCTTTGTCAGCCATGACAACTGGCCGAAAAGTGCAGCGCGCCACAACAAGGTGTAGCAACAACAGGGCCCCCGTGCGCGTTCTGCATTTCCCCCTGCAGGCATAGGGGGCAACGTTTCCATCCCGCCACAGGGCCCGTTTACCGCTCCCCGCGTTGCCCGTCTCCTTTTCTCGCTCCTCGCTCAAGATCTGCAAGCAGCTGAGCGTTTGCTAGCCCGCCTGGAAAACGCAGGATCTTAGTCTGTCCGCAATCTGATTGGCTCGGCCAAAGGGCCGGGGCGGCCTCAGGGAAATGGGAGCTGCCTGGGAATTGGAACGCCTCGCAAGCCGAGAAGGGGGTTCCGCGAAGGTGGTGAGTGGTGCGACGAGGGACTTCGGCCCCACACGAAGGCAGGAGCGTCCTTACTCTGGTTTCTCTTCATCACGCACAAGTCTTTCGCCTTTTACTAAAGACTTCCGTGGAGAGGAATACCAATGAGTTAAATTCCATTTTTGGCAGGCTTTGCCTTCTGGCAGAGCCCTGTGAGTTTGTCAAACGTCAAAGCAGCTGTGTCCGTGGAGAGGTCGGCCTGTGCAAAGAGAGCACGGCCGTGGGTGGGTGCTCAGCAGCGGCCAGTGTTACGTCCAGTTAACAATACTGCACCGCGACACTTGAGAAGTGTCAGAGGAGGTTGGCTCAGGCAGCAAAGAGTGGGGGTCATCGCTTCTCGGCCTTTTGGCTGAGATCAAGTGTAGTATCTGTTCTTATCAGTTTAATATCTGATATGTCCTCTACACGGGGACAACTTATTAAACGGATTTTTAGAACCGGGAGCTGAAAAAGGGGCTTGCTCCGTTCACTCCACGCATCGACCTGGCCTTGCAGTGCCGCTGGGAACGGTGCAGCCTTCTCTCCACCTGTGGACAAAAAAAAAAAAAACTTGCTCAGCTTTTCAGGGCGTGAGCCAAATGGGACGGCCGCCGGGGGTCACGCTAAGTACCCCTGCCGACTTAGTGGCGGCTTCTCGGTAGGCTCCTTTAGTTTTTGTCTTCTTGCAATTACGCTTTGTCAGCCATGACAACTGGCCGAAAAGTGCAGCGCGCCACAACAAGGTGTAGCAACAACAGGGCCCCCGTGCGCGTTCTGCATTTCCCCCTGCAGGCATAGGGGGCAACGTTTCCATCCCGCCACAGGGCCCGTTTACCGCTCCCCGCGTTGCCCGTCTCCTTTTCTCGCTCCTCGCTCAAGATCTGCAAGCAGCTGAGCGTTTGCTAGCCCGCCTGGAAAACGCAGGATCTTAGTCTGTCCGCAATCTGATTGGCTCGGCCAAAGGGCCGGGGCGGCCTCAGGGAAATGGGAGCTGCCTGGGAATTGGAACGCCTCGCAAGCCGAGAAGGGGGTTCCGCGAAGGTGGTGAGTGGTGCGACGAGGGACTTCGGCCCCACACGAAGGCAGGAGCGTCCTTACTCTGGTTTCTCTTCATCACGCACAAGTCTTTCGCCTTTTACTAAAGACTTCCGTGGAGAGGAATACCAATGAGTTAAATTCCATTTTTGGCAGGCTTTGCCTTCTGGCAGAGCCCTGTGAGTTTGTCAAACGTCAAAGCAGCTGTGTCCGTGGAGAGGTCGGCCTGTGCAAAGAGAGCACGGCCGTGGGTGGGTGCTCAGCAGCGGCCAGTGTTACGTCCAGTTAACAATACTGCACCGCGACACTTGAGAAGTGTCAGAGGAGGTTGGCTCAGGCAGCAAAGAGTGGGGGTCATCGCTTCTCGGCCTTTTGGCTGAGATCAAGTGTAGTATCTGTTCTTATCAGTTTAATATCTGATATGTCCTCTACACGGGGACAACTTATTAAACGGATTTTTAGAACCGGGAGCTGAAAAAGGGGCTTGCTCCGTTCACTCCACGCATCGACCTGGCCTTGCAGTGCCGCTGGGAACGGTGCAGCCTTCTCTCCACCTGTGGACAAAAAAAAAAAAAACTTGCTCAGCTTTTCAGGGCGTGAGCCAAATGGGACGGCCGCCGGGGGTCACGCTAAGTACCCCTGCCGACTTAGTGGCGGCTTCTCGGTAGGCTCCTTTAGTTTTTGTCTTCTTGCAATTACGCTTTGTCAGCCATGACAACTGGCCGAAAAGTGCAGCGCGCCACAGCAAGGTGTAGCAACAACAGGGCCCCCGTGCGCGTTCTGCATTTCCCCCTGCAGGCATAGGGGGCAACGTTTCCATCCCGCCACAGGGCCCGTTTACCGCTCCCCGCGTTGCCCGTCTCCTTTTCTCGCTCCTCGCTCAAGATCTGCAAGCAGCTGAGCGTTTGCTAGCCCGCCTGGAAAAGGCAGGATCTTAGTCTGTCCGCAATCTGATTGGCTCGGCCAAAGGGCCGGGGCGGCCTCAGGGAAATGGGAGCTGCCTGGGAATTGGAACGCCTCGCAAGCCGAGAAGGGGGTTCCGCGAAGGTGGTGAGTGGTGCGACGAGGGACTTCGGCCCCACACGAAGGCAGGAGCGTCCTTACTCTGGTTTCTCTTCATCACGCACAAGTCTTTCGCCTTTTACTAAAGACTTCCGTGGAGAGGAATACCAATGAGTTAAATTCCATTTTTGGCAGGCTTTGCCTTCTGGCAGAGCCCTGTGAGTTTGTCAAACGTCAAAGCAGCTGTTTCCGTGGAGAGGTCGGCCTGTGCAAAGAGAGCACGGCCGTGGGTGGGTGCTCAGCAGCGGCCAGTGTTACGTCCAGTTAACAATACTGCACCGCGACACTTGAGAAGTGTCAGAGGAGGTTGGCTCAGGCAGCAAAGAGTTGGGGTCAACGCTTCTCGGCCTTTTGGCTAAGATCAAGTGTAGTATCTGTTCTTATCAGTTTAATATCTGATATGTCCTCTACACGGGGACAACTTATTAAACGGATTTTTAGAACCGGGAGGTGAAAAAGGGGCTTGCTCCGTTCACTCCACGCATCGACCTGGCCTTGCAGTGCCGCTGGGAACGGTGCAGCCTTCTCTCCACCTGTGGACAAAAAAAAAAACTTGCTCAGCTTTTCAGGGCGTGAGCCAAATGGGACGGCCGCCGGGGGTCACGCTAAGTACCCCTGCCGACTTAGTGGCGGCTTCTCGGTAGGCTCCTTTGGTTTTTGTCTTCTTGCAATTACGCTTTGTCAGCCATGACAACTGTCCGAAAAGTGCAGCGCGCCACAGCAAGGTGTAGCAACAACAGGGCCCCCGTGCGCGTTCTGCATTTCCCCCTGCAGGCATAGGGGGCAACGTTTCCATCCCGCCACAGGGCCCGTTTACCGCTCCCCGCGTTGCCCGTCTCCTTTTCTCGCTCCTCGCTCAAGATCTGCAAGCAGCTGAGCGTTTGCTAGCCCGCCTGGAAAAGGCAGGATCTTAGTCTGTCCGCAATCTGATTGGCTCGGCCAAAGGGCCGGGGCGGCCTCAGGGAAATGGGAGCTGCCTGGGAATTGGAACGCCTCGCAAGCCGAGAAGGGGGTTCCGCGAAGGTGGTGAGTGGTGCGACGAGGGACTTCGGCCCCACACGAAGGCAGGAGCGTCCTTACTCTGGTTTCTCTTCATCACGCACAAGTCTTTCGCCTTTTACTAAAGACTTCCGTGGAGAGGAATACCAATGAGTTAAATTCCATTTTTGGCAGGCTTTGCCTTCTGGCAGAGCCCTGTGAGTTTGTCAAACGTCAAAGCAGCTGTGTCCGTGGAGAGGTCGGCCTGTGCAAAAAGAGCACGGCCGTGGGTGGGTGCTCAGCAGCGGCCAGTGTTACGTCCAGTTAACAATACTGCACCGCGACACTTGAGAAGTGTCAGAGGAGGTTGGCTCAGGCAGCAAAGAGTTGGGGTCAACGCTTCTCGGCCTTTTGGCTAAGATCAAGTGTAGTATCTGTTCTTATCAGTTTAATATCTGATATGTCCTCTACACGGGGACAACTTATTAAACGGATTTTTAGAACCGGGAGCTGAAAAAGGGGCTTGCTCCGTTCACTCCACGTATCGACCTGGCCTTGCAGTGCCGCTGGGAACGGTGCAGCCTTCTCTCCACCTGTGGACAAAAAAAAAAACTTGCTCAGCTTTTCAGGGCGTGAGCCAAATGGGACGGCCGCCGGGGGTCACGCTAAGTACCCCTGCCGACTTAGTGGCGGCTTCTCGGTAGGCTCCTTTGGTTTTTGTCTTCTTGCAATTACGCTTTGTCAGCCATGACAACTGGCCGAAAAGTGCAGCGCGCCACAGCAAGGTGTAGCAACAACAGGGCCCCCGTGCGCGTTCTGCATTTCCCCCTGCAGGCATAGGGGGCAACGTTTCCATCCCGCCACAGGGCCCGTTTACCGCTCCCCGCGTTGCCCGTCTCCTTTTCTCGCTCCTCGCTCAAGATCTGCAAGCAGCTGAGCGTTTGCTAGCCCGCCTGGAAAAGGCAGGATCTTAGTCTGTCCGCAATCTGATTGGCTCGGCCAAAGGGCCGGGGCGGCCTCAGGGAAATGGGAGCTGCCTGGGAATTGGAACGCCTCGCAAGCCGAGAAGGGGGTTCCGCGAAGGTGGTGAGTGGTGCGACGAGGGACTTCGGCCCCACACGAAGGCAGGAGCGTCCTTACTCTGGTTTCTCTTCATCACGCACAAGTCTTTCGCCTTTTACTAAAGACTTCCGTGGAGAGGAATACCAATGAGTTAAATTCCATTTTTGGCAGGCTTTGCCTTCTGGCAGAGCCCTGTGAGTTTGTCAAACGTCAAAGCAGCTGTGTCCGTGGAGAGGTCGGCCTGTGCAAAGAGAGCACGGCCGTGGGTGGGTGCTCAGCAGCGGCCAGTGTTACGTCCAGTTAACAATACTGCACCGCGACACTTGAGAAGTGTCAGAGGAGGTTGGCTCAGGCAGCAAAGAGTTGGGGTCAACGCTTCTCGGCCTTTTGGCTAAGATCAAGTGTAGTATCTGTTCTTATCAGTTTAATATCTGATATGTCCTCTACACGGGGACAACTTATTAAACGGATTTTTAGAACCGGGAGCTGAAAAAAAGGGGCTTGCTCCGTTCACTCCACGCATCGACCTGGCCTTGCAGTGCCGCTGGGAACGGTGCAGCCTTCTCTCCACCTGTGGACAAAAAAAAAAAACTTGCTCAGCTTTTCAGGGCGTGAGCCAAATGGGACGGCCGCCGGGGGTCACGCTAAGTACCCCTGCCGACTTAGTGGCGGCTTCTCGGTAGGCTCCTTTGGTTTTTGTCTTCTTGCAATTACGCTTTGTCAGCCATGACAACTGGCCGAAAAGTGCAGCGCGCCACAGCAAGGTGTAGCAACAACAGGGCCCCCGTGCGCGTTCTGCATTTCCCCCTGCAGGCATAGGGGGCAACGTTTCCATCCCGCCACAGGGCCCGTTTACCGCTCCCCGCGTTGCCCGTCTCCTTTTCTCGCTCCTCGCTCAAGATCTGCAAGCAGCTGAGCGTTTGCTAGCCCGCCTGGAAAAGGCAGGATCTTAGTCTGTCCGCAATCTGATTGGCTCGGCCAAAGGGCCGGGGCGGCCTCAGGGAAATGGGAGCTGCCTGGGAATTGGAACGCCTCGCAAGCCGAGAAGGGGGTTCCGCGAAGGTGGTGAGTGGTGCGACGAGGGACTTCGGCCCCACACGAAGGCAGGAGCGTCCTTACTCTGGTTTCTCTTCATCACGCACAAGTCTTTCGCCTTTTACTAAAGACTTCCGTGGAGAGGAATACCAATGAGTTAAATTCCATTTTTGGCAGGCTTTGCCTTCTGGCAGAGCCCTGTGAGTTTGTCAAACGTCAAAGCAGCTGTGTCCGTGGAGAGGTCGGCCTGTGCAAAGAGAGCACGGCCGTGGGTGGGTGCTCAGCAGCGGCCAGTGTTACGTCCAGTTAACAATACTGCACCGCGACACTTGAGAAGTGTCAGAGGAGGTTGGCTCAGGCAGCAAAGAGTTGGGGTCAACGCTTCTCGGCCTTTTGGCTAAGATCAAGTGTAGTATCTGTTCTTATCAGTTTAATATCTGATATGTCCTCTACACGGGGACAACTTATTAAACGGATTTTTAGAACCGGGAGGTGAAAAAGGGGCTTGCTCCGTTCACTCTACGCATCGACCTGGCCTTGCAGTGCCGCTGGGAACGGTGCAGCCTTCTCTCCACCTGTGGACAAAAAAAAAAACTTGCTCAGCTTTTCAGGGCGTGAGCCAAATGGGACGGCCGCCAGGGGTCACGCTAAGTACCCCTGCCGACTTAGTGGCGGCTTCTCGGTAGGCTCCTTTGGTTTTTGTCTTCTTGCAATTACGCTTTGTCAGCCATGACAACTGGCCGAAAAGTGCAGCGCGCCACAACAAGGTGTAGCAACAACAGGGCCCCCGTGCGCGTTCTGCATTTCCCCCTGCAGGCATAGGGGGCAACGTTTCCATCCCGCCACAGGGCCCGTTTACCGCTCCCCGCGTTGCCCGTCTCCTTTTCTCGCTCCTCGCTCAAGATCTGCAAGCAGCTGAGCGTTTGCTAGCCCGCCTGGAAAACGCAGGATCTTAGTCTGTCCGCAATCTGATTGGCTCGGCCAAAGGGCCGGGGCGGCCTCAGGGAAATGGGAGCTGCCTGGGAATTGGAACGCCTCGCAAGCCGAGAAGGGGGTTCCGCGAAGGTGGTGAGTGGTGCGACGAGGGACTTCGGCCCCACACGAAGGCAGGAGCGTCCTTACTCTGGTTTCTCTTCATCACGCACAAGTCTTTCGCCTTTTACTAAAGACTTCCGTGGAGAGGAATACCAATGAGTTAAATTCCATTTTTGGCAGGCTTTGCCTTCTGGCAGAGCCCTGTGAGTTTGTCAAACGTCAAAGCAGCTGTGTCCGTGGAGAGGTCGGCCTGTGCAAAGAGAGCACGGCCGTGGGTGGGTGCTCAGCAGCGGCCAGTGTTACGTCCAGTTAACAATACTGCACCGCGACACTTGAGAAGTGTCAGAGGAGGTTGGCTCAGGCAGCAAAGAGTGGGGGTCATCGCTTCTCGGCCTTTTGGCTGAGATCAAGTGTAGTATCTGTTCTTATCAGTTTAATATCTGATATGTCCTCTACACGGGGACAACTTATTAAACGGATTTTTAGAACCGGGAGCTGAAAAAGGGGCTTGCTCCGTTCACTCCACGCATCGACCTGGCCTTGCAGTGCCGCTGGGAACGGTGCAGCCTTCTCTCCACCTGTGGACAAAAAAAAAAAAAACTTGCTCAGCTTTTCAGGGCGTGAGCCAAATGGGACGGCCGCCGGGGGTCACGCTAAGTACCCCTGCCGACTTAGTGGCGGCTTCTCGGTAGGCTCCTTTAGTTTTTGTCTTCTTGCAATTACGCTTTGTCAGCCATGACAACTGGCCGAAAAGTGCAGCGCGCCACAACAAGGTGTAGCAACAACAGGGCCCCCGTGCGCGTTCTGCATTTCCCCCTGCAGGCATAGGGGGCAACGTTTCCATCCCGCCACAGGGCCCGTTTACCGCTCCCCGCGTTGCCCGTCTCCTTTTCTCGCTCCTCGCTCAAGATCTGCAAGCAGCTGAGCGTTTGCTAGCCCGCCTGGAAAACGCAGGATCTTAGTCTGTCCGCAATCTGATTGGCTCGGCCAAAGGGCCGGGGCGGCCTCAGGGAAATGGGAGCTGCCTGGGAATTGGAACGCCTCGCAAGCCGAGAAGGGGGTTCCGCGAAGGTGGTGAGTGGTGCGACGAGGGACTTCGGCCCCACACGAAGGCAGGAGCGTCCTTACTCTGGTTTCTCTTCATCACGCACAAGTCTTTCGCCTTTTACTAAAGACTTCCGTGGAGAGGAATACCAATGAGTTAAATTCCATTTTTGGCAGGCTTTGCCTTCTGGCAGAGCCCTGTGAGTTTGTCAAACGTCAAAGCAGCTGTGTCCGTGGAGAGGTCGGCCTGTGCAAAGAGAGCACGGCCGTGGGTGGGTGCTCAGCAGCGGCCAGTGTTACGTCCAGTTAACAATACTGCACCGCGACACTTGAGAAGTGTCAGAGGAGGTTGGCTCAGGCAGCAAAGAGTGGGGGTCATCGCTTCTCGGCCTTTTGGCTGAGATCAAGTGTAGTATCTGTTCTTATCAGTTTAATATCTGATATGTCCTCTACACGGGGACAACTTATTAAACGGATTTTTAGAACCGGGAGCTGAAAAAGGGGCTTGCTCCGTTCACTCCACGCATCGACCTGGCCTTGCAGTGCCGCTGGGAACGGTGCAGCCTTCTCTCCACCTGTGGACAAAAAAAAAAAAAACTTGCTCAGCTTTTCAGGGCGTGAGCCAAATGGGACGGCCGCCGGGGGTCACGCTAAGTACCCCTGCCGACTTAGTGGCGGCTTCTCGGTAGGCTCCTTTAGTTTTTGTCTTCTTGCAATTACGCTTTGTCAGCCATGACAACTGGCCGAAAAGTGCAGCGCGCCACAGCAAGGTGTAGCAACAACAGGGCCCCCGTGCGCGTTCTGCATTTCCCCCTGCAGGCATAGGGGGCAACGTTTCCATCCCGCCACAGGGCCCGTTTACCGCTCCCCGCGTTGCCCGTCTCCTTTTCTCGCTCCTCGCTCAAGATCTGCAAGCAGCTGAGCGTTTGCTAGCCCGCCTGGAAAAGGCAGGATCTTAGTCTGTCCGCAATCTGATTGGCTCGGCCAAAGGGCCGGGGCGGCCTCAGGGAAATGGGAGCTGCCTGGGAATTGGAACGCCTCGCAAGCCGAGAAGGGGGTTCCGCGAAGGTGGTGAGTGGTGCGACGAGGGACTTCGGCCCCACACGAAGGCAGGAGCGTCCTTACTCTGGTTTCTCTTCATCACGCACAAGTCTTTCGCCTTTTACTAAAGACTTCCGTGGAGAGGAATACCAATGAGTTAAATTCCATTTTTGGCAGGCTTTGCCTTCTGGCAGAGCCCTGTGAGTTTGTCAAACGTCAAAGCAGCTGTTTCCGTGGAGAGGTCGGCCTGTGCAAAGAGAGCACGGCCGTGGGTGGGTGCTCAGCAGCGGCCAGTGTTACGTCCAGTTAACAATACTGCACCGCGACACTTGAGAAGTGTCAGAGGAGGTTGGCTCAGGCAGCAAAGAGTTGGGGTCAACGCTTCTCGGCCTTTTGGCTAAGATCAAGTGTAGTATCTGTTCTTATCAGTTTAATATCTGATATGTCCTCTACACGGGGACAACTTATTAAACGGATTTTTAGAACCGGGAGGTGAAAAAGGGGCTTGCTCCGTTCACTCCACGCATCGACCTGGCCTTGCAGTGCCGCTGGGAACGGTGCAGCCTTCTCTCCACCTGTGGACAAAAAAAAAAACTTGCTCAGCTTTTCAGGGCGTGAGCCAAATGGGACGGCCGCCGGGGGTCACGCTAAGTACCCCTGCCGACTTAGTGGCGGCTTCTCGGTAGGCTCCTTTGGTTTTTGTCTTCTTGCAATTACGCTTTGTCAGCCATGACAACTGTCCGAAAAGTGCAGCGCGCCACAGCAAGGTGTAGCAACAACAGGGCCCCCGTGCGCGTTCTGCATTTCCCCCTGCAGGCATAGGGGGCAACGTTTCCATCCCGCCACAGGGCCCGTTTACCGCTCCCCGCGTTGCCCGTCTCCTTTTCTCGCTCCTCGCTCAAGATCTGCAAGCAGCTGAGCGTTTGCTAGCCCGCCTGGAAAAGGCAGGATCTTAGTCTGTCCGCAATCTGATTGGCTCGGCCAAAGGGCCGGGGCGGCCTCAGGGAAATGGGAGCTGCCTGGGAATTGGAACGCCTCGCAAGCCGAGAAGGGGGTTCCGCGAAGGTGGTGAGTGGTGCGACGAGGGACTTCGGCCCCACACGAAGGCAGGAGCGTCCTTACTCTGGTTTCTCTTCATCACGCACAAGTCTTTCGCCTTTTACTAAAGACTTCCGTGGAGAGGAATACCAATGAGTTAAATTCCATTTTTGGCAGGCTTTGCCTTCTGGCAGAGCCCTGTGAGTTTGTCAAACGTCAAAGCAGCTGTGTCCGTGGAGAGGTCGGCCTGTGCAAAAAGAGCACGGCCGTGGGTGGGTGCTCAGCAGCGGCCAGTGTTACGTCCAGTTAACAATACTGCACCGCGACACTTGAGAAGTGTCAGAGGAGGTTGGCTCAGGCAGCAAAGAGTTGGGGTCAACGCTTCTCGGCCTTTTGGCTAAGATCAAGTGTAGTATCTGTTCTTATCAGTTTAATATCTGATATGTCCTCTACACGGGGACAACTTATTAAACGGATTTTTAGAACCGGGAGCTGAAAAAGGGGCTTGCTCCGTTCACTCCACGTATCGACCTGGCCTTGCAGTGCCGCTGGGAACGGTGCAGCCTTCTCTCCACCTGTGGACAAAAAAAAAAACTTGCTCAGCTTTTCAGGGCGTGAGCCAAATGGGACGGCCGCCGGGGGTCACGCTAAGTACCCCTGCCGACTTAGTGGCGGCTTCTCGGTAGGCTCCTTTGGTTTTTGTCTTCTTGCAATTACGCTTTGTCAGCCATGACAACTGGCCGAAAAGTGCAGCGCGCCACAGCAAGGTGTAGCAACAACAGGGCCCCCGTGCGCGTTCTGCATTTCCCCCTGCAGGCATAGGGGGCAACGTTTCCATCCCGCCACAGGGCCCGTTTACCGCTCCCCGCGTTGCCCGTCTCCTTTTCTCGCTCCTCGCTCAAGATCTGCAAGCAGCTGAGCGTTTGCTAGCCCGCCTGGAAAAGGCAGGATCTTAGTCTGTCCGCAATCTGATTGGCTCGGCCAAAGGGCCGGGGCGGCCTCAGGGAAATGGGAGCTGCCTGGGAATTGGAACGCCTCGCAAGCCGAGAAGGGGGTTCCGCGAAGGTGGTGAGTGGTGCGACGAGGGACTTCGGCCCCACACGAAGGCAGGAGCGTCCTTACTCTGGTTTCTCTTCATCACGCACAAGTCTTTCGCCTTTTACTAAAGACTTCCGTGGAGAGGAATACCAATGAGTTAAATTCCATTTTTGGCAGGCTTTGCCTTCTGGCAGAGCCCTGTGAGTTTGTCAAACGTCAAAGCAGCTGTGTCCGTGGAGAGGTCGGCCTGTGCAAAGAGAGCACGGCCGTGGGTGGGTGCTCAGCAGCGGCCAGTGTTACGTCCAGTTAACAATACTGCACCGCGACACTTGAGAAGTGTCAGAGGAGGTTGGCTCAGGCAGCAAAGAGTTGGGGTCAACGCTTCTCGGCCTTTTGGCTAAGATCAAGTGTAGTATCTGTTCTTATCAGTTTAATATCTGATATGTCCTCTACACGGGGACAACTTATTAAACGGATTTTTAGAACCGGGAGCTGAAAAAAAGGGGCTTGCTCCGTTCACTCCACGCATCGACCTGGCCTTGCAGTGCCGCTGGGAACGGTGCAGCCTTCTCTCCACCTGTGGACAAAAAAAAAAAACTTGCTCAGCTTTTCAGGGCGTGAGCCAAATGGGACGGCCGCCGGGGGTCACGCTAAGTACCCCTGCCGACTTAGTGGCGGCTTCTCGGTAGGCTCCTTTGGTTTTTGTCTTCTTGCAATTACGCTTTGTCAGCCATGACAACTGGCCGAAAAGTGCAGCGCGCCACAGCAAGGTGTAGCAACAACAGGGCCCCCGTGCGCGTTCTGCATTTCCCCCTGCAGGCATAGGGGGCAACGTTTCCATCCCGCCACAGGGCCCGTTTACCGCTCCCCGCGTTGCCCGTCTCCTTTTCTCGCTCCTCGCTCAAGATCTGCAAGCAGCTGAGCGTTTGCTAGCCCGCCTGGAAAAGGCAGGATCTTAGTCTGTCCGCAATCTGATTGGCTCGGCCAAAGGGCCGGGGCGGCCTCAGGGAAATGGGAGCTGCCTGGGAATTGGAACGCCTCGCAAGCCGAGAAGGGGGTTCCGCGAAGGTGGTGAGTGGTGCGACGAGGGACTTCGGCCCCACACGAAGGCAGGAGCGTCCTTACTCTGGTTTCTCTTCATCACGCACAAGTCTTTCGCCTTTTACTAAAGACTTCCGTGGAGAGGAATACCAATGAGTTAAATTCCATTTTTGGCAGGCTTTGCCTTCTGGCAGAGCCCTGTGAGTTTGTCAAACGTCAAAGCAGCTGTGTCCGTGGAGAGGTCGGCCTGTGCAAAGAGAGCACGGCCGTGGGTGGGTGCTCAGCAGCGGCCAGTGTTACGTCCAGTTAACAATACTGCACCGCGACACTTGAGAAGTGTCAGAGGAGGTTGGCTCAGGCAGCAAAGAGTTGGGGTCAACGCTTCTCGGCCTTTTGGCTAAGATCAAGTGTAGTATCTGTTCTTATCAGTTTAATATCTGATATGTCCTCTACACGGGGACAACTTATTAAACGGATTTTTAGAACCGGGAGGTGAAAAAGGGGCTTGCTCCGTTCACTCCACGCATCGACCTGGCCTTGCAGTGCCGCTGGGAACGGTGCAGCCTTCTCTCCACCTGTGGACAAAAAAAAAAACTTGCTCAGCTTTTCAGGGCGTGAGCCAAATGGGACGGCCGCCGGGGGTCACGCTAAGTACCCCTGCCGACTTAATGGCGGCTTCTCGGTAGGCTCCTTTGGTTTTTGTCTTCTTGCAATTACGCTTTGTCAGCCATGACAACTGGCCGAAAAGTGCAGCGCGCCACAGCAAGGTGTAGCAACAACAGGGCCCCCGTGCGCGTTCTGCATTTCCCCCTGCAGGCATAGGGGGCAACGTTTCCATCCCGCCACAGGGCCCGTTTACCGCTCCCCGCGTTGCCCGTCTCCTTTTCTCTCTCCTCGCTCAAGATCTGCAAGCAGCTGAGCGTTTGCTAGCCCGCCTGGAAAAGGCAGGATCTTAGTCTGTCCGCAATCTGATTGGCTCGGCCAAAGGGCCGGGGTGGCCTCAGGGAAATGGGAGCTGCCTGGGAATTGGAACGCCTCGCAAGCCGAGAAGGGGGTTCCGCGAAGGTGGTGAGTGGTGCGACGAGGGACTTCGGCCCCACACGAAGGCAGGAGCGTCCTTACTCTGGTTTCTCTTCATCACGCACAAGTCTTTCGCCTTTTACTAAAGACTTCCGTGGAGAGGAATACCAATGAGTTAAATTCCATTTTTGGCAGGCTTTGCCTTCTGGCAGAGCCCTGTGAGTTTGTCAAACGTCAAAGCAGCTGTGTCCGTGGAGAGGTCGGCCTGTGCAAAGAGAGCACGGCCGTGGGTGGGTGCTCAGCAGCGGCCAGTGTTACGTCCAGTTAACAATACTGCACCGCGACACTTGAGAAGTGTCAGAGGAGGTTGGCTCAGGCAGCAAAGAGTTGGGGTCAACGCTTCTCGGCCTTTTGGCTAAGATCAAGTGTAGTATCTGTTCTTATCAGTTTAATATCTGATATGTCCTCTACACGGGGACAACTTATTAAACGGATTTTTAGAACCGGGAGGTGAAAAAGGGGCTTGCTCCGTTCACTCCACGCATCGACCTGGCCTTGCAGTGCCGCTGGGAACGGTGCAGCCTTCTCTCCACCTGTGGACAAAAAAAAAACTTGCTCAGCTTTTCAGGGCGTGAGCCAAATGGGACGGCCGCCGGGGGTCACGCTAAGTACCCCTGCCGACTTAGTGGCGGCTTCTCGGTAGGCTCCTTTGGTTTTCGTATTCTTGCAATTACGCTTTGTCAACCATGACAACTGGCCGAAAAGTGCAGCGCGCCACAGCAAGGTGTAGCAACAACAGGGCCCCCGTGCGCGTTCTGCATTTCCCCCTGCAGGCATAGGGGGCAACGTTTCCATCCCGCCACAGGGCCCGTTTACCGCTCCCCGCGTTGCCCGTCTCCTTTTCTCGCTCCTCGCTCAAGATCTGCAAGCAGCTGAGCGTTTGCTAGCCCGCCTGGAAAAGGCAGGATCTTAGTCTGTCCGCAATCTGATTGGCTCGGCCAAAGGGCCGGGGCGGCCTCAGGGAAATGGGAGCTGCCTGGGAATTGGAACGCCTCGCAAGCCGAGAAGGGGGTTCCGCGAAGGTGGTGAGTGGTGCGACGAGGGACTTCGGCCCCACACGAAGGCAGGAGCGTCCTTACTCTGGTTTCTCTTCATCACGCACAAGTCTTTCGCCTTTTACTAAAGACTTCCGTGGAGAGGAATACCAATGAGTTAAATTCCATTTTTGGCAGGCTTTGCCTTCTGGCAGAGCCCTGTGAGTTTGTCAAACGTCAAAGCAGCTGTGTCCGTGGAGAGGTCGGCCTGTGCAAAGACAGCACGGCCGTGGGTGGGTGCTCAGCAGCGGCCAGTGTTACGTCCAGTTAACAATACTGCACCGCGACACTTGAGAAGTGTCAGAGGAGGTTGGCTCAGGCAGCAAAGAGTTGGGGTCAACGCTTCTCGGCCTTTTGGCTAAGATCAAGTGTAGTATCTGTTCTTATCAGTTTAATATCTGATATGTCCTCTACACGGGGACAACTTATTAAACGGATTTTTAGAACCGGGAGGTGAAAAAGGGGCTTGCTCCGTTCACTCCACGCATCGACCTGGCCTTGCAGTGCCGCTGGGAACGGTGCAGCCTTCTCTCCACCTGTGGACAAAAAAAAAAACTTGCTCAGCTTTTCAGGGCGTGAGCCAAATGGGACGGCCGCCGGGGGTCACGCTAAGTACCCCTGCCGACTTAGTGGCGGCTTCTCGGTAGGCTCCTTTGGTTTTTGTCTTCTTGCAATTACGCTTTGTCAGCCATGACAACTGGCCGAAAAGTGCAGCGCGCCACAGCAAGGTGTAGCAACAACAGGGCCCCCGTGCGCGTTCTGCATTTCCCCCTGCAGGCATAGGGGGCAACGTTTCCATCCCGCCACAGGGCCCGTTTACCGCTCCCCGCGTTGCCCGTCTCCTTTTCTCGCTCCTCGCTCAAGATCTGCAAGCAGCTGAGCGTTTGCTAGCCCGCCTGGAAAAGGCAGGATCTTAGTCTGTCCGCAATCTGATTGGCTTGGCCAAAGGGCCGGGGCGGCCTCAGGGAAATGGGAGCTGCCTGGGAATTGGAACGCCTCGCAAGCCGAGAAGGGGGTTCCGCGAAGGTGGTGAGTGGTGCGACGAGGGACTTCGGCCCCACACGAAGGCAGGAGCGTCCTTACTCTGGTTTCTCTTCATCACGCACAAGTCTTTCGCCTTTTACTAAAGACTTCCGTGGAGAGGAATACCAATGAGTTAAATTCCATTTTTGGCAGGCTTTGCCTTCTGGCAGAGCCCTGTGAGTTTGTCAAACGTCAAAGCAGCTGTGTCCGTGGAGAGGTCGGCCTGTGCAAAGAGAGCACGGCCGTGGGTGGGTGCTCAGCAGCGGCCAGTGTTACGTCCAGTTAACAATACTGCACCGCGACACTTGAGAAGTGTCAGAGGAGGTTGGCTCAGGCAGCAAAGAGTGGGGGTCATCGCTTCTCGGCCTTTTGGCTAAGATCAAGTGTAGTATCTGTTCTTATCAGTTTAATATCTGATATGTCCTCTACACGGGGACAACTTATTAAGCGGATTTTTAGAACCGGGAGCTGAAAAAGGGGCTTGCTCCGTTCACTCCACGCATCGACCTGGCCTTGCAGTGCCGCTGGGAACGGTGCAGCCTTCTCTCCACCTGTGGACAAAAAAAAAAAAACTTGCTCAGCTTTTCAGGGCGTGAGCCAAATGGGACGGCCGCCGGGGGTCACGCTAAGTACCCCTGCCGACTTAGTGGCGGCTTCTCGGTAGGCTCCTTTAGTTTTTGTCTTCTTGCAATTACGCTTTGTCAGCCATGACAACTGGCCGAAAAGTGCAGCGCGCCACAGCAAGGTGTAGCAACAACAGGGCCCCCGTGCGCGTTCTGCATTTCCCCCTGCAGGCATAGGGGGCAACGTTTCCATCCCGCCACAGGGCCCGTTTACCGCTCCCCGCGTTGCCCGTCTCCTTTTCTCGCTCCTCGCTCAAGATCTGCAAGCAGCTGAGCGTTTGCTAGCCCGCCTGGAAAAGGCAGGATCTTAGTCTGTCCGCAATCTGATTGGCTCGGCCAAAGGGCCGGGGCGGCCTCAGGGAAATGGGAGCTGCCTGGGAATTGGAACGCCTCGCAAGCCGAGAAGGGGGTTCCGCGAAGGTGGTGAGTGGTGCGACGAGGGACTTCGGCCCCACACGAAGGCAGGAGCGTCCTTACTCTGGTTTCTCTTCATCACGCACAAGTCTTTCGCCTTTTACTAAAGACTTCCGTGGAGAGGAATACCAATGAGTTAAATTCCATTTTTGGCAGGCTTTGCCTTCTGGCAGAGCCCTGTGAGTTTGTCAAACGTCAAAGCAGCTGTGTCCGTGGAGAGGTCGGCCTGTGCAAAGAGAGCACGGCCGTGGGTGGGTGCTCAGCAGCGGCCAGTGTTACGTCCAGTTAACAATACTGCACCGCGACACTTGAGAAGTGTCAGAGGAGGTTGGCTCAGGCAGCAAAGAGTTGGGGTCAACGCTTCTCGGCCTTTTGGCTAAGATCAAGTGTAGTATCTGTTCTTATCAGTTTAATATCTGATATGTCCTCTACACGGGGACAACTTATTCAACGGATTTTTAGAACCGGGAGGTGAAAAAGGGGCTTGCTCCGTTCACTCTACGCATCGACCTGGCCTTGCAGTGCCGCTGGGAACGGTGCAGCCTTCTCTCCACCTGTGGACAAAAAAAAAAACTTGCTCAGCTTTTCAGGGCGTGAGCCAAATGGGACGGCCGCCGGGGGTCACGCTAAGTACCCCTGCCGACTTAGTGGCGGCTTCTCGGTAGGCTCCTTTGGTTTTTGTCTTCTTGCAATTACGCTTTGTCAGCCATGACAACTGGCCGAAAAGTGCAGCGCGCCACAGCAAGGTGTAGCAACAACAGGGCCCCCGTGCGCGTTCTGCATTTCCCCCTGCAGGCATAGGGGGCAACGTTTCCATCCCGCCACAGGGCCCGTTTACCGCTCCCCGCGTTGCCCGTCTCCTTTTCTCGCTCCTCGCTCAAGATCTGCAAGCAGCTGAGCGTTTGCTAGCCCGCCTGGAAAAGGCAGGATCTTAGTCTGTCCGCAATCTGATTGGCTCGGCCAAAGGGCCGGGGCGGCCTCAGGGAAATGGGAGCTGCCTGGGAATTGGAACGCCTCGCAAGCCGAGAAGGGGGTTCCGCGAAGGTGGTGAGTGGTGCGACGAGGGACTTCGGCCCCACACGAAGGCAGGAGCGTCCTTACTCTGGTTTCTCTTCATCACGCACAAGTCTTTCGCCTTTTACTAAAGACTTCCGTGGAGAGGAATACCAATGAGTTAAATTCCATTTTTGGCAGGCTTTGCCTTCTGGCAGAGCCCTGTGAGTTTGTCAAACGTCAAAGCAGCTTTGTCCGTGGAGAGGTCGGCCTGTGCAAAGAGAGCACGGCCGTGGGTGGGTGCTCAGCAGCGGCCAGTGTTACGTCCAGTTAACAATACTGCACCGCGACACTTGAGAAGTGTCAGAGGAGGTTGGCTCAGGCAGCAAAGAGTGGGGGTCATCGCTTCTCGGCCTTTTGGCTAAGATCAAGTGTAGTATCTGTTCTTATCAGTTTAATATCTGATATGTCCTCTACACGGGGACAACTTATTAAACGGATTTTTAGAACCGGGAGCTGAAAAAGGGGCTTGCTCCGTTCACTCCACGCATCGACCTGGCCTTGCAGTGCCGCTGGGAACGGTGCAGCCTTCTCTCCACCTGTGGACAAAAAAAAAAAACTTGCTCAGCTTTTCAGGGCGTGAGCCAAATGGGACGGCCGCCGGGGGTCACGCTAAGTACCCCTGCCGACTTAGTGGCGGCTTCTCGGTAGGCTCCTTTGGTTTTTGTCTTCTTGCAATTACGCTTTGTCAGCCATGACAACTGGCCGAAAAGTGCAGCGCGCCACAGCAAGGTGTAGCAACAACAGGGCCCCCGTGCGCGTTCTGCATTTCCCCCTGCAGGCATAGGGGGCAACGTTTCCATCCCGCCACAGGGCCCGTTTACCGCTCCCCGCGTTGCCCGTCTCCTTTTCTCGCTCCTCGCTCAAGATCTGCAAGCAGCTGAGCGTTTGCTAGCCCGCCTGGAAAAGGCAGGATCTTAGTCTGTCCGCAATCTGATTGGCTCGGCCAAAGGGCCGGGGCGGCCTCAGGGAAATGGGAGCTGCCTGGGAATTGGAACGCCTCGCAAGCCGAGAAGGGGGTTCCGCGAAGGTGGTGAGTGGTGCGACGAGGGACTTCGGCCCCACACGAAGGCAGGAGCGTCCTTACTCTGGTTTCTCTTCATCACGCACAAGTCTTTCGCCTTTTACTAAAGACTTCCGTGGAGAGGAATACCAATGAGTTAAATTCCATTTTTGGCAGGCTTTGCCTTCTGGCAGAGCCCTGTGAGTTTGTCAAACGTCAAAGCAGCTGTGTCCGTGGAGAGGTCGGCCTGTGCAAAGAGAGCACGGCCGTGGGTGGGTGCTCAGCAGCGGCCAGTGTTACGTCCAGTTAACAATACTGCACCGCGACACTTGAGAAGTGTCAGAGGAGGTTGGCTCAGGCAGCAAAGAGTTGGGGTCAACGCTTCTCGGCCTTTTGGCTAAGATCAAGTGTAGTATCTGTTCTTATCAGTTTAATATCTGATATGTCCTCTACACGGGGACAACTTATTAAACGGATTTTTAGAACCGGGAGCTGAAAAAGGGGCTTGCTCCGTTCACTCCACGCATCGACCTGGCCTTGCAGTGCCGCTGGGAACGGTGCAGCCTTCTCTCCACCTGTGGACAAAAAAAAAAAACTTGCTCAGCTTTTCAGGGCGTGAGCCAAATGGGACGGCCGCCGGGGGTCACGCTAAGTACCCCTGCCGACTTAGTGGCGGCTTCTCGGTAGGCTCCTTTGGTTTTTGTCTTCTTGCAATTACGCTTTGTCAGCCATGACAACTGGCCGAAAAGTGCAGCGCGCCACAGCAAGGTGTAGCAACAACAGGGCCCCCGTGCGCGTTCTGCATTTCCCCCTGCAGGCATAGGGGGCAACGTTTCCATCCCGCCACAGGGCCCGTTTACCGCTCCCCGCGTTGCCCGTCTCCTTTTCTCGCTCCTCGCTCAAGATCTGCAAGCAGCTGAGCGTTTGCTAGCCCGCCTGGAAAAGGCAGGATCTTAGTCTGTCCGCAATCTGATTGGCTTGGCCAAAGGGCCGGGGCGGCCTCAGGGAAATGGGAGCTGCCTGGGAATTGGAACGCCTCGCAAGCCGAGAAGGGGGTTCCGCGAAGGTGGTGAGTGGTGCGACGAGAGAGTTCGGCCCCACACGAAGGCAGGAGCGTCCTTACTCTGGTTTCTCTTCATCACGCACAAGTCTTTCGCCTTTTACTAAACACTTCCGTGGAGAGGAATACCAATGAGTTAAATTCCATTTTTGGCAGGCTTTGCCTTCTGGCAGAGCCCTGTGAGTTTGTCAAACGTCAAAGCAGCTGTGTCAGTGGAGAGGTCGGCCTGTGCAAAGAGAGCACGGCCGTGGGTGGGTGCTCAGCAGCGGACAGTGTTACGTCCAGTTAACAATACTGCACCGCGACACTTGAGAAGTGTCAGAGGAGGTTGGCTCAGGCAGCAAAGAGTGGGGGTCATCGCTTCTCGGCCTTTTGGCTAAGATCAAGTGTAGTATCTGTTCTTATCAGTTTAATATCTGATATGTCCTCTACACGGGGACAACTTATTAAACGGATTTTTAGAACCGGGAGCTGAAAAAGGGGCTTGCTCCGTTCACTCCACGCATCGACCTGGCCTTGCAGTGCCGCTGGGAACGGTGCAGCCTTCTCTCCACCTGTGGACAAAAAAAAAAAACTTGCTCAGCTTTTCAGGGCGTGAGCCAAATGGGACGGCCGCCGGGGGTCACGCTAAGTACCCCTGCCGACTTAGTGGCGGCTTCTCGGTAGGCTCCTTTGGTTTTTGTCTTCTTGCAATTACGCTTTGTCAGCCATGACAACTGGCCGAAAAGTGCAGCGCGCCACAGCAAGGTGTAGCAACAACAGGGCCCCCGTGCGCGTTCTGCATTTCCCCCTGCAGGCATAGGGGGCAACGTTTCCATCCCGCCACAGGGCCCGTTTACCGCTCCCCGCGTTGCCCGTCTCCTTTTCTCGCTCCTCGCTCAAGATCTGCAAGCAGCTGAGCGTTTGCTAGCCCGCCTGGAAAAGGCAGGATCTTAGTCTGTCCGCAATCTGATTGGCTCGGCCAAAGGGCCGGGGCGGCCTCAGGGAAATGGGAGCTGCCTGGGAATTGGAACGCCTCGCAAGCCGAGAAGGGGGTTCCGCGAAGGTGGTGAGTGGTGCGACGAGGGACTTCGGCCCCACACGAAGGCAGGAGCGTCCTTACTCTGGTTTCTCTTCATCACGCACAAGTCTTTCGCCTTTTACTAAACACTTCCGTGGAGAGGAATACCAATGAGTTAAATTCCATTTTTGGCAGGCTTTGCCTTCTGGCAGAGCCCTGTGAGTTTGTCAAACGTCAAAGCAGCTGTGTCCGTGGAGAGGTCGGCCTGTGCAAAGAGAGCACGGCCGTGGGTGGGTGCTCAGCAGCGGCCAGTGTTACGTCCAGTTAACAATACTGCACCGCGACACTTGAGAAGTGTCAGAGGAGGTTGGCTCAGGCAGCAAAGAGTGGGGGTCATCGCTTCTCGGCCTTTTGGCTAAGATCAAGTGTAGTATCTGTTCTTATCAGTTTAATATCTGATATGTCCTCTACACGGGGACAACTTATTAAACGGATTTTTAGAACCGGGAGCTGAAAAAGGGGCTTGCTCCGTTCACTCCACGCATCGACCTGGCCTTGCAGTGCCGCTGGGAACGGTGCAGCTTTCTCTCCACCTGTGGACAAAAAAAAAAAACTTGCTCAGCTTTTTAGGGCGTGAGCCAAATGGGACGGCCGCCGGGGGTCACGCTAAGTACCCCTGCCGACTTAGTGGCGGCTTCTCGGTAGGCTCCTTTGGTTTTTGTCTTCTTGCAATTACGCTTTGTCAGCCATGACAACTGGCCGAAAAGTGCAGCGCGCCACAGCAAGGTGTAGCAACAACAGGGCCCCCGTGCGCGTTCTGCATTTCCCCCTGCAGGCATAGGGGGCAACGTTTCCATCCCGCCACAAGGCCCGTTTACCGCTCCCCGCGTTGCCCGTCTCCTTTTCTCGCTCCTCGCTCAAGATCTGCAAGCAGCTGAGCGTTTACTAGCCCGCCTGGAAAAGGCAGGATCTTAGTCTGTCCGCAATCTGATTGGCTTGGCCAAAGGGCCGGGGCGGCCTCAGGGAAATGGGAGCTGCCTGGGAATTGGAACGCCTCGCAAGCCGAGAAGGGGGTTCCGCGAAGGTGGTGAGTGGTGCGACGAGGGACTTCGGCCCCACACGAAGGCAGGAGCGTCCTTACTCTGGTTTCTCTTCATCACGCACAGGTCTTTCGCCTTTTACTAAAGACTTCCGTGGAGAGGAATACCAATGAGTTAAATTCCATTTTTGGCAGGCTTTGCCTTCTGGCAGAGCCCTGTGAGTTTGTCAAACGTCAAAGCAGCTGTGTCCGTGGAGAGGTCGGCCTGTGCAAAGAGAGCACGGCCGTGGGTGGGTGCTCAGCAGCGGCCAGTGTTACGTCCAGTTAACAATACTGCACCGCGACACTTGAGAAGTGTCAGAGGAGGTTGGCTCAGGCAGCAAAGAGTGGGGGTCATCGCTTCTCGGCCTTTTGGCTAAGATCAAGTGTAGTATCTGTTCTTATCAGTTTAATATCTGATATGTCCTCTACACGGGGACAACTTATTAAACGGATTTTTAGAACCGGGAGCTGAAAAAGGGGCTTGCTCCGTTCACTCCACGCATCGACCTGGCCTTGCAGTGCCGCTGGGAACGGTGCAGCCTTCTCTCCACCTGTGGACAAAAAAAAAAAACTTGCTCAGCTTTTCAGGGCGTGAGCCAAATGGGACGGCCGCCGGGGGTCACGCTAAGTACCCCTGCCGACTTAGTGGCGGCTTCTCGGTAGGCTCCTTTGGTTTTTGTCTTCTTGCAATTACGCTTTGTCAGCCATGACAACTGGCCGAAAAGTGCAGCGCGCCACAGCAAGGTGTAGCAACAACAGGGCCCCCGTGCGCGTTCTGCATTTCCGCCTGCAGGCATAGGGGGCAACGTTTCCATTTCGCCACAGGGCCCGTTTACCGCTCCCCGCGTTGCCCGTCTCCTTTTCTCGCTCCTCGCTCAAGATCTGCAAGCAGCTGAGCGTTTGCTAGCCCGCCTGGAAAAGGCAGGATCTTAGTCTGTCCGCAATCTGATTGGCTCGGCCAAAGGGCCGAGGCGGCCTCAGGGAAATGGGAGCTGCCTGGGAAATGGAACGCCTCGCAAGCCGAGAAGGGGGTTCCGCGAAGGTGGTGAGTGGTGCGACGAGGGACTTCGGCCCCACACGAAGGCAGGAGCGTCCTTACTCTGGTTTCTCTTCATCACGCACAAGTCTTTCGCCTTTTACTAAAGACTTCCGTGGAGAGGAATACCAATGAGTTAAATTCCATTTTTGGCAGGCTTTGCCTTCTGGCAGAGCCCTGTGAGTTTGTCAAACGTCAAAGCAGCTGTGTCCGTGGAGAGGTCGGCCTGTGCAAAGAGAGCACGGCCGTGGGTGGGTGCTCAGCAGCGGCCAGTGTTACGTCCAGTTAACAATACTGCACCGCGACACTTGAGAAGTGTCAGAGGAGGTTGGCTCAGGCAGCAAAGAGTGGGGGTCATCGCTTCTCGGCCTTTTGGCTAAGATCAAGTGTAGTATCTGTTCTTATCAGTTTAATATCTGATATGTCCTCTACACGGGGACAACTTATTAAACGGATTTTTAGAACCGGGAGCTGAAAAAGGGGCTTGCTCCGTTCACTCCACGCATCGACCTGGCCTTGCAGTGCCGCTGGGAACGGTGCAGCCTTCTCTCCACCTGTGGACAAAAAAAAAAAACTTGCTCAGCTTTTCAGGGCGTGAGCCAAATGGGACGGCCGCCGGGGGTCACGCTAAGTACCCCTGCCGACTTAGTGGCGGCTTCTCGGTAGGCTCCTTTGGTTTTTGTCTTCTTGCAATTACGCTTTGTCAGCCATGACAACTGGCCGAAAAGTGCAGCGCGCCACAGCAAGGTGTAGCAACAACAGGGCCCCCGTGCGCGTTCTGCATTTCCGCCTGCAGGCATAGGGGGCAACGTTTCCATCCCGCCACAGGGCCCGTTTACCGCTCCCCGCGTTGCCCGTCTCCTTTTCTCGCTCCTCGCTCAAGATCTGCAAGCAGCTGAGCGTTTGCTAGCCCGCCTGGAAAAGGCAGGATCTTAGTCTGTCCGCAATCTGATTGGCTCGGCCAAAGGGCCGGGGCGGCCTCAGGGAAATGGGAGCTGCCTGGGAAATGGAACGCCTCGCAAGCCGAGAAGGGGGTTCCGCGAAGGTGGTGAGTGGTGCGACGAGGGACTTCGGCCCCACACGAAGGCAGGAGCGTCCTTACTCTGGTTTCTCTTCATCACGCACAAGTCTTTCGCCTTTTACTAAAGACTTCCGTGGAGAGGAATACCAATGAGTTAAATTCCATTTTTGGCAGGCTTTGCCTTCTGGCAGAGCCCTGTGAGTTTGTCAAACGTCAAAGCAGCTGTGTCCGTGGAGAGGTCGGCCTGTGCAAAGAGAGCACGGCCGTGGGTGGGTGCTCAGCAGCGGCCAGTGTTACGTCCAGTTAACAATACTGCACCGCGACACTTGAGAAGTGTCAGAGGAGGTTGGCTCAGGCAGCAAAGAGTGGGGGTCATCGCTTCTCGGCCTTTTGGCTAAGATCAAGTGTAGTATCTGTTCTTATCAGTTTAATATCTGATATGTCCTCTACACGGGGACAACTTATTAAACGGATTTTTAGAACCGGGAGCTGAAAAAGGGGCTTGCTCCGTTCACTCCACGCATCGACCTGGCCTTGCAGTGCCGCTGGGAACGGTGCAGCCTTCTCTCCACCTGTGGACAAAAAAAAAAAACTTGCTCAGCTTTTCAGGGCGTGAGCCAAATGGGACGGCCGCCGGGGGTCACGCTAAGTACCCCTGCCGACTTAGTGGCGGCTTCTCGGTAGGCTCCTTTGGTTTTTGTCTTCTTGCAATTACGCTTTGTCAGCCATGACAACTGGCCGAAAAGTGCAGCGCGCCACAGCAAGGTGTAGCAACAACAGGGCCCCCGTGCGCGTTCTGCATTTCCCCCTGCAGGCATAGGGGTCAACGTTTCCATCCCGCCACAGGGCCCGTTTACCGCTCCCCGCGTTGCCCGTCTCCTTTTCTCGCTCCTCGCTCAAGATCTGCAAGCAGCTGAGCGTTTGCTAGCCCGCCTGGAAAAGGCAGGATCTTAGTCTGTCCGCAATCTGATTGGCTCGGCCAAAGGGCCGAGGCGGCCTCAGGGAAATGGGAGCTGCCTGGGAAATGGAACGCCTCGCAAGCCGAGAAGGGGGTTCCGCGAAGGTGGTGAGTGGTGCGACGAGGGACTTCGGCCCCACACGAAGGCAGGAGCGTCCTTACTCTGGTTTCTCTTCATCACGCACAAGTCTTTCGCCTTTTACTAAAGACTTCCGTGGAGAGGAATACCAATGAGTTAAATTCCATTTTTGGCAGGCTTTGCCTTCTGGCAGAGCCCTGTGAGTTTGTCAAACGTCAAAGCAGCTGTGTCCGTGGAGAGGTCGGCCTGTGCAAAGAGAGCACGGCCGTGGGTGGGTGCTCAGCAGCGGCCAGTGTTACGTCCAGTTAACAATACTGCACCGCGACACTTGAGAAGTGTCAGAGGAGGTTGGCTCAGGCAGCAAAGAGTGGGGGTCATCGCTTCTCGGCCTTTTGGCTAAGATCAAGTGTAGTATCTGTTCTTATCAGTTTAATATCTGATATGTCCTCTACACGGGGACAACTTATTAAACGGATTTTTAGAACCGGGAGCTGAAAAAGGGGCTTGCTCCGTTCACTCCACGCATCGACCTGGCCTTGCAGTGCCGCTGGGAACGGTGCAGCCTTCTCTCCACCTGTGGACAAAAAAAAAAAACTTGCTCAGCTTTTCAGGGCGTGAGCCAAATGGGACGGCCGCCGGGGGTCACGCTAAGTACCCCTGCCGACTTAGTGGCGGCTTCTCGGTAGGCTCCTTTGGTTTTTGTCTTCTTGCAATTACGCTTTGTCAGCCATGACAACTGGCCGAAAAGTGCAGCGCGCCACAGCAAGGTGTAGCAACAACAGGGCCCCCGTGCGCGTTCTGCATTTCCGCCTGCAGGCATAGGGGGCAACGTTTCCATTTCGCCACAGGGCCCGTTTACCGCTCCCCGCGTTGCCCGTCTCCTTTTCTCGCTCCTCGCTCAAGATCTGCAAGCAGCTGAGCGTTTGCTAGCCCGCCTGGAAAAGGCAGGATCTTAGTCTGTCCGCAATCTGATTGGCTCGGCCAAAGGGCCGAGGCGGCCTCAGGGAAATGGGAGCTGCCTGGGAAATGGAACGCCTCGCAAGCCGAGAAGGGGGTTCCGCGAAGGTGGTGAGTGGTGCGACGAGGGACTTCGGCCCCACACGAAGGCAGGAGCGTCCTTACTCTGGTTTCTCTTCATCACGCACAAGTCTTTCGCCTTTTACTAAAGACTTCCGTGGAGAGGAATACCAATGAGTTAAATTCCATTTTTGGCAGGCTTTGCCTTCTGGCAGAGCCCTGTGAGTTTGTCAAACGTCAAAGCAGCTGTGTCCGTGGAGAGGTCGGCCTGTGCAAAGAGAGCACGGCCGTGGGTGGGTGCTCAGCAGCGGCCAGTGTTACGTCCAGTTAACAATACTGCACCGCGACACTTGAGAAGTGTCAGAGGAGGTTGGCTCAGGCAGCAAAGAGTGGGGGTCATCGCTTCTCGGCCTTTTGGCTAAGATCAAGTGTAGTATCTGTTCTTATCAGTTTAATATCTGATATGTCCTCTACACGGGGACAACTTATTAAACGGATTTTTAGAACCGGGAGCTGAAAAAGGGGCTTGCTCCGTTCACTCCACGCATCGACCTGGCCTTGCAGTGCCGCTGGGAACGGTGCAGCCTTCTCTCCACCTGTGGACAAAAAAAAAAAACTTGCTCAGCTTTTCAGGGCGTGAGCCAAATGGGACGGCCGCCGGGGGTCACGCTAAGTACCCCTGCCGACTTAGTGGCGGCTTCTCGGTAGGCTCCTTTGGTTTTTGTCTTCTTGCAATTACGCTTTGTCAGCCATGACAACTGGCCGAAAAGTGCAGCGCGCCACAGCAAGGTGTAGCAACAACAGGGCCCCCGTGCGCGTTCTGCATTTCCGCCTGCAGGCATAGGGGGCAACGTTTCCATCCCGCCACAGGGCCCGTTTACCGCTCCCCGCGTTGCCCGTCTCCTTTTCTCGCTCCTCGCTCAAGATCTGCAAGCAGCTGAGCGTTTGCTAGCCCGCCTGGAAAAGGCAGGATCTTAGTCTGTCCGCAATCTGATTGGCTCGGCCAAAGGGCCGGGGCGGCCTCAGGGAAATGGGAGCTGCCTGGGAAATGGAACGCCTCGCAAGCCGAGAAGGGGGTTCCGCGAAGGTGGTGAGTGGTGCGACGAGGGACTTCGGCCCCACACGAAGGCAGGAGCGTCCTTACTCTGGTTTCTCTTCATCACGCACAAGTCTTTCGCCTTTTACTAAAGACTTCCGTGGAGAGGAATACCAATGAGTTAAATTCCATTTTTGGCAGGCTTTGCCTTCTGGCAGAGCCCTGTGAGTTTGTCAAACGTCAAAGCAGCTGTGTCCGTGGAGAGGTCGGCCTGTGCAAAGAGAGCACGGCCGTGGGTGGGTGCTCAGCAGCGGCCAGTGTTACGTCCAGTTAACAATACTGCACCGCGACACTTGAGAAGTGTCAGAGGAGGTTGGCTCAGGCAGCAAAGAGTGGGGGTCATCGCTTCTCGGCCTTTTGGCTAAGATCAAGTGTAGTATCTGTTCTTATCAGTTTAATATCTGATATGTCCTCTACACGGGGACAACTTATTAAACGGATTTTTAGAACCGGGAGCTGAAAAAGGGGCTTGCTCCGTTCACTCCACGCATCGACCTGGCCTTGCAGTGCCGCTGGGAACGGTGCAGCCTTCTCTCCACCTGTGGACAAAAAAAAAAAACTTGCTCAGCTTTTCAGGGCGTGAGCCAAATGGGACGGCCGCCGGGGGTCACGCTAAGTACCCCTGCCGACTTAGTGGCGGCTTCTCGGTAGGCTCCTTTGGTTTTTGTCTTCTTGCAATTACGCTTTGTCAGCCATGACAACTGGCCGAAAAGTGCAGCGCGCCACAGCAAGGTGTAGCAACAACAGGGCCCCCGTGCGCGTTCTGCATTTCCCCCTGCAGGCATAGGGGTCAACGTTTCCATCCCGCCACAGGGCCCGTTTACCGCTCCCCGCGTTGCCCGTCTCCTTTTCTCGCTCCTCGCTCAAGATCTGCAAGCAGCTGAGCGTTTGCTAGCCCGCCTGGAAAAGGCAGGATCTTAGTCTGTCCGCAATCTGATTGGCTCGGCCAAAGGGCCGGGGCGGCCTCAGGGAAATGGGAGCTGCCTGGGAAATGGAACGCCTCGCAAGCCGAGAAGGGGGTTCCGCGAAGGTGGTGAGTGGTGCGACGAGGGACTTCGGCCCCACACGAAGGCAGGAGCGTCCTTACTCTGGTTTCTCTTCATCACGCACAAGTCTTTCGCCTTTTACTAAAGACTTCCGTGGAGAGGAATACCAATGAGTTAAATTCCATTTTTGGCAGGCTTTGCCTTCTGGCAGAGCCCTGTGAGTTTGTCAAACGTCAAAGCAGCTGTGTCCGTGGAGAGGTCGGCCTGTGCAAAGAGAGCACGGCCGTGGGTGGGTGCTCAGCAGCGGCCAGTGTTACGTCCAGTTAACAATACTGCACCGCGACACTTGAGAAGTGTCAGAGGAGGTTGGCTCAGGCAGCAACGAGTGGGGGTCATCGCTTCTCGGCCTTTTGGCTAAGATCAAGTGTAGTATCTGTTCTTATCAGTTTAATATCTGATATGTCCTCTACACGGGGACAACTTATTAAACGGATTTTTAGAACCGGGAGCTGAAAAAGGGGCTTGCTCCGTTCACTCCACGCATCGACCTGGCCTTGCAGTGCCGCTGGGAACGGTGCAGCCTTCTCTCCACCTGTGGACAAAAAAAAAAAACTTGCTCAGCTTTTCAGGGCGTGAGCCAAATGGGACGGCCGCCGGGGGTCACGCTAAGTACCCCTGCCGACTTAGTGGCGGCTTCTCGGTAGGCTCCTTTGGTTTTTGTCTTCTTGCAATTACGCTTTGTCAGCCATGACAACTGGCCGAAAAGTGCAGCGCGCCACAGCAAGGTGTAGCAACAACAGGGCCCCCGTGCGCGTTCTGCATTTCCCCCTGCAGGCATAGGGGGCAACGTTTCCATCCCGCCACAGGGCCCGTTTACCGCTCCCCGCGTTGCCCGTCTCCTTTTCTCGCTCCTCGCTCAAGATCTGCAAGCAGCTGAGCGTTTGCTAGCCCGCCTGGAAAAGGCAGGATCTTAGTCTGTCCGCAATCTGATTGGCTCGGCCAAAGGGCCGGGGCGGCCTCAGGGAAATGGGAGCTGCCTGGGAAATGGAACGCCTCGCAAGCCGAGAAGGGGGTTCCGCGAAGGTGGTGAGTGGTGCGACGAGGGACTTCGGCCCCACACGAAGGCAGGAGCGTCCTTACTCTGGTTTCTCTTCATCACGCACAAGTCTTTCGCCTTTTACTAAAGACTTCCGTGGAGAGGAATACCAATGAGTTAAATTCCATTTTTGGCAGGCTTTGCCTTCTGGCAGAGCCCTGTGAGTTTGTCAAACGTCAAAGCAGCTGTGTCCGTGGAGAGGTCGGCCTGTGCAAAGAGAGCACGGCCGTGGGTGGGTGCTCAGCAGCGGCCAGTGTTACGTCCAGTTAACAATACTGCACCGCGACACTTGAGAAGTGTCAGAGGAGGTTGGCTCAGGCAGCAACGAGTGGGGGTCATCGCTTCTCGGCCTTTTGGCTAAGATCAAGTGTAGTATCTGTTCTTATCAGTTTAATATCTGATATGTCCTCTACACGGGGACAACTTATTAAACGGATTTTTAGAACCGGGAGCTGAAAAAGGGGCTTGCTCCGTTCACTCCACGCATCGACCTGGCCTTACAGTGCCGCTGGGAACGGTGCAGCCTTCTCTCCACCTGTGGACAAAAAAAAAAAACTTGCTCAGCTTTTCAGGGCGTGAGCCAAATGGGACGGCCGCCGGGGGTCACGCTAAGTACCCCTGCCGACTTAGTGGCGGCTTCTCGGTAGGCTCCTTTGGTTTTTGTCTTCTTGCAATTACGCTTTGTCAGCCATGACAACTGGCCGAAAAGTGCAGCGCGCCACAGCAAGGTGTAGCAACAACAGGGCCCCCGTGCGCGTTCTGCATTTCCCCCTGCAGGCATAGGGGGCAACGTTTCCATCCCGCCACAGGGCCCGTTTACCGCTCCCCGCGTTGCCCGTCTCCTTTTCTCGCTCCTCGCTCAAGATCTGCAAGCAGCTGAGCGTTTGCTAGCCCGCCTGGAAAAGGCAGGATCTTAGTCTGTCCGCAATCTGATTGGCTCGGCCAAAGGGCCGGGGCGGCCTCAGGGAAATGGGAGCTGCCTGGGAAATGGAACGCCTCGCAAGCCGAGAAGGGGGTTCCGCGAAGGTGGTGAGTGGTGCGACGAGGGACTTCGGCCCCACACGAAGGCAGGAGCGTCCTTACTCTGGTTTCTCTTCATCACGCACAAGTCTTTCGCCTTTTACTAAAGACTTCCGTGGAGAGGAATACCAATGAGTTAAATTCCATTTTTGGCAGGCTTTGCCTTCTGGCAGAGCCCTGTGAGTTTGTCAAACGTCAAAGCAGCTGTGTCCGTGGAGAGGTCGGCCTGTGCAAAGAGAGCACGGCCGTGGGTGGGTGCTCAGCAGCGGCCAGTGTTACGTCCAGTTAACAATACTGCACCGCGACACTTGAGAAGTGTCAGAGGAGGTTGGCTCAGGCAGCAACGAGTGGGGGTCATCGCTTCTCGGCCTTTTGGCTAAGATCAAGTGTAGTATCTGTTCTTATCAGTTTAATATCTGATATGTCCTCTACACGGGGACAACTTATTAAACGGATTTTTAGAACCGGGAGCTGAAAAAGGGGCTTGCTCCGTTCACTCCACGCATCGACCTGGCCTTGCAGTGCCGCTGGGAACGGTGCAGCCTTCTCTCCACCTGTGGACAAAAAAAAAAAACTTGCTCAGCTTTTCAGGGCGTGAGCCAAATGGGACGGCCGCCGGGGGTCACGCTAAGTACCCCTGCCGACTTAGTGGCGGCTTCTCGGTAGGCTCCTTTGGTTTTTGTCTTCTTGCAATTACGCTTTGTCAGCCATGACAACTGGCCGAAAAGTGCAGCGCGCCACAGCAAGGTGTAGCAACAACAGGGCCCCCGTGCGCGTTCTGCATTTCCCCCTGCAGGCATAGGGGGCAACGTTTCCATCCCGCCACAGGGCCCGTTTACCGCTCCCCGCGTTGCCCGTCTCCTTTTCTCGCTCCTCGCTCAAGATCTGCAAGCAGCTGAGCGTTTGCTAGCCCGCCTGGAAAAGGCAGGATCTTAGTCTGTCCGCAATCTGATTGGCTCGGCCAAAGGGCCGGGGCGGCCTCAGGGAAATGGGAGCTGCCTGGGAAATGGAACGCCTCGCAAGCCGAGAAGGGGGTTCCGCGAAGGTGGTGAGTGGTGCGACGAGGGACTTCGGCCCCACACGAAGGCAGGAGCGTCCTTACTCTGGTTTCTCTTCATCACGCACAAGTCTTTCGCCTTTTACTAAAGACTTCCGTGGAGAGGAATACCAATGAGTTAAATTCCATTTTTGGCAGGCTTTGCCTTCTGGCAGAGCCCTGTGAGTTTGTCAAACGTCAAAGCAGCTGTGTCCGTGGAGAGGTCGGCCTGTGCAAAGAGAGCACGGCCGTGGGTGGGTGCTCAGCAGCGGCCAGTGTTACGTCCAGTTAACAATACTGCACCGCGACACTTGAGAAGTGTCAGAGGAGGTTGGCTCAGGCAGCAAAGAGTGGGGGTCATCGCTTCTCGGCCTTTTGGCTAAGATCAAGTGTAGTATCTGTTCTTATCAGTTTAATATCTGATATGTCCTCTACACGGGGACAACTTATTAAACGGATTTTTAGAACCGGGAGCTGAAAAAGGGGCTTGCTCCGTTCACTCCACGCATCGACCTGGCCTTGCAGTGCCGCTGGGAACGGTGCAGCCTTCTCTCCACCTGTGGACAAAAAAAAAAAACTTGCTCAGCTTTTCAGGGCGTGAGCCAAATGGGACGGCCGCCGGGGGTCACGCTAAGTACCCCTGCCGACTTAGTGGCGGCTTCTCGGTAGGCTCCTTTGGTTTTTGTCTTCTTGCAATTACGCTTTGTCAGCCATGACAACTGGCCGAAAAGTGCAGCGCGCCACAGCAAGGTGTAGCAACAACAGGGCCCCCGTGCGCGTTCTGCATTTCCCCCTGCAGGCATAGGGGGCAACGTTTCCATCCCGCCACAGGGCCCGTTTACCGCTCCCCGCGTTGCCCGTCTCCTTTTCTCGCTCCTCGCTCAAGATCTGCAAGCAGCTGAGCGTTTGCTAGCCCGCCTGGAAAAGGCAGGATCTTAGTCTGTCCGCAATCTGATTGGCTCGGCCAAAGGGCCGGGGCGGCCTCAGGGAAATGGGAGCTGCCTGGGAAATGGAACGCCTCGCAAGCCGAGAAGGGGGTTCCGCGAAGGTGGTGAGTGGTGCGACGAGGGACTTCGGCCCCACACGAAGGCAGGAGCGTCCTTACTCTGGTTTCTCTTCATCACGCACAAGTCTTTCGCCTTTTACTAAAGACTTCCGTGGAGAGGAATACCAATGAGTTAAATTCCATTTTTGGCAGGCTTTGCCTTCTGGCAGAGCCCTGTGAGTTTGTCAAACGTCAAAGCAGCTGTGTCCGTGGAGAGGTCGGCCTGTGCAAAGAGAGCACGGCCGTGGGTGGGTGCTCAGCAGCGGCCAGTGTTACGTCCAGTTAACAATACTGCACCGCGACACTTGAGAAGTGTCAGAGGAGGTTGGCTCAGGCAGCAAAGAGTGGGGGTCATCGCTTCTCGGCCTTTTGGCTAAGATCAAGTGTAGTATCTGTTCTTATCAGTTTAATATCTGATATGTCCTCTACACGGGGACAACTTATTAAACGGATTTTTAGAACCGGGAGCTGAAAAAGGGGCTTGCTCCGTTCACTCCACGCATCGACCTGGCCTTGCAGTGCCGCTGGGAACGGTGCAGCCTTCTCTCCACCTGTGGACAAAAAAAAAAAACTTGCTCAGCTTTTCAGGGCGTGAGCCAAATGGGACGGCCGCCGGGGGTCACGCTAAGTACCCCTGCCGACTTAGTGGCGGCTTCTCGGTAGGCTCCTTTGGTTTTTGTCTTCTTGCAATTACGCTTTGTCAGCCATGACAACTGGCCGAAAAGTGCAGCGCGCCACAGCAAGGTGTAGCAACAACAGGGCCCCCGTGCGCGTTCTGCATTTCCGCCTGCAGGCATAGGGGGCAACGTTTCCATCCCGCCACAGGGCCCGTTTACCGCTCCCCGCGTTGCCCGTCTCCTTTTCTCGCTCCTCGCTCAAGATCTGCAAGCAGCTGAGCGTTTGCTAGCCCGCCTGGAAAAGGCAGGATCTTAGTCTGTCCGCAATCTGATTGGCTCGGCCAAAGGGCCGGGGCGGCCTCAGGGAAATGGGAGCTGCCTGGGAAATGGAACGCCTCGCAAGCCGAGAAGGGGGTTCCGCGAAGGTGGTGAGTGGTGCGACGAGGGACTTCGGCCCCACACGAAGGCAGGAGCGTCCTTACTCTGGTTTCTCTTCATCACGCACAAGTCTTTCGCCTTTTACTAAAGACTTCCGTGGAGAGGAATACCAATGAGTTAAATTCCATTTTTGGCAGGCTTTGCCTTCTGGCAGAGCCCTGTGAGTTTGTCAAACGTCAAAGCAGCTGTGTCCGTGGAGAGGTCGGCCTGTGCAAAGAGAGCACGGCCGTGGGTGGGTGCTCAGCAGCGGCCAGTGTTACGTCCAGTTAACAATACTGCACCGCGACACTTGAGAAGTGTCAGAGGAGGTTGGCTCAGGCAGCAAAGAGTGGGGGTCATCGCTTCTCGGCCTTTTGGCTAAGATCAAGTGTAGTATCTGTTCTTATCAGTTTAATATCTGATATGTCCTCTACACGGGGACAACTTATTAAACGGATTTTTAGAACCGGGAGCTGAAAAAGGGGCTTGCTCCGTTCACTCCACGCATCGACCTGGCCTTGCAGTGCCGCTGGGAACGGTGCAGCCTTCTCTCCACCTGTGGACAAAAAAAAAAAACTTGCTCAGCTTTTCAGGGCGTGAGCCAAATGGGACGGCCGCCGGGGGTCACGCTAAGTACCCCTGCCGACTTAGTGGCGGCTTCTCGGTAGGCTCCTTTGGTTTTTGTCTTCTTGCAATTACGCTTTGTCAGCCATGACAACTGGCCGAAAAGTGCAGCGCGCCACAGCAAGGTGTAGCAACAACAGGGCCCCCGTGCGCGTTCTGCATTTCCCCCTGCAGGCATAGGGGGCAACGTTTCCATCCCGCCACAGGGCCCGTTTACCGCTCCCCGCGTTGCCCGTCTCCTTTTCTCGCTCCTCGCTCAAGATCTGCAAGCAGCTGAGCGTTTGCTAGCCCGCCTGGAAAAGGCAGGATCTTAGTCTGTCCGCAATCTGATTGGCTCGGCCAAAGGGCCGGGGCGGCCTCAGGGAAATGGGAGCTGCCTGGGAAATGGAACGCCTCGCAAGCCGAGAAGGGGGTTCCGCGAAGGTGGTGAGTGGTGCGACGAGGGACTTCGGCCCCACACGAAGGCAGGAGCGTCCTTACTCTGGTTTCTCTTCATCACGCACAAGTCTTTCGCCTTTTACTAAAGACTTCCGTGGAGAGGAATACCAATGAGTTAAATTCCATTTTTGGCAGGCTTTGCCTTCTGGCAGAGCCCTGTGAGTTTGTCAAACGTCAAAGCAGCTGTGTCCGTGGAGAGGTCGGCCTGTGCAAAGAGAGCACGGCCGTGGGTGGGTGCTCAGCAGCGGCCAGTGTTACGTCCAGTTAACAATACTGCACCGCGACACTTGAGAAGTGTCAGAGGAGGTTGGCTCAGGCAGCAAAGAGTGGGGGTCATCGCTTCTCGGCCTTTTGGCTAAGATCAAGTGTAGTATCTGTTCTTATCAGTTTAATATCTGATATGTCCTCTACACGGGGACAACTTATTAAACGGATTTTTAGAACCGGGAGCTGAAAAAGGGGCTTGCTCCGTTCACTCCACGCATCGACCTGGCCTTGCAGTGCCGCTGGGAACGGTGCAGCCTTCTCTCCACCTGTGGACAAAAAAAAAAAACTTGCTCAGCTTTTCAGGGCGTGAGCCAAATGGGACGGCCGCCGGGGGTCACGCTAAGTACCCCTGCCGACTTAGTGGCGGCTTCTCGGTAGGCTCCTTTGGTTTTTGTCTTCTTGCAATTACGCTTTGTCAGCCATGACAACTGGCCGAAAAGTGCAGCGCGCCACAGCAAGGTGTAGCAACAACAGGGCCCCCGTGCGCGTTCTGCATTTCCCCCTGCAGGCATAGGGGTCAACGTTTCCATCCCGCCACAGGGCCCGTTTACCGCTCCCCGCGTTGCCCGTCTCCTTTTCTCGCTCCTCGCTCAAGATCTGCAAGCAGCTGAGCGTTTGCTAGCCCGCCTGGAAAAGGCAGGATCTTAGTCTGTCCGCAATCTGATTGGCTCGGCCAAAGGGCCGGGGCGGCCTCAGGGAAATGGGAGCTGCCTGGGAAATGGAACGCCTCGCAAGCCGAGAAGGGGGTTCCGCGAAGGTGGTGAGTGGTGCGACGAGGGACTTCGGCCCCACACGAAGGCAGGAGCGTCCTTACTCTGGTTTCTCTTCATCACGCACAAGTCTTTCGCCTTTTACTAAAGACTTCCGTGGAGAGGAATACCAATGAGTTAAATTCCATTTTTGGCAGGCTTTGCCTTCTGGCAGAGCCCTGTGAGTTTGTCAAACGTCAAAGCAGCTGTGTCCGTGGAGAGGTCGGCCTGTGCAAAGAGAGCACGGCCGTGGGTGGGTGCTCAGCAGCGGCCAGTGTTACGTCCAGTTAACAATACTGCACCGCGACACTTGAGAAGTGTCAGAGGAGGTTGGCTCAGGCAGCAACGAGTGGGGGTCATCGCTTCTCGGCCTTTTGGCTAAGATCAAGTGTAGTATCTGTTCTTATCAGTTTAATATCTGATATGTCCTCTACACGGGGACAACTTATTAAACGGATTTTTAGAACCGGGAGCTGAAAAAGGGGCTTGCTCCGTTCACTCCACGCATCGACCTGGCCTTGCAGTGCCGCTGGGAACGGTGCAGCCTTCTCTCCACCTGTGGACAAAAAAAAAAAACTTGCTCAGCTTTTCAGGGCGTGAGCCAAATGGGACGGCCGCCGGGGGTCACGCTAAGTACCCCTGCCGACTTAGTGGCGGCTTCTCGGTAGGCTCCTTTGGTTTTTGTCTTCTTGCAATTACGCTTTGTCAGCCATGACAACTGGCCGAAAAGTGCAGCGCGCCACAGCAAGGTGTAGCAACAACAGGGCCCCCGTGCGCGTTCTGCATTTCCGCCTGCAGGCATAGGGGGCAACGTTTCCATCCCGCCACAGGGCCCGTTTACCGCTCCCCGCGTTGCCCGTCTCCTTTTCTCGCTCCTCGCTCAAGATCTGCAAGCAGCTGAGCGTTTGCTAGCCCGCCTGGAAAAGGCAGGATCTTAGTCTGTCCGCAATCTGATTGGCTCGGCCAAAGGGCCGGGGCGGCCTCAGGGAAATGGGAGCTGCCTGGGAAATGGAACGCCTCGCAAGCCGAGAAGGGGGTTCCGCGAAGGTGGTGAGTGGTGCGACGAGGGACTTCGGCCCCACACGAAGGCAGGAGCGTCCTTACTCTGGTTTCTCTTCATCACGCACAAGTCTTTCGCCTTTTACTAAAGACTTCCGTGGAGAGGAATACCAATGAGTTAAATTCCATTTTTGGCAGGCTTTGCCTTCTGGCAGAGCCCTGTGAGTTTGTCAAACGTCAAAGCAGCTGTGTCCGTGGAGAGGTCGGCCTGTGCAAAGAGAGCACGGCCGTGGGTGGGTGCTCAGCAGCGGCCAGTGTTACGTCCAGTTAACAATACTGCACCGCGACACTTGAGAAGTGTCAGAGGAGGTTGGCTCAGGCAGCAAAGAGTGGGGGTCATCGCTTCTCGGCCTTTTGGCTAAGATCAAGTGTAGTATCTGTTCTTATCAGTTTAATATCTGATATGTCCTCTACACGGGGACAACTTATTAAACGGATTTTTAGAACCGGGAGCTGAAAAAGGGGCTTGCTCCGTTCACTCCACGCATCGACCTGGCCTTGCAGTGCCGCTGGGAACGGTGCAGCCTTCTCTCCACCTGTGGACAAAAAAAAAAAACTTGCTCAGCTTTTCAGGGCGTGAGCCAAATGGGACGGCCGCCGGGGGTCACGCTAAGTACCCCTGCCGACTTAGTGGCGGCTTCTCGGTAGGCTCCTTTGGTTTTTGTCTTCTTGCAATTACGCTTTGTCAGCCATGACAACTGGCCGAAAAGTGCAGCGCGCCACAGCAAGGTGTAGCAACAACAGGGCCCCCGTGCGCGTTCTGCATTTCCGCCTGCAGGCATAGGGGGCAACGTTTCCATCCCGCCACAGGGCCCGTTTACCGCTCCCCGCGTTGCCCGTCTCCTTTTCTCGCTCCTCGCTCAAGATCTGCAAGCAGCTGAGCGTTTGCTAGCCCGCCTGGAAAAGGCAGGATCTTAGTCTGTCCGCAATCTGATTGGCTCGGCCAAAGGGCCGGGGCGGCCTCAGGGAAATGGGAGCTGCCTGGGAAATGGAACGCCTCGCAAGCCGAGAAGGGGGTTCCGCGAAGGTGGTGAGTGGTGCGACGAGGGACTTCGGCCCCACACGAAGGCAGGAGCGTCCTTACTCTGGTTTCTCTTCATCACGCACAAGTCTTTCGCCTTTTACTAAAGACTTCCGTGGAGAGGAATACCAATGAGTTAAATTCCATTTTTGGCAGGCTTTGCCTTCTGGCAGAGCCCTGTGAGTTTGTCAAACGTCAAAGCAGCTGTGTCCGTGGAGAGGTCGGCCTGTGCAAAGAGAGCACGGCCGTGGGTGGGTGCTCAGCAGCGGCCAGTGTTACGTCCAGTTAACAATACTGCACCGCGACACTTGAGAAGTGTCAGAGGAGGTTGGCTCAGGCAGCAACGAGTGGGGGTCATCGCTTCTCGGCCTTTTGGCTAAGATCAAGTGTAGTATCTGTTCTTATCAGTTTAATATCTGATATGTCCTCTACACGGGGACAACTTATTAAACGGATTTTTAGAACCGGGAGCTGAAAAAGGGGCTTGCTCCGTTCACTCCACGCATCGACCTGGCCTTGCAGTGCCGCTGGGAACGGTGCAGCCTTCTCTCCACCTGTGGACAAAAAAAAAAAACTTGCTCAGCTTTTCAGGGCGTGAGCCAAATGGGACGGCCGCCGGGGGTCACGCTAAGTACCCCTGCCGACTTAGTGGCGGCTTCTCGGTAGGCTCCTTTGGTTTTTGTCTTCTTGCAATTACGCTTTGTCAGCCATGACAACTGGCCGAAAAGTGCAGCGCGCCACAGCAAGGTGTAGCAACAACAGGGCCCCCGTGCGCGTTCTGCATTTCCCCCTGCAGGCATAGGGGGCAACGTTTCCATCCCGCCACAGGGCCCGTTTACCGCTCCCCGCGTTGCCCGTCTCCTTTTCTCGCTCCTCGCTCAAGATCTGCAAGCAGCTGAGCGTTTGCTAGCCCGCCTGGAAAAGGCAGGATCTTAGTCTGTCCGCAATCTGATTGGCTCGGCCAAAGGGCCGGGGCGGCCTCAGGGAAATGGGAGCTGCCTGGGAAATGGAACGCCTCGCAAGCCGAGAAGGGGGTTCCGCGAAGGTGGTGAGTGGTGCGACGAGGGACTTCGGCCCCACACGAAGGCAGGAGCGTCCTTACTCTGGTTTCTCTTCATCACGCACAAGTCTTTCGCCTTTTACTAAAGACTTCCGTGGAGAGGAATACCAATGAGTTAAATTCCATTTTTGGCAGGCTTTGCCTTCTGGCAGAGCCCTGTGAGTTTGTCAAACGTCAAAGCAGCTGTGTCCGTGGAGAGGTCGGCCTGTGCAAAGAGAGCACGGCCGTGGGTGGGTGCTCAGCAGCGGCCAGTGTTACGTCCAGTTAACAATACTGCACCGCGACACTTGAGAAGTGTCAGAGGAGGTTGGCTCAGGCAGCAAAGAGTGGGGGTCATCGCTTCTCGGCCTTTTGGCTAAGATCAAGTGTAGTATCTGTTCTTATCAGTTTAATATCTGATATGTCCTCTACACGGGGACAACTTATTAAACGGATTTTTAGAACCGGGAGCTGAAAAAGGGGCTTGCTCCGTTCACTCCACGCATCGACCTGGCCTTGCAGTGCCGCTGGGAACGGTGCAGCCTTCTCTCCACCTGTGGACAAAAAAAAAAAACTTGCTCAGCTTTTCAGGGCGTGAGCCAAATGGGACGGCCGCCGGGGGTCACGCTAAGTACCCCTGCCGACTTAGTGGCGGCTTCTCGGTAGGCTCCTTTGGTTTTTGTCTTCTTGCAATTACGCTTTGTCAGCCATGACAACTGGCCGAAAAGTGCAGCGCGCCACAGCAAGGTGTAGCAACAACAGGGCCCCCGTGCGCGTTCTGCATTTCCCCCTGCAGGCATAGGGGGCAACGTTTCCATCCCGCCACAGGGCCCGTTTACCGCTCCCCGCGTTGCCCGTCTCCTTTTCTCGCTCCTCGCTCAAGATCTGCAAGCAGCTGAGCGTTTGCTAGCCCGCCTGGAAAAGGCAGGATCTTAGTCTGTCCGCAATCTGATTGGCTCGGCCAAAGGGCCGGGGCGGCCTCAGGGAAATGGGAGCTGCCTGGGAAATGGAACGCCTCGCAAGCCGAGAAGGGGGTTCCGCGAAGGTGGTGAGTGGTGCGACGAGGGACTTCGGCCCCACACGAAGGCAGGAGCGTCCTTACTCTGGTTTCTCTTCATCACGCACAAGTCTTTCGCCTTTTACTAAAGACTTCCGTGGAGAGGAATACCGATGAGTTAAATTCCATTTTTGGCAGGCTTTGCCTTCTGGCAGAGCCCTGTGAGTTTGTCAAACGTCAAAGCAGCTGTGTCCGTGGAGAGGTCGGCCTGTGCAAAGAGAGCACGGCCGTGGGTGGGTGCTCAGCAGCGGCCAGTGTTACGTCCAGTTAACAATACTGCACCGCGACACTTGAGAAGTGTCAGAGGAGGTTGGCTCAGGCAGCAAAGAGTGGGGGTCATCGCTTCTCGGCCTTTTGGCTAAGATCAAGTGTAGTATCTGTTCTTATCAGTTTAATATCTGATATGTCCTCTACACGGGGACAACTTATTAAACGGATTTTTAGAACCGGGAGCTGAAAAAGGGGCTTGCTCCGTTCACTCCACGCATCGACCTGGCCTTGCAGTGCCGCTGGGAACGGTGCAGCCTTCTCTCCACCTGTGGACAAAAAAAAAAAACTTGCTCAGCTTTTCAGGGCGTGAGCCAAATGGGACGGCCGCCGGGGGTCACGCTAAGTACCCCTGCCGACTTAGTGGCGGCTTCTCGGTAGGCTCCTTTGGTTTTTGTCTTCTTGCAATTACGCTTTGTCAGCCATGACAACTGGCCGAAAAGTGCAGCGCGCCACAGCAAGGTGTAGCAACAACAGGGCCCCCGTGCGCGTTCTGCATTTCCGCCTGCAGGCATAGGGGGCAACGTTTCCATCCCGCCACAGGGCCCGTTTACCGCTCCCCGCGTTGCCCGTCTCCTTTTCTCGCTCCTCGCTCAAGATCTGCAAGCAGCTGAGCGTTTGCTAGCCCGCCTGGAAAAGGCAGGATCTTAGTCTGTCCGCAATCTGATTGGCTCGGCCAAAGGGCCGGGGCGGCCTCAGGGAAATGGGAGCTGCCTGGGAAATGGAACGCCTCGCAAGCCGAGAAGGGGGTTCCGCGAAGGTGGTGAGTGGTGCGACGAGGGACTTCGGCCCCACACGAAGGCAGGAGCGTCCTTACTCTGGTTTCTCTTCATCACGCACAAGTCTTTCGCCTTTTACTAAAGACTTCCGTGGAGAGGAATACCAATGAGTTAAATTCCATTTTTGGCAGGCTTTGCCTTCTGGCAGAGCCCTGTGAGTTTGTCAAACGTCAAAGCAGCTGTGTCCGTGGAGAGGTCGGCCTGTGCAAAGAGAGCACGGCCGTGGGTGGGTGCTCAGCAGCGGCCAGTGTTACGTCCAGTTAACAATACTGCACCGCGACACTTGAGAAGTGTCAGAGGAGGTTGGCTCAGGCAGCAAAGAGTGGGGGTCATCGCTTCTCGGCCTTTTGGCTAAGATCAAGTGTAGTATCTGTTCTTATCAGTTTAATATCTGATATGTCCTCTACACGGGGACAACTTATTAAACGGATTTTTAGAACCGGGAGCTGAAAAAGGGGCTTGCTCCGTTCACTCCACGCATCGACCTGGCCTTGCAGTGCCGCTGGGAACGGTGCAGCCTTCTCTCCACCTGTGGACAAAAAAAAAAAACTTGCTCAGCTTTTCAGGGCGTGAGCCAAATGGGACGGCCGCCGGGGGTCACGCTAAGTACCCCTGCCGACTTAGTGGCGGCTTCTCGGTAGGCTCCTTTGGTTTTTGTCTTCTTGCAATTACGCTTTGTCAGCCATGACAACTGGCCGAAAAGTGCAGCGCGCCACAGCAAGGTGTAGCAACAACAGGGCCCCCGTGCGCGTTCTGCATTTCCCCCTGCAGGCATAGGGGGCAACGTTTCCATCCCGCCACAGGGCCCGTTTACCGCTCCCCGCGTTGCCCGTCTCCTTTTCTCGCTCCTCGCTCAAGATCTGCAAGCAGCTGAGCGTTTGCTAGCCCGCCTGGAAAAGGCAGGATCTTAGTCTGTCCGCAATCTGATTGGCTCGGCCAAAGGGCCGGGGCGGCCTCAGGGAAATGGGAGCTGCCTGGGAAATGGAACGCCTCGCAAGCCGAGAAGGGGGTTCCGCGAAGGTGGTGAGTGGTGCGACGAGGGACTTCGGCCCCACACGAAGGCAGGAGCGTCCTTACTCTGGTTTCTCTTCATCACGCACAAGTCTTTCGCCTTTTACTAAAGACTTCCGTGGAGAGGAATACCAATGAGTTAAATTCCATTTTTGGCAGGCTTTGCCTTCTGGCAGAGCCCTGTGAGTTTGTCAAACGTCAAAGCAGCTGTGTCCGTGGAGAGGTCGGCCTGTGCAAAGAGAGCACGGCCGTGGGTGGGTGCTCAGCAGCGGCCAGTGTTACGTCCAGTTAACAATACTGCACCGCGACACTTGAGAAGTGTCAGAGGAGGTTGGCTCAGGCAGCAAAGAGTGGGGGTCATCGCTTCTCGGCCTTTTGGCTAAGATCAAGTGTAGTATCTGTTCTTATCAGTTTAATATCTGATATGTCCTCTACACGGGGACAACTTATTAAACGGATTTTTAGAACCGGGAGCTGAAAAAGGGGCTTGCTCCGTTCACTCCACGCATCGACCTGGCCTTGCAGTGCCGCTGGGAACGGTGCAGCCTTCTCTCCACCTGTGGACAAAAAAAAAAAACTTGCTCAGCTTTTCAGGGCGTGAGCCAAATGGGACGGCCGCCGGGGGTCACGCTAAGTACCCCTGCCGACTTAGTGGCGGCTTCTCGGTAGGCTCCTTTGGTTTTTGTCTTCTTGCAATTACGCTTTGTCAGCCATGACAACTGGCCGAAAAGTGCAGCGCGCCACAGCAAGGTGTAGCAACAACAGGGCCCCCGTGCGCGTTCTGCATTTCCCCCTGCAGGCATAGGGGTCAACGTTTCCATCCCGCCACAGGGCCCGTTTACCGCTCCCCGCGTTGCCCGTCTCCTTTTCTCGCTCCTCGCTCAAGATCTGCAAGCAGCTGAGCGTTTGCTAGCCCGCCTGGAAAAGGCAGGATCTTAGTCTGTCCGCAATCTGATTGGCTCGGCCAAAGGGCCGGGGCGGCCTCAGGGAAATGGGAGCTGCCTGGGAAATGGAACGCCTCGCAAGCCGAGAAGGGGGTTCCGCGAAGGTGGTGAGTGGTGCGACGAGGGACTTCGGCCCCACACGAAGGCAGGAGCGTCCTTACTCTGGTTTCTCTTCATCACGCACAAGTCTTTCGCCTTTTACTAAAGACTTCCGTGGAGAGGAATACCAATGAGTTAAATTCCATTTTTGGCAGGCTTTGCCTTCTGGCAGAGCCCTGTGAGTTTGTCAAACGTCAAAGCAGCTGTGTCCGTGGAGAGGTCGGCCTGTGCAAAGAGAGCACGGCCGTGGGTGGGTGCTCAGCAGCGGCCAGTGTTACGTCCAGTTAACAATACTGCACCGCGACACTTGAGAAGTGTCAGAGGAGGTTGGCTCAGGCAGCAACGAGTGGGGGTCATCGCTTCTCGGCCTTTTGGCTAAGATCAAGTGTAGTATCTGTTCTTATCAGTTTAATATCTGATATGTCCTCTACACGGGGACAACTTATTAAACGGATTTTTAGAACCGGGAGCTGAAAAAGGGGCTTGCTCCGTTCACTCCACGCATCGACCTGGCCTTGCAGTGCCGCTGGGAACGGTGCAGCCTTCTCTCCACCTGTGGACAAAAAAAAAAAACTTGCTCAGCTTTTCAGGGCGTGAGCCAAATGGGACGGCCGCCGGGGGTCACGCTAAGTACCCCTGCCGACTTAGTGGCGGCTTCTCGGTAGGCTCCTTTGGTTTTTGTCTTCTTGCAATTACGCTTTGTCAGCCATGACAACTGGCCGAAAAGTGCAGCGCGCCACAGCAAGGTGTAGCAACAACAGGGCCCCCGTGCGCGTTCTGCATTTCCGCCTGCAGGCATAGGGGGCAACGTTTCCATCCCGCCACAGGGCCCGTTTACCGCTCCCCGCGTTGCCCGTCTCCTTTTCTCGCTCCTCGCTCAAGATCTGCAAGCAGCTGAGCGTTTGCTAGCCCGCCTGGAAAAGGCAGGATCTTAGTCTGTCCGCAATCTGATTGGCTCGGCCAAAGGGCCGGGGCGGCCTCAGGGAAATGGGAGCTGCCTGGGAAATGGAACGCCTCGCAAGCCGAGAAGGGGGTTCCGCGAAGGTGGTGAGTGGTGCGACGAGGGACTTCGGCCCCACACGAAGGCAGGAGCGTCCTTACTCTGGTTTCTCTTCATCACGCACAAGTCTTTCGCCTTTTACTAAAGACTTCCGTGGAGAGGAATACCAATGAGTTAAATTCCATTTTTGGCAGGCTTTGCCTTCTGGCAGAGCCCTGTGAGTTTGTCAAACGTCAAAGCAGCTGTGTCCGTGGAGAGGTCGGCCTGTGCAAAGAGAGCACGGCCGTGGGTGGGTGCTCAGCAGCGGCCAGTGTTACGTCCAGTTAACAATACTGCACCGCGACACTTGAGAAGTGTCAGAGGAGGTTGGCTCAGGCAGCAAAGAGTGGGGGTCATCGCTTCTCGGCCTTTTGGCTAAGATCAAGTGTAGTATCTGTTCTTATCAGTTTAATATCTGATATGTCCTCTACACGGGGACAACTTATTAAACGGATTTTTAGAACCGGGAGCTGAAAAAGGGGCTTGCTCCGTTCACTCCACGCATCGACCTGGCCTTGCAGTGCCGCTGGGAACGGTGCAGCCTTCTCTCCACCTGTGGACAAAAAAAAAAAACTTGCTCAGCTTTTCAGGGCGTGAGCCAAATGGGACGGCCGCCGGGGGTCACGCTAAGTACCCCTGCCGACTTAGTGGCGGCTTCTCGGTAGGCTCCTTTGGTTTTTGTCTTCTTGCAATTACGCTTTGTCAGCCATGACAACTGGCCGAAAAGTGCAGCGCGCCACAGCAAGGTGTAGCAACAACAGGGCCCCCGTGCGCGTTCTGCATTTCCGCCTGCAGGCATAGGGGGCAACGTTTCCATCCCGCCACAGGGCCCGTTTACCGCTCCCCGCGTTGCCCGTCTCCTTTTCTCGCTCCTCGCTCAAGATCTGCAAGCAGCTGAGCGTTTGCTAGCCCGCCTGGAAAAGGCAGGATCTTAGTCTGTCCGCAATCTGATTGGCTCGGCCAAAGGGCCGGGGCGGCCTCAGGGAAATGGGAGCTGCCTGGGAAATGGAACGCCTCGCAAGCCGAGAAGGGGGTTCCGCGAAGGTGGTGAGTGGTGCGACGAGGGACTTCGGCCCCACACGAAGGCAGGAGCGTCCTTACTCTGGTTTCTCTTCATCACGCACAAGTCTTTCGCCTTTTACTAAAGACTTCCGTGGAGAGGAATACCAATGAGTTAAATTCCATTTTTGGCAGGCTTTGCCTTCTGGCAGAGCCCTGTGAGTTTGTCAAACGTCAAAGCAGCTGTGTCCGTGGAGAGGTCGGCCTGTGCAAAGAGAGCACGGCCGTGGGTGGGTGCTCAGCAGCGGCCAGTGTTACGTCCAGTTAACAATACTGCACCGCGACACTTGAGAAGTGTCAGAGGAGGTTGGCTCAGGCAGCAAAGAGTGGGGGTCATCGCTTCTCGGCCTTTTGGCTAAGATCAAGTGTAGTATCTGTTCTTATCAGTTTAATATCTGATATGTCCTCTACACGGGGACAACTTATTAAACGGATTTTTAGAACCGGGAGCTGAAAAAGGGGCTTGCTCCGTTCACTCCACGCATCGACCTGGCCTTGCAGTGCCGCTGGGAACGGTGCAGCCTTCTCTCCACCTGTGGACAAAAAAAAAAAACTTGCTCAGCTTTTCAGGGCGTGAGCCAAATGGGACGGCCGCCGGGGGTCACGCTAAGTACCCCTGCCGACTTAGTGGCGGCTTCTCGGTAGGCTCCTTTGGTTTTTGTCTTCTTGCAATTACGCTTTGTCAGCCATGACAACTGGCCGAAAAGTGCAGCGCGCCACAGCAAGGTGTAGCAACAACAGGGCCCCCGTGCGCGTTCTGCATTTCCGCCTGCAGGCATAGGGGGCAACGTTTCCATCCCGCCACAGGGCCCGTTTACCGCTCCCCGCGTTGCCCGTCTCCTTTTCTCGCTCCTCGCTCAAGATCTGCAAGCAGCTGAGCGTTTGCTAGCCCGCCTGGAAAAGGCAGGATCTTAGTCTGTCCGCAATCTGATTGGCTCGGCCAAAGGGCCGGGGCGGCCTCAGGGAAATGGGAGCTGCCTGGGAAATGGAACGCCTCGCAAGCCGAGAAGGGGGTTCCGCGAAGGTGGTGAGTGGTGCGACGAGGGACTTCGGCCCCACACGAAGGCAGGAGCGTCCTTACTCTGGTTTCTCTTCATCACGCACAAGTCTTTCGCCTTTTACTAAAGACTTCCGTGGAGAGGAATACCAATGAGTTAAATTCCATTTTTGGCAGGCTTTGCCTTCTGGCAGAGCCCTGTGAGTTTGTCAAACGTCAAAGCAGCTGTGTCCGTGGAGAGGTCGGCCTGTGCAAAGAGAGCACGGCCGTGGGTGGGTGCTCAGCAGCGGCCAGTGTTACGTCCAGTTAACAATACTGCACCGCGACACTTGAGAAGTGTCAGAGGAGGTTGGCTCAGGCAGCAAAGAGTGGGGGTCATCGCTTCTCGGCCTTTTGGCTAAGATCAAGTGTAGTATCTGTTCTTATCAGTTTAATATCTGATATGTCCTCTACACGGGGACAACTTATTAAACGGATTTTTAGAACCGGGAGCTGAAAAAGGGGCTTGCTCCGTTCACTCCACGCATCGACCTGGCCTTGCAGTGCCGCTGGGAACGGTGCAGCCTTCTCTCCACCTGTGGACAAAAAAAAAAAACTTGCTCAGCTTTTCAGGGCGTGAGCCAAATGGGACGGCCGCCGGGGGTCACGCTAAGTACCCCTGCCGACTTAGTGGCGGCTTCTCGGTAGGCTCCTTTGGTTTTTGTCTTCTTGCAATTACGCTTTGTCAGCCATGACAACTGGCCGAAAAGTGCAGCGCGCCACAGCAAGGTGTAGCAACAACAGGGCCCCCGTGCGCGTTCTGCATTTCCCCCTGCAGGCATAGGGGGCAACGTTTCCATCCCGCCACAGGGCCCGTTTACCGCTCCCCGCGTTGCCCGTCTCCTTTTCTCGCTCCTCGCTCAAGATCTGCAAGCAGCTGAGCGTTTGCTAGCCCGCCTGGAAAAGGCAGGATCTTAGTCTGTCCGCAATCTGATTGGCTCGGCCAAAGGGCCGGGGCGGCCTCAGGGAAATGGGAGCTGCCTGGGAAATGGAACGCCTCGCAAGCCGAGAAGGGGGTTCCGCGAAGGTGGTGAGTGGTGCGACGAGGGACTTCGGCCCCACACGAAGGCAGGAGCGTCCTTACTCTGGTTTCTCTTCATCACGCACAAGTCTTTCGCCTTTTACTAAAGACTTCCGTGGAGAGGAATACCAATGAGTTAAATTCCATTTTTGGCAGGCTTTGCCTTCTGGCAGAGCCCTGTGAGTTTGTCAAACGTCAAAGCAGCTGTGTCCGTGGAGAGGTCGGCCTGTGCAAAGAGAGCACGGCCGTGGGTGGGTGCTCAGCAGCGGCCAGTGTTACGTCCAGTTAACAATACTGCACCGCGACACTTGAGAAGTGTCAGAGGAGGTTGGCTCAGGCAGCAAAGAGTGGGGGTCATCGCTTCTCGGCCTTTTGGCTAAGATCAAGTGTAGTATCTGTTCTTATCAGTTTAATATCTGATATGTCCTCTACACGGGGACAACTTATTAAACGGATTTTTAGAACCGGGAGCTGAAAAAGGGGCTTGCTCCGTTCACTCCACGCATCGACCTGGCCTTGCAGTGCCGCTGGGAACGGTGCAGCCTTCTCTCCACCTGTGGACAAAAAAAAAAAAACTTGCTCAGCTTTTCAGGGCGTGAGCCAAATGGGACGGCCGCCGGGGGTCACGCTAAGTACCCCTGCCGACTTAGTGGCGGCTTCTCGGTAGGCTCCTTTGGTTTTTGTCTTCTTGCAATTACGCTTTGTCAGCCATGACAACTGGCCGAAAAGTGCAGCGCGCCACAGCAAGGTGTAGCAACAACAGGGCCCCCGTGCGCGTTCTGCATTTCCCCCTGCAGGCATAGGGGGCAACGTTTCCATCCCGCCACAGGGCCCGTTTACCGCTCCCCGCGTTGCCCGTCTCCTTTTCTCGCTCCTCGCTCAAGATCTGCAAGCAGCTGAGCGTTTGCTAGCCCGCCTGGAAAAGGCAGGATCTTAGTCTGTCCGCAATCTGATTGGCTCGGCCAAAGGGCCGGGGCGGCCTCAGGGAAATGGGAGCTGCCTGGGAAATGGAACGCCTCGCAAGCCGAGAAGGGGGTTCCGCGAAGGTGGTGAGTGGTGCGACGAGGGACTTCGGCCCCACACGAAGGCAGGAGCGTCCTTACTCTGGTTTCTCTTCATCACGCACAAGTCTTTCGCCTTTTACTAAAGACTTCCGTGGAGAGGAATACCGATGAGTTAAATTCCATTTTTGGCAGGCTTTGCCTTCTGGCAGAGCCCTGTGAGTTTGTCAAACGTCAAAGCAGCTGTGTCCGTGGAGAGGTCGGCCTGTGCAAAGAGAGCACGGCCGTGGGTGGGTGCTCAGCAGCGGCCAGTGTTACGTCCAGTTAACAATACTGCACCGCGACACTTGAGAAGTGTCAGAGGAGGTTGGCTCAGGCAGCAAAGAGTGGGGGTCATCGCTTCTCGGCCTTTTGGCTAAGATCAAGTGTAGTATCTGTTCTTATCAGTTTAATATCTGATATGTCCTCTACACGGGGACAACTTATTAAACGGATTTTTAGAACCGGGAGCTGAAAAAGGGGCTTGCTCCGTTCACTCCACGCATCGACCTGGCCTTGCAGTGCCGCTGGGAACGGTGCAGCCTTCTCTCCACCTGTGGACAAAAAAAAAAAACTTGCTCAGCTTTTCAGGGCGTGAGCCAAATGGGACGGCCGCCGGGGGTCACGCTAAGTACCCCTGCCGACTTAGTGGCGGCTTCTCGGTAGGCTCCTTTGGTTTTTGTCTTCTTGCAATTACGCTTTGTCAGCCATGACAACTGGCCGAAAAGTGCAGCGCGCCACAGCAAGGTGTAGCAACAACAGGGCCCCCGTGCGCGTTCTGCATTTCCCCCTGCAGGCATAGGGGGCAACGTTTCCATCCCGCCACAGGGCCCGTTTACCGCTCCCCGCGTTGCCCGTCTCCTTTTCTCGCTCCTCGCTCAAGATCTGCAAGCAGCTGAGCGTTTGCTAGCCCGCCTGGAAAAGGCAGGATCTTAGTCTGTCCGCAATCTGATTGGCTCGGCCAAAGGGCCGGGGCGGCCTCAGGGAAATGGGAGCTGCCTGGGAAATGGAACGCCTCGCAAGCCGAGAAGGGGGTTCCGCGAAGGTGGTGAGTGGTGCGACGAGGGACTTCGGCCCCACACGAAGGCAGGAGCGTCCTTACTCTGGTTTCTCTTCATCACGCACAAGTCTTTCGCCTTTTACTAAAGACTTCCGTGGAGAGGAATACCAATGAGTTAAATTCCATTTTTGGCAGGCTTTGCCTTCTGGCAGAGCCCTGTGAGTTTGTCAAACGTCAAAGCAGCTGTGTCCGTGGAGAGGTCGGCCTGTGCAAAGAGAGCACGGCCGTGGGTGGGTGCTCAGCAGCGGCCAGTGTTACGTCCAGTTAACAATACTGCACCGCGACACTTGAGAAGTGTCAGAGGAGGTTGGCTCAGGCAGCAAAGAGTGGGGGTCATCGCTTCTCGGCCTTTTGGCTAAGATCAAGTGTAGTATCTGTTCTTATCAGTTTAATATCTGATATGTCCTCTACACGGGGACAACTTATTAAACGGATTTTTAGAACCGGGAGCTGAAAAAGGGGCTTGCTCCGTTCACTCCACGCATCGACCTGGCCTTGCAGTGCCGCTGGGAACGGTGCAGCCTTCTCTCCACCTGTGGACAAAAAAAAAAAACTTGCTCAGCTTTTCAGGGCGTGAGCCAAATGGGACGGCCGCCGGGGGTCACGCTAAGTACCCCTGCCGACTTAGTGGCGGCTTCTCGGTAGGCTCCTTTGGTTTTTGTCTTCTTGCAATTACGCTTTGTCAGCCATGACAACTGGCCGAAAAGTGCAGCGCGCCACAGCAAGGTGTAGCAACAACAGGGCCCCCGTGCGCGTTCTGCATTTCCGCCTGCAGGCATAGGGGGCAACGTTTCCATCCCGCCACAGGGCCCGTTTACCGCTCCCCGCGTTGCCCGTCTCCTTTTCTCGCTCCTCGCTCAAGATCTGCAAGCAGCTGAGCGTTTGCTAGCCCGCCTGGAAAAGGCAGGATCTTAGTCTGTCCGCAATCTGATTGGCTCGGCCAAAGGGCCGGGGCGGCCTCAGGGAAATGGGAGCTGCCTGGGAAATGGAACGCCTCGCAAGCCGAGAAGGGGGTTCCGCGAAGGTGGTGAGTGGTGCGACGAGGGACTTCGGCCCCACACGAAGGCAGGAGCGTCCTTACTCTGGTTTCTCTTCATCACGCACAAGTCTTTCGCCTTTTACTAAAGACTTCCGTGGAGAGGAATACCGATGAGTTAAATTCCATTTTTGGCAGGCTTTGCCTTCTGGCAGAGCCCTGTGAGTTTGTCAAACGTCAAAGCAGCTGTGTCCGTGGAGAGGTCGGCCTGTGCAAAGAGAGCACGGCCGTGGGTGGGTGCTCAGCAGCGGCCAGTGTTACGTCCAGTTAACAATACTGCACCGCGACACTTGAGAAGTGTCAGAGGAGGTTGGCTCAGGCAGCAAAGAGTGGGGGTCATCGCTTCTCGGCCTTTTGGCTAAGATCAAGTGTAGTATCTGTTCTTATCAGTTTAATATCTGATATGTCCTCTACACGGGGACAACTTATTAAACGGATTTTTAGAACCGGGAGCTGAAAAAGGGGCTTGCTCCGTTCACTCCACGCATCGACCTGGCCTTGCAGTGCCGCTGGGAACGGTGCAGCCTTCTCTCCACCTGTGGACAAAAAAAAAAAACTTGCTCAGCTTTTCAGGGCGTGAGCCAAATGGGACGGCCGCCGGGGGTCACGCTAAGTACCCCTGCCGACTTAGTGGCGGCTTCTCGGTAGGCTCCTTTGGTTTTTGTCTTCTTGCAATTACGCTTTGTCAGCCATGACAACTGGCCGAAAAGTGCAGCGCGCCACAGCAAGGTGTAGCAACAACAGGGCCCCCGTGCGCGTTCTGCATTTCCCCCTGCAGGCATAGGGGGCAACGTTTCCATCCCGCCACAGGGCCCGTTTACCGCTCCCCGCGTTGCCCGTCTCCTTTTCTCGCTCCTCGCTCAAGATCTGCAAGCAGCTGAGCGTTTGCTAGCCCGCCTGGAAAAGGCAGGATCTTAGTCTGTCCGCAATCTGATTGGCTCGGCCAAAGGGCCGGGGCGGCCTCAGGGAAATGGGAGCTGCCTGGGAAATGGAACGCCTCGCAAGCCGAGAAGGGGGTTCCGCGAAGGTGGTGAGTGGTGCGACGAGGGACTTCGGCCCCACACGAAGGCAGGAGCGTCCTTACTCTGGTTTCTCTTCATCACGCACAAGTCTTTCGCCTTTTACTAAAGACTTCCGTGGAGAGGAATACCAATGAGTTAAATTCCATTTTTGGCAGGCTTTGCCTTCTGGCAGAGCCCTGTGAGTTTGTCAAACGTCAAAGCAGCTGTGTCCGTGGAGAGGTCGGCCTGTGCAAAGAGAGCACGGCCGTGGGTGGGTGCTCAGCAGCGGCCAGTGTTACGTCCAGTTAACAATACTGCACCGCGACACTTGAGAAGTGTCAGAGGAGGTTGGCTCAGGCAGCAAAGAGTGGGGGTCATCGCTTCTCGGCCTTTTGGCTAAGATCAAGTGTAGTATCTGTTCTTATCAGTTTAATATCTGATATGTCCTCTACACGGGGACAACTTATTAAACGGATTTTTAGAACCGGGAGCTGAAAAAGGGGCTTGCTCCGTTCACTCCACGCATCGACCTGGCCTTGCAGTGCCGCTGGGAACGGTGCAGCCTTCTCTCCACCTGTGGACAAAAAAAAAAAACTTGCTCAGCTTTTCAGGGCGTGAGCCAAATGGGACGGCCGCCGGGGGTCACGCTAAGTACCCCTGCCGACTTAGTGGCGGCTTCTCGGTAGGCTCCTTTGGTTTTTGTCTTCTTGCAATTACGCTTTGTCAGCCATGACAACTGGCCGAAAAGTGCAGCGCGCCACAGCAAGGTGTAGCAACAACAGGGCCCCCGTGCGCGTTCTGCATTTCCCCCTGCAGGCATAGGGGGCAACGTTTCCATCCCGCCACAGGGCCCGTTTACCGCTCCCCGCGTTGCCCGTCTCCTTTTCTCGCTCCTCGCTCAAGATCTGCAAGCAGCTGAGCGTTTGCTAGCCCGCCTGGAAAAGGCAGGATCTTAGTCTGTCCGCAATCTGATTGGCTCGGCCAAAGGGCCGGGGCGGCCTCAGGGAAATGGGAGCTGCCTGGGAAATGGAACGCCTCGCAAGCCGAGAAGGGGGTTCCGCGAAGGTGGTGAGTGGTGCGACGAGGGACTTCGGCCCCACACGAAGGCAGGAGCGTCCTTACTCTGGTTTCTCTTCATCACGCACAAGTCTTTCGCCTTTTACTAAAGACTTCCGTGGAGAGGAATACCAATGAGTTAAATTCCATTTTTGGCAGGCTTTGCCTTCTGGCAGAGCCCTGTGAGTTTGTCAAACGTCAAAGCAGCTGTGTCCGTGGAGAGGTCGGCCTGTGCAAAGAGAGCACGGCCGTGGGTGGGTGCTCAGCAGCGGCCAGTGTTACGTCCAGTTAACAATACTGCACCGCGACACTTGAGAAGTGTCAGAGGAGGTTGGCTCAGGCAGCAAAGAGTGGGGGTCATCGCTTCTCGGCCTTTTGGCTAAGATCAAGTGTAGTATCTGTTCTTATCAGTTTAATATCTGATATGTCCTCTACACGGGGACAACTTATTAAACGGATTTTTAGAACCGGGAGCTGAAAAAGGGGCTTGCTCCGTTCACTCCACGCATCGACCTGGCCTTGCAGTGCCGCTGGGAACGGTGCAGCCTTCTCTCCACCTGTGGACAAAAAAAAAAAACTTGCTCAGCTTTTCAGGGCGTGAGCCAAATGGGACGGCCGCCGGGGGTCACGCTAAGTACCCCTGCCGACTTAGTGGCGGCTTCTCGGTAGGCTCCTTTGGTTTTTGTCTTCTTGCAATTACGCTTTGTCAGCCATGACAACTGGCCGAAAAGTGCAGCGCGCCACAGCAAGGTGTAGCAACAACAGGGCCCCCGTGCGCGTTCTGCATTTCCGCCTGCAGGCATAGGGGGCAACGTTTCCATCCCGCCACAGGGCCCGTTTACCGCTCCCCGCGTTGCCCGTCTCCTTTTCTCGCTCCTCGCTCAAGATCTGCAAGCAGCTGAGCGTTTGCTAGCCCGCCTGGAAAAGGCAGGATTTTAGTCTGTCCGCAATCTGATTGGCTCGGCCAAAGGGCCGGGGCGGCCTCAGGGAAATGGGAGCTGCCTGGGAAATGGAACGCCTCGCAAGCCGAGAAGGGGGTTCCGCGAAGGTGGTGAGTGGTGCGACGAGGGACTTCGGCCCCACACGAAGGCAGGAGCGTCCTTACTCTGGTTTCTCTTCATCACGCACAAGTCTTTCGCCTTTTACTAAAGACTTCCGTGGAGAGGAATACCAATGAGTTAAATTCCATTTTTGGCAGGCTTTGCCTTCTGGCAGAGCCCTGTGAGTTTGTCAAACGTCAAAGCAGCTGTGTCCGTGGAGAGGTCGGCCTGTGCAAAGAGAGCACGGCCGTGGGTGGGTGCTCAGCAGCGGCCAGTGTTACGTCCAGTTAACAATACTGCACCGCGACACTTGAGAAGTGTCAGAGGAGGTTGGCTCAGGCAGCAAAGAGTGGGGGTCATCGCTTCTCGGCCTTTTGGCTAAGATCAAGTGTAGTATCTGTTCTTATCAGTTTAATATCTGATATGTCCTCTACACGGGGACAACTTATTAAACGGATTTTTAGAACCGGGAGCTGAAAAAGGGGCTTGCTCCGTTCACTCCACGCATCGACCTGGCCTTGCAGTGCCGCTGGGAACGGTGCAGCCTTCTCTCCACCTGTGGACAAAAAAAAAAAACTTGCTCAGCTTTTCAGGGCGTGAGCCAAATGGGACGGCCGCCGGGGGTCACGCTAAGTACCCCTGCCGACTTAGTGGCGGCTTCTCGGTAGGCTCCTTTGGTTTTTGTCTTCTTGCAATTACGCTTTGTCAGCCATGACAACTGGCCGAAAAGTGCAGCGCGCCACAGCAAGGTGTAGCAACAACAGGGCCCCCGTGCGCGTTCTGCATTTCCGCCTGCAGGCATAGGGGGCAACGTTTCCATCCCGCCACAGGGCCCGTTTACCGCTCCCCGCGTTGCCCGTCTCCTTTTCTCGCTCCTCGCTCAAGATCTGCAAGCAGCTGAGCGTTTGCTAGCCCGCCTGGAAAAGGCAGGATCTTAGTCTGTCCGCAATCTGATTGGCTCGGCCAAAGGGCCGGGGCGGCCTCAGGGAAATGGGAGCTGCCTGGGAAATGGAACGCCTCGCAAGCCGAGAAGGGGGTTCCGCGAAGGTGGTGAGTGGTGCGACGAGGGACTTCGGCCCCACACGAAGGCAGGAGCGTCCTTACTCTGGTTTCTCTTCATCACGCACAAGTCTTTCGCCTTTTACTAAAGACTTCCGTGGAGAGGAATACCAATGAGTTAAATTCCATTTTTGGCAGGCTTTGCCTTCTGGCAGAGCCCTGTGAGTTTGTCAAACGTCAAAGCAGCTGTGTCCGTGGAGAGGTCGGCCTGTGCAAAGAGAGCACGGCCGTGGGTGGGTGCTCAGCAGCGGCCAGTGTTACGTCCAGTTAACAATACTGCACCGCGACACTTGAGAAGTGTCAGAGGAGGTTGGCTCAGGCAGCAAAGAGTGGGGGTCATCGCTTCTCGGCCTTTTGGCTAAGATCAAGTGTAGTATCTGTTCTTATCAGTTTAATATCTGATATGTCCTCTACACGGGGACAACTTATTAAACGGATTTTTAGAACCGGGAGCTGAAAAAGGGGCTTGCTCCGTTCACTCCACGCATCGACCTGGCCTTGCAGTGCCGCTGGGAACGGTGCAGCCTTCTCTCCACCTGTGGACAAAAAAAAAAAACTTGCTCAGCTTTTCAGGGCGTGAGCCAAATGGGACGGCCGCCGGGGGTCACGCTAAGTACCCCTGCCGACTTAGTGGCGGCTTCTCGGTAGGCTCCTTTGGTTTTTGTCTTCTTGCAATTACGCTTTGTCAGCCATGACAACTGGCCGAAAAGTGCAGCGCGCCACAGCAAGGTGTAGCAACAACAGGGCCCCCGTGCGCGTTCTGCATTTCCCCCTGCAGGCATAGGGGGCAACGTTTCCATCCCGCCACAGGGCCCGTTTACCGCTCCCCGCGTTGCCCGTCTCCTTTTCTCGCTCCTCGCTCAAGATCTGCAAGCAGCTGAGCGTTTGCTAGCCCGCCTGGAAAAGGCAGGATCTTAGTCTGTCCGCAATCTGATTGGCTCGGCCAAAGGGCCGGGGCGGCCTCAGGGAAATGGGAGCTGCCTGGGAAATGGAACGCCTCGCAAGCCGAGAAGGGGGTTCCGCGAAGGTGGTGAGTGGTGCGACGAGGGACTTCGGCCCCACACGAAGGCAGGAGCGTCCTTACTCTGGTTTCTCTTCATCACGCACAAGTCTTTCGCCTTTTACTAAAGACTTCCGTGGAGAGGAATACCAATGAGTTAAATTCCATTTTTGGCAGGCTTTGCCTTCTGGCAGAGCCCTGTGAGTTTGTCAAACGTCAAAGCAGCTGTGTCCGTGGAGAGGTCGGCCTGTGCAAAGAGAGCACGGCCGTGGGTGGGTGCTCAGCAGCGGCCAGTGTTACGTCCAGTTAACAATACTGCACCGCGACACTTGAGAAGTGTCAGAGGAGGTTGGCTCAGGCAGCAAAGAGTGGGGGTCATCGCTTCTCGGCCTTTTGGCTAAGATCAAGTGTAGTATCTGTTCTTATCAGTTTAATATCTGATATGTCCTCTACACGGGGACAACTTATTAAACGGATTTTTAGAACCGGGAGCTGAAAAAGGGGCTTGCTCCGTTCACTCCACGCATCGACCTGGCCTTGCAGTGCCGCTGGGAACGGTGCAGCCTTCTCTCCACCTGTGGACAAAAAAAAAAAACTTGCTCAGCTTTTCAGGGCGTGAGCCAAATGGGACGGCCGCCGGGGGTCACGCTAAGTACCCCTGCCGACTTAGTGGCGGCTTCTCGGTAGGCTCCTTTGGTTTTTGTCTTCTTGCAATTACGCTTTGTCAGCCATGACAACTGGCCGAAAAGTGCAGCGCGCCACAGCAAGGTGTAGCAACAACAGGGCCCCCGTGCGCGTTCTGCATTTCCGCCTGCAGGCATAGGGGGCAACGTTTCCATCCCGCCACAGGGCCCGTTTACCGCTCCCCGCGTTGCCCGTCTCCTTTTCTCGCTCCTCGCTCAAGATCTGCAAGCAGCTGAGCGTTTGCTAGCCCGCCTGGAAAAGGCAGGATTTTAGTCTGTCCGCAATCTGATTGGCTCGGCCAAAGGGCCGGGGCGGCCTCAGGGAAATGGGAGCTGCCTGGGAAATGGAACGCCTCGCAAGCCGAGAAGGGGGTTCCGCGAAGGTGGTGAGTGGTGCGACGAGGGACTTCGGCCCCACACGAAGGCAGGAGCGTCCTTACTCTGGTTTCTCTTCATCACGCACAAGTCTTTCGCCTTTTACTAAAGACTTCCGTGGAGAGGAATACCAATGAGTTAAATTCCATTTTTGGCAGGCTTTGCCTTCTGGCAGAGCCCTGTGAGTTTGTCAAACGTCAAAGCAGCTGTGTCCGTGGAGAGGTCGGCCTGTGCAAAGAGAGCACGGCCGTGGGTGGGTGCTCAGCAGCGGCCAGTGTTACGTCCAGTTAACAATACTGCACCGCGACACTTGAGAAGTGTCAGAGGAGGTTGGCTCAGGCAGCAAAGAGTGGGGGTCATCGCTTCTCGGCCTTTTGGCTAAGATCAAGTGTAGTATCTGTTCTTATCAGTTTAATATCTGATATGTCCTCTACACGGGGACAACTTATTAAACGGATTTTTAGAACCGGGAGCTGAAAAAGGGGCTTGCTCCGTTCACTCCACGCATCGACCTGGCCTTGCAGTGCCGCTGGGAACGGTGCAGCCTTCTCTCCACCTGTGGACAAAAAAAAAAAACTTGCTCAGCTTTTCAGGGCGTGAGCCAAATGGGACGGCCGCCGGGGGTCACGCTAAGTACCCCTGCCGACTTAGTGGCGGCTTCTCGGTAGGCTCCTTTGGTTTTTGTCTTCTTGCAATTACGCTTTGTCAGCCATGACAACTGGCCGAAAAGTGCAGCGCGCCACAGCAAGGTGTAGCAACAACAGGGCCCCCGTGCGCGTTCTGCATTTCCGCCTGCAGGCATAGGGGGCAACGTTTCCATCCCGCCACAGGGCCCGTTTACCGCTCCCCGCGTTGCCCGTCTCCTTTTCTCGCTCCTCGCTCAAGATCTGCAAGCAGCTGAGCGTTTGCTAGCCCGCCTGGAAAAGGCAGGATCTTAGTCTGTCCGCAATCTGATTGGCTCGGCCAAAGGGCCGGGGCGGCCTCAGGGAAATGGGAGCTGCCTGGGAAATGGAACGCCTCGCAAGCCGAGAAGGGGGTTCCGCGAAGGTGGTGAGTGGTGCGACGAGGGACTTCGGCCCCACACGAAGGCAGGAGCGTCCTTACTCTGGTTTCTCTTCATCACGCACAAGTCTTTCGCCTTTTACTAAAGACTTCCGTGGAGAGGAATACCAATGAGTTAAATTCCATTTTTGGCAGGCTTTGCCTTCTGGCAGAGCCCTGTGAGTTTGTCAAACGTCAAAGCAGCTGTGTCCGTGGAGAGGTCGGCCTGTGCAAAGAGAGCACGGCCGTGGGTGGGTGCTCAGCAGCGGCCAGTGTTACGTCCAGTTAACAATACTGCACCGCGACACTTGAGAAGTGTCAGAGGAGGTTGGCTCAGGCAGCAAAGAGTGGGGGTCATCGCTTCTCGGCCTTTTGGCTAAGATCAAGTGTAGTATCTGTTCTTATCAGTTTAATATCTGATATGTCCTCTATACGGGGACAACTTATTAAACGGATTTTTAGAACCGGGAGCTGAAAAAGGGGCTTGCTCCGTTCACTCCACGCATCGACCTGGCCTTGCAGTGCCGCTGGGAACGGTGCAGCCTTCTCTCCACCTGTGGACAAAAAAAAAAAACTTGCTCAGCTTTTCAGGGCGTGAGCCAAATGGGACGGCCGCCGGGGGTCACGCTAAGTACCCCTGCCGACTTAGTGGCGGCTTCTCGGTAGGCTCCTTTGGTTTTTGTCTTCTTGCAATTACGCTTTGTCAGCCATGACAACTGGCCGAAAAGTGCAGCGCGCCACAGCAAGGTGTAGCAACAACAGGGCCCCCGTGCGCGTTCTGCATTTCCCCCTGCAGGCATAGGGGGCAACGTTTCCATCCCGCCACAGGGCCCGTTTACCGCTCCCCGCGTTGCCCGTCTCCTTTTCTCGCTCCTCGCTCAAGATCTGCAAGCAGCTGAGCGTTTGCTAGCCCGCCTGGAAAAGGCAGGATCTTAGTCTGTCCGCAATCTGATTGGCTCGGCCAAAGGGCCGGGGCGGCCTCAGGGAAATGGGAGCTGCCTGGGAAATGGAACGCCTCGCAAGCCGAGAAGGGGGTTCCGCGAAGGTGGTGAGTGGTGCGACGAGGGACTTCGGCCCCACACGAAGGCAGGAGCGTCCTTACTCTGGTTTCTCTTCATCACGCACAAGTCTTTCGCCTTTTACTAAAGACTTCCGTGGAGAGGAATACCAATGAGTTAAATTCCATTTTTGGCAGGCTTTGCCTTCTGGCAGAGCCCTGTGAGTTTGTCAAACGTCAAAGCAGCTGTGTCCGTGGAGAGGTCGGCCTGTGCAAAGAGAGCACGGCCGTGGGTGGGTGCTCAGCAGCGGCCAGTGTTACGTCCAGTTAACAATACTGCACCGCGACACTTGAGAAGTGTCAGAGGAGGTTGGCTCAGGCAGCAAAGAGTGGGGGTCATCGCTTCTCGGCCTTTTGGCTAAGATCAAGTGTAGTATCTGTTCTTATCAGTTTAATATCTGATATGTCCTCTACACGGGGACAACTTATTAAACGGATTTTTAGAACCGGGAGCTGAAAAAGGGGCTTGCTCCGTTCACTCCACGCATCGACCTGGCCTTGCAGTGCCGCTGGGAACGGTGCAGCCTTCTCTCCACCTGTGGACAAAAAAAAAAAACTTGCTCAGCTTTTCAGGGCGTGAGCCAAATGGGACGGCCGCCGGGGGTCACGCTAAGTACCCCTGCCGACTTAGTGGCGGCTTCTCGGTAGGCTCCTTTGGTTTTTGTCTTCTTGCAATTACGCTTTGTCAGCCATGACAACTGGCCGAAAAGTGCAGCGCGCCACAGCAAGGTGTAGCAACAACAGGGCCCCCGTGCGCGTTCTGCATTTCCCCCTGCAGGCATAGGGGGCAACGTTTCCATCCCGCCACAGGGCCCGTTTACCGCTCCCCGCGTTGCCCGTCTCCTTTTCTCGCTCCTCGCTCAAGATCTGCAAGCAGCTGAGCGTTTGCTAGCCCGCCTGGAAAAGGCAGGATCTTAGTCTGTCCGCAATCTGATTGGCTCGGCCAAAGGGCCGGGGCGGCCTCAGGGAAATGGGAGCTGCCTGGGAAATGGAACGCCTCGCAAGCCGAGAAGGGGGTTCCGCGAAGGTGGTGAGTGGTGCGACGAGGGACTTCGGCCCCACACGAAGGCAGGAGCGTCCTTACTCTGGTTTCTCTTCATCACGCACAAGTCTTTCGCCTTTTACTAAAGACTTCCGTGGAGAGGAATACCAATGAGTTAAATTCCATTTTTGGCAGGCTTTGCCTTCTGGCAGAGCCCTGTGAGTTTGTCAAACGTCAAAGCAGCTGTGTCCGTGGAGAGGTCGGCCTGTGCAAAGAGAGCACGGCCGTGGGTGGGTGCTCAGCAGCGGCCAGTGTTACGTCCAGTTAACAATACTGCACCGCGACACTTGAGAAGTGTCAGAGGAGGTTGGCTCAGGCAGCAAAGAGTGGGGGTCATCGCTTCTCGGCCTTTTGGCTAAGATCAAGTGTAGTATCTGTTCTTATCAGTTTAATATCTGATATGTCCTCTACACGGGGACAACTTATTAAACGGATTTTTAGAACCGGGAGCTGAAAAAGGGGCTTGCTCCGTTCACTCCACGCATCGACCTGGCCTTGCAGTGCCGCTGGGAACGGTGCAGCCTTCTCTCCACCTGTGGACAAAAAAAAAAAACTTGCTCAGCTTTTCAGGGCGTGAGCCAAATGGGACGGCCGCCGGGGGTCACGCTAAGTACCCCTGCCGACTTAGTGGCGGCTTCTCGGTAGGCTCCTTTGGTTTTTGTCTTCTTGCAATTACGCTTTGTCAGCCATGACAACTGGCCGAAAAGTGCAGCGCGCCACAGCAAGGTGTAGCAACAACAGGGCCCCCGTGCGCGTTCTGCATTTCCCCCTGCAGGCATAGGGGGCAACGTTTCCATCCCGCCACAGGGCCCGTTTACCGCTCCCCGCGTTGCCCGTCTCCTTTTCTCGCTCCTCGCTCAAGATCTGCAAGCAGCTGAGCGTTTGCTAGCCCGCCTGGAAAAGGCAGGATCTTAGTCTGTCCGCAATCTGATTGGCTCGGCCAAAGGGCCGGGGCGGCCTCAGGGAAATGGGAGCTGCCTGGGAAATGGAACGCCTCGCAAGCCGAGAAGGGGGTTCCGCGAAGGTGGTGAGTGGTGCGACGAGGGACTTCGGCCCCACACGAAGGCAGGAGCGTCCTTACTCTGGTTTCTCTTCATCACGCACAAGTCTTTCGCCTTTTACTAAAGACTTCCGTGGAGAGGAATACCGATGAGTTAAATTCCATTTTTGGCAGGCTTTGCCTTCTGGCAGAGCCCTGTGAGTTTGTCAAACGTCAAAGCAGCTGTGTCCGTGGAGAGGTCGGCCTGTGCAAAGAGAGCACGGCCGTGGGTGGGTGCTCAGCAGCGGCCAGTGTTACGTCCAGTTAACAATACTGCACCGCGACACTTGAGAAGTGTCAGAGGAGGTTGGCTCAGGCAGCAAAGAGTGGGGGTCATCGCTTCTCGGCCTTTTGGCTAAGATCAAGTGTAGTATCTGTTCTTATCAGTTTAATATCTGATATGTCCTCTACACGGGGACAACTTATTAAACGGATTTTTAGAACCGGGAGCTGAAAAAGGGGCTTGCTCCGTTCACTCCACGCATCGACCTGGCCTTGCAGTGCCGCTGGGAACGGTGCAGCCTTCTCTCCACCTGTGGACAAAAAAAAAAAACTTGCTCAGCTTTTCAGGGCGTGAGCCAAATGGGACGGCCGCCGGGGGTCACGCTAAGTACCCCTGCCGACTTAGTGGCGGCTTCTCGGTAGGCTCCTTTGGTTTTTGTCTTCTTGCAATTACGCTTTGTCAGCCATGACAACTGGCCGAAAAGTGCAGCGCGCCACAGCAAGGTGTAGCAACAACAGGGCCCCCGTGCGCGTTCTGCATTTCCCCCTGCAGGCATAGGGGGCAACGTTTCCATCCCGCCACAGGGCCCGTTTACCGCTCCCCGCGTTGCCCGTCTCCTTTTCTCGCTCCTCGCTCAAGATCTGCAAGCAGCTGAGCGTTTGCTAGCCCGCCTGGAAAAGGCAGGATCTTAGTCTGTCCGCAATCTGATTGGCTCGGCCAAAGGGCCGGGGCGGCCTCAGGGAAATGGGAGCTGCCTGGGAAATGGAACGCCTCGCAAGCCGAGAAGGGGGTTCCGCGAAGGTGGTGAGTGGTGCGACGAGGGACTTCGGCCCCACACGAAGGCAGGAGCGTCCTTACTCTGGTTTCTCTTCATCACGCACAAGTCTTTCGCCTTTTACTAAAGACTTCCGTGGAGAGGAATACCAATGAGTTAAATTCCATTTTTGGCAGGCTTTGCCTTCTGGCAGAGCCCTGTGAGTTTGTCAAACGTCAAAGCAGCTGTGTCCGTGGAGAGGTCGGCCTGTGCAAAGAGAGCACGGCCGTGGGTGGGTGCTCAGCAGCGGCCAGTGTTACGTCCAGTTAACAATACTGCACCGCGACACTTGAGAAGTGTCAGAGGAGGTTGGCTCAGGCAGCAAAGAGTGGGGGTCATCGCTTCTCGGCCTTTTGGCTAAGATCAAGTGTAGTATCTGTTCTTATCAGTTTAATATCTGATATGTCCTCTACACGGGGACAACTTATTAAACGGATTTTTAGAACCGGGAGCTGAAAAAGGGGCTTGCTCCGTTCACTCCACGCATCGACCTGGCCTTGCAGTGCCGCTGGGAACGGTGCAGCCTTCTCTCCACCTGTGGACAAAAAAAAAAAACTTGCTCAGCTTTTCAGGGCGTGAGCCAAATGGGACGGCCGCCGGGGGTCACGCTAAGTACCCCTGCCGACTTAGTGGCGGCTTCTCGGTAGGCTCCTTTGGTTTTTGTCTTCTTGCAATTACGCTTTGTCAGCCATGACAACTGGCCGAAAAGTGCAGCGCGCCACAGCAAGGTGTAGCAACAACAGGGCCCCCGTGCGCGTTCTGCATTTCCCCCTGCAGGCATAGGGGGCAACGTTTCCATCCCGCCACAGGGCCCGTTTACCGCTCCCCGCGTTGCCCGTCTCCTTTTCTCGCTCCTCGCTCAAGATCTGCAAGCAGCTGAGCGTTTGCTAGCCCGCCTGGAAAAGGCAGGATCTTAGTCTGTCCGCAATCTGATTGGCTCGGCCAAAGGGCCGGGGCGGCCTCAGGGAAATGGGAGCTGCCTGGGAAATGGAACGCCTCGCAAGCCGAGAAGGGGGTTCCGCGAAGGTGGTGAGTGGTGCGACGAGGGACTTCGGCCCCACACGAAGGCAGGAGCGTCCTTACTCTGGTTTCTCTTCATCACGCACAAGTCTTTCGCCTTTTACTAAAGACTTCCGTGGAGAGGAATACCAATGAGTTAAATTCCATTTTTGGCAGGCTTTGCCTTCTGGCAGAGCCCTGTGAGTTTGTCAAACGTCAAAGCAGCTGTGTCCGTGGAGAGGTCGGCCTGTGCAAAGAGAGCACGGCCGTGGGTGGGTGCTCAGCAGCGGCCAGTGTTACGTCCAGTTAACAATACTGCACCGCGACACTTGAGAAGTGTCAGAGGAGGTTGGCTCAGGCAGCAAAGAGTGGGGGTCATCGCTTCTCGGCCTTTTGGCTAAGATCAAGTGTAGTATCTGTTCTTATCAGTTTAATATCTGATATGTCCTCTACACGGGGACAACTTATTAAACGGATTTTTAGAACCGGGAGCTGAAAAAGGGGCTTGCTCCGTTCACTCCACGCATCGACCTGGCCTTGCAGTGCCGCTGGGAACGGTGCAGCCTTCTCTCCACCTGTGGACAAAAAAAAAAAACTTGCTCAGCTTTTCAGGGCGTGAGCCAAATGGGACGGCCGCCGGGGGTCACGCTAAGTACCCCTGCCGACTTAGTGGCGGCTTCTCGGTAGGCTCCTTTGGTTTTTGTCTTCTTGCAATTACGCTTTGTCAGCCATGACAACTGGCCGAAAAGTGCAGCGCGCCACAGCAAGGTGTAGCAACAACAGGGCCCCCGTGCGCGTTCTGCATTTCCCCCTGCAGGCATAGGGGGCAACGTTTCCATCCCGCCACAGGGCCCGTTTACCGCTCCCCGCGTTGCCCGTCTCCTTTTCTCGCTCCTCGCTCAAGATCTGCAAGCAGCTGAGCGTTTGCTAGCCCGCCTGGAAAAGGCAGGATCTTAGTCTGTCCGCAATCTGATTGGCTCGGCCAAAGGGCCGGGGCGGCCTCAGGGAAATGGGAGCTGCCTGGGAAATGGAACGCCTCGCAAGCCGAGAAGGGGGTTCCGCGAAGGTGGTGAGTGGTGCGACGAGGGACTTCGGCCCCACACGAAGGCAGGAGCGTCCTTACTCTGGTTTCTCTTCATCACGCACAAGTCTTTCGCCTTTTACTAAAGACTTCCGTGGAGAGGAATACCGATGAGTTAAATTCCATTTTTGGCAGGCTTTGCCTTCTGGCAGAGCCCTGTGAGTTTGTCAAACGTCAAAGCAGCTGTGTCCGTGGAGAGGTCGGCCTGTGCAAAGAGAGCACGGCCGTGGGTGGGTGCTCAGCAGCGGCCAGTGTTACGTCCAGTTAACAATACTGCACCGCGACACTTGAGAAGTGTCAGAGGAGGTTGGCTCAGGCAGCAAAGAGTGGGGGTCATCGCTTCTCGGCCTTTTGGCTAAGATCAAGTGTAGTATCTGTTCTTATCAGTTTAATATCTGATATGTCCTCTACACGGGGACAACTTATTAAACGGATTTTTAGAACCGGGAGCTGAAAAAGGGGCTTGCTCCGTTCACTCCACGCATCGACCTGGCCTTGCAGTGCCGCTGGGAACGGTGCAGCCTTCTCTCCACCTGTGGACAAAAAAAAAAAACTTGCTCAGCTTTTCAGGGCGTGAGCCAAATGGGACGGCCGCCGGGGGTCACGCTAAGTACCCCTGCCGACTTAGTGGCGGCTTCTCGGTAGGCTCCTTTGGTTTTTGTCTTCTTGCAATTACGCTTTGTCAGCCATGACAACTGGCCGAAAAGTGCAGCGCGCCACAGCAAGGTGTAGCAACAACAGGGCCCCCGTGCGCGTTCTGCATTTCCCCCTGCAGGCATAGGGGGCAACGTTTCCATCCCGCCACAGGGCCCGTTTACCGCTCCCCGCGTTGCCCGTCTCCTTTTCTCGCTCCTCGCTCAAGATCTGCAAGCAGCTGAGCGTTTGCTAGCCCGCCTGGAAAAGGCAGGATCTTAGTCTGTCCGCAATCTGATTGGCTCGGCCAAAGGGCCGGGGCGGCCTCAGGGAAATGGGAGCTGCCTGGGAAATGGAACGCCTCGCAAGCCGAGAAGGGGGTTCCGCGAAGGTGGTGAGTGGTGCGACGAGGGACTTCGGCCCCACACGAAGGCAGGAGCGTCCTTACTCTGGTTTCTCTTCATCACGCACAAGTCTTTCGCCTTTTACTAAAGACTTCCGTGGAGAGGAATACCAATGAGTTAAATTCCATTTTTGGCAGGCTTTGCCTTCTGGCAGAGCCCTGTGAGTTTGTCAAACGTCAAAGCAGCTGTGTCCGTGGAGAGGTCGGCCTGTGCAAAGAGAGCACGGCCGTGGGTGGGTGCTCAGCAGCGGCCAGTGTTACGTCCAGTTAACAATACTGCACCGCGACACTTGAGAAGTGTCAGAGGAGGTTGGCTCAGGCAGCAAAGAGTGGGGGTCATCGCTTCTCGGCCTTTTGGCTAAGATCAAGTGTAGTATCTGTTCTTATCAGTTTAATATCTGATATGTCCTCTACACGGGGACAACTTATTAAACGGATTTTTAGAACCGGGAGCTGAAAAAGGGGCTTGCTCCGTTCACTCCACGCATCGACCTGGCCTTGCAGTGCCGCTGGGAACGGTGCAGCCTTCTCTCCACCTGTGGACAAAAAAAAAAAACTTGCTCAGCTTTTCAGGGCGTGAGCCAAATGGGACGGCCGCCGGGGGTCACGCTAAGTACCCCTGCCGACTTAGTGGCGGCTTCTCGGTAGGCTCCTTTGGTTTTTGTCTTCTTGCAATTACGCTTTGTCAGCCATGACAACTGGCCGAAAAGTGCAGCGCGCCACAGCAAGGTGTAGCAACAACAGGGCCCCCGTGCGCGTTCTGCATTTCCCCCTGCAGGCATAGGGGGCAACGTTTCCATCCCGCCACAGGGCCCGTTTACCGCTCCCCGCGTTGCCCGTCTCCTTTTCTCGCTCCTCGCTCAAGATCTGCAAGCAGCTGAGCGTTTGCTAGCCCGCCTGGAAAAGGCAGGATCTTAGTCTGTCCGCAATCTGATTGGCTCGGCCAAAGGGCCGGGGCGGCCTCAGGGAAATGGGAGCTGCCTGGGAAATGGAACGCCTCGCAAGCCGAGAAGGGGGTTCCGCGAAGGTGGTGAGTGGTGCGACGAGGGACTTCGGCCCCACACGAAGGCAGGAGCGTCCTTACTCTGGTTTCTCTTCATCACGCACAAGTCTTTCGCCTTTTACTAAAGACTTCCGTGGAGAGGAATACCGATGAGTTAAATTCCATTTTTGGCAGGCTTTGCCTTCTGGCAGAGCCCTGTGAGTTTGTCAAACGTCAAAGCAGCTGTGTCCGTGGAGAGGTCGGCCTGTGCAAAGAGAGCACGGCCGTGGGTGGGTGCTCAGCAGCGGCCAGTGTTACGTCCAGTTAACAATACTGCACCGCGACACTTGAGAAGTGTCAGAGGAGGTTGGCTCAGGCAGCAAAGAGTGGGGGTCATCGCTTCTCGGCCTTTTGGCTAAGATCAAGTGTAGTATCTGTTCTTATCAGTTTAATATCTGATATGTCCTCTACACGGGGACAACTTATTAAACGGATTTTTAGAACCGGGAGCTGAAAAAGGGGCTTGCTCCGTTCACTCCACGCATCGACCTGGCCTTGCAGTGCCGCTGGGAACGGTGCAGCCTTCTCTCCACCTGTGGACAAAAAAAAAAAACTTGCTCAGCTTTTCAGGGCGTGAGCCAAATGGGACGGCCGCCGGGGGTCACGCTAAGTACCCCTGCCGACTTAGTGGCGGCTTCTCGGTAGGCTCCTTTGGTTTTTGTCTTCTTGCAATTACGCTTTGTCAGCCATGACAACTGGCCGAAAAGTGCAGCGCGCCACAGCAAGGTGTAGCAACAACAGGGCCCCCGTGCGCGTTCTGCATTTCCCCCTGCAGGCATAGGGGGCAACGTTTCCATCCCGCCACAGGGCCCGTTTACCGCTCCCCGCGTTGCCCGTCTCCTTTTCTCGCTCCTCGCTCAAGATCTGCAAGCAGCTGAGCGTTTGCTAGCCCGCCTGGAAAAGGCAGGATCTTAGTCTGTCCGCAATCTGATTGGCTCGGCCAAAGGGCCGGGGCGGCCTCAAGGAAATGGGAGCTGCCTGGGAAATGGAACGCCTCGCAAGCCGAGAAGGGGGTTCCGCGAAGGTGGTGAGTGGTGCGACGAGGGACTTCGGCCCCACACGAAGGCAGGAGCGTCCTTACTCTGGTTTCTCTTCATCACGCACAAGTCTTTCGCCTTTTACTAAAGACTTCCGTGGAGAGGAATACCAATGAGTTAAATTCCATTTTTGGCAGGCTTTGCCTTCTGGCAGAGCCCTGTGAGTTTGTCAAACGTCAAAGCAGCTGTGTCCGTGGAGAGGTCGGCCTGTGCAAAGAGAGCACGGCCGTGGGTGGGTGCTCAGCAGCGGCCAGTGTTACGTCCAGTTAACAATACTGCACCGCGACACTTGAGAAGTGTCAGAGGAGGTTGGCTCAGGCAGCAAAGAGTGGGGGTCATCGCTTCTCGGCCTTTTGGCTAAGATCAAGTGTAGTATCTGTTCTTATCAGTTTAATATCTGATATGTCCTCTACACGGGGACAACTTATTAAACGGATTTTTAGAACCGGGAGCTGAAAAAGGGGCTTGCTCCGTTCACTCCACGCATCGACCTGGCCTTGCAGTGCCGCTGGGAACGGTGCAGCCTTCTCTCCACCTGTGGACAAAAAAAAAAAACTTGCTCAGCTTTTCAGGGCGTGAGCCAAATGGGACGGCCGCCGGGGGTCACGCTAAGTACCCCTGCCGACTTAGTGGCGGCTTCTCGGTAGGCTCCTTTGGTTTTTGTCTTCTTGCAATTACGCTTTGTCAGCCATGACAACTGGCCGAAAAGTGCAGCGCGCCACAGCAAGGTGTAGCAACAACAGGGCCCCCGTGCGCGTTCTGCATTTCCGCCTGCAGGCATAGGGGGCAACGTTTCCATCCCGCCACAGGGCCCGTTTACCGCTCCCCGCGTTGCCCGTCTCCTTTTCTCGCTCCTCGCTCAAGATCTGCAAGCAGCTGAGCGTTTGCTAGCCCGCCTGGAAAAGGCAGGATTTTAGTCTGTCCGCAATCTGATTGGCTCGGCCAAAGGGCCGGGGCGGCCTCAGGGAAATGGGAGCTGCCTGGGAAATGGAACGCCTCGCAAGCCGAGAAGGGGGTTCCGCGAAGGTGGTGAGTGGTGCGACGAGGGACTTCGGCCCCACACGAAGGCAGGAGCGTCCTTACTCTGGTTTCTCTTCATCACGCACAAGTCTTTCGCCTTTTACTAAAGACTTCCGTGGAGAGGAATACCAATGAGTTAAATTCCATTTTTGGCAGGCTTTGCCTTCTGGCAGAGCCCTGTGAGTTTGTCAAACGTCAAAGCAGCTGTGTCCGTGGAGAGGTCGGCCTGTGCAAAGAGAGCACGGCCGTGGGTGGGTGCTCAGCAGCGGCCAGTGTTACGTCCAGTTAACAATACTGCACCGCGACACTTGAGAAGTGTCAGAGGAGGTTGGCTCAGGCAGCAAAGAGTGGGGGTCATCGCTTCTCGGCCTTTTGGCTAAGATCAAGTGTAGTATCTGTTCTTATCAGTTTAATATCTGATATGTCCTCTACACGGGGACAACTTATTAAACGGATTTTTAGTACCGGGAGGTGAAAAAGGGGCTTGCTCCGTTCACTCCACGCATCGACCTGGCCTTGCAGTGCAGCTGGGAACGGTGCAGCCTTCTCTCCACCTGTGGACAAAAAAAAAAAAACTTGCTCAGCTTTTCAGGGCGTGAGCCAAATGGGACGGCCGCCGGGGGTCACGCTAAGTACCCCTGCCGACTTAGTGGCGGCTTCTCGGTAGGCTCCTTTGGTTTTTGTCTTCTTGCAATTACGCTTTGTCAGCCATGACAACTGGCCGAAAAGTGCAGCGCGCCACAGCAAGGTGTAGCAACAACAGGGCCCCCGTGCGCGTTCTGCATTTCCCCCTGCAGGCATAGGGGGCAACGTTTCCATCCCGCCACAGGGCCCGTTTACCGCTCCCCGCGTTGCCCGTCTCCTTTTCTCGCTCCTCGCTCAAGATCTGCAAGCAGCTGAGCGTTTGCTAGCCCGCCTGGAAAAGGCAGGATCTTAGTCTGTCCGCAATCTGATTGGCTCGGCCAAAGGGCCGGGGCGGCCTCAGGGAAATGGGAGCTGCCTGGGAAATGGAACGCCTCGCAAGCCGAGAAGGGGGTTCCGCGAAGGTGGTGAGTGGTGCGACGAGGGACTTCGGCCCCACACGAAGGCAGGAGCGTCCTTACTCTGGTTTCTCTTCATCACGCACAAGTCTTTCGCCTTTTACTAAAGACTTCCGTGGAGAGGAATACCAATGAGTTAAATTCCATTTTTGGCAGGCTTTGCCTTCTGGCAGAGCCCTGTGAGTTTGTCAAACGTCAAAGCAGCTGTGTCCGTGGAGAGGTCGGCCTGTGCAAAGAGAGCACGGCCGTGGGTGGGTGCTCAGCAGCGGCCAGTGTTACGTCCAGTTAACAATACTGCACCGCGACACTTGAGAAGTGTCAGAGGAGGTTGGCTCAGGCAGCAAAGAGTGGGGGTCATCGCTTCTCGGCCTTTTGGCTAAGATCAAGTGTAGTATCTGTTCTTATCAGTTTAATATCTGATATGTCCTCTACACGGGGACAACTTATTAAACGGATTTTTAGAACCGGGAGCTGAAAAAGGGGCTTGCTCCGTTCACTCCACGCATCGACCTGGCCTTGCAGTGCCGCTGGGAACGGTGCAGCCTTCTCTCCACCTGTGGACAAAAAAAAAAAACTTGCTCAGCTTTTCAGGGCGTGAGCCAAATGGGACGGCCGCCGGGGGTCACGCTAAGTACCCCTGCCGACTTAGTGGCGGCTTCTCGGTAGGCTCCTTTGGTTTTTGTCTTCTTGCAATTACGCTTTGTCAGCCATGACAACTGGCCGAAAAGTGCAGCGCGCCACAGCAAGGTGTAGCAACAACAGGGCCCCCGTGCGCGTTCTGCATTTCCCCCTGCAGGCATAGGGGGCAACGTTTCCATCCCGCCACAGGGCCCGTTTACCGCTCCCCGCGTTGCCCGTCTCCTTTTCTCGCTCCTCGCTCAAGATCTGCAAGCAGCTGAGCGTTTGCTAGCCCGCCTGGAAAAGGCAGGATCTTAGTCTGTCCGCAATCTGATTGGCTCGGCCAAAGGGCCGGGGCGGCCTCAGGGAAATGGGAGCTGCCTGGGAAATGGAACGCCTCGCAAGCCGAGAAGGGGGTTCCGCGAAGGTGGTGAGTGGTGCGACGAGGGACTTCGGCCCCACACGAAGGCAGGAGCGTCCTTACTCTGGTTTCTCTTCATCACGCACAAGTCTTTCGCCTTTTACTAAAGACTTCCGTGGAGAGGAATACCAATGAGTTAAATTCCATTTTTGGCAGGCTTTGCCTTCTGGCAGAGCCCTGTGAGTTTGTCAAACGTCAAAGCAGCTGTGTCCGTGGAGAGGTCGGCCTGTGCAAAGAGAGCACGGCCGTGGGTGGGTGCTCAGCAGCGGCCAGTGTTACGTCCAGTTAACAATACTGCACCGCGACACTTGAGAAGTGTCAGAGGAGGTTGGCTCAGGCAGCAAAGAGTGGGGGTCATCGCTTCTCGGCCTTTTGGCTAAGATCAAGTGTAGTATCTGTTCTTATCAGTTTAATATCTGATATGTCCTCTACACGGGGACAACTTATTAAACGGATTTTTAGAACCGGGAGCTGAAAAAGGGGCTTGCTCCGTTCACTCCACGCATCGACCTGGCCTTGCAGTGCCGCTGGGAACGGTGCAGCCTTCTCTCCACCTGTGGACAAAAAAAAAAAACTTGCTCAGCTTTTCAGGGCGTGAGCCAAATGGGACGGCCGCCGGGGGTCACGCTAAGTACCCCTGCCGACTTAGTGGCGGCTTCTCGGTAGGCTCCTTTGGTTTTTGTCTTCTTGCAATTACGCTTTGTCAGCCATGACAACTGGCCGAAAAGTGCAGCGCGCCACAGCAAGGTGTAGCAACAACAGGGCCCCCGTGCGCGTTCTGCATTTCCGCCTGCAGGCATAGGGGGCAACGTTTCCATCCCGCCACAGGGCCCGTTTACCGCTCCCCGCGTTGCCCGTCTCCTTTTCTCGCTCCTCGCTCAAGATCTGCAAGCAGCTGAGCGTTTGCTAGCCCGCCTGGAAAAGGCAGGATTTTAGTCTGTCCGCAATCTGATTGGCTCGGCCAAAGGGCCGGGGCGGCCTCAGGGAAATGGGAGCTGCCTGGGAAATGGAACGCCTCGCAAGCCGAGAAGGGGGTTCCGCGAAGGTGGTGAGTGGTGCGACGAGGGACTTCGGCCCCACACGAAGGCAGGAGCGTCCTTACTCTGGTTTCTCTTCATCACGCACAAGTCTTTCGCCTTTTACTAAAGACTTCCGTGGAGAGGAATACCAATGAGTTAAATTCCATTTTTGGCAGGCTTTGCCTTCTGGCAGAGCCCTGTGAGTTTGTCAAACGTCAAAGCAGCTGTGTCCGTGGAGAGGTCGGCCTGTGCAAAGAGAGCACAGCCGTGGGTGGGTGCTCAGCAGCGGCCAGTGTTACGTCCAGTTAACAATACTGCACCGCGACACTTGAGAAGTGTCAGAGGAGGTTGGCTCAGGCAGCAAAGAGTGGGGGTCATTTTCTCGGCCTTTTGGCTAAGATCAAGTGTAGTATCTGTTCTTATCAGTTTAATATCTGATATGTCCTCTACACGGGGACAACTTATTAAACGGATTTTTAGTACCGGGAGGTGAAAAAGGGGCTTGCTCCGTTCACTCCACGCATCGACCTGGCCTTGCAGTGCAGCTGGGAACGGTGCAGCCTTCTCTCCACCTGTGGACAAAAAAAAAAAAACTTGCTCAGCTTTTCAGGGCGTGAGCCAAATGGGACGGCCGCCGGGGGTCACGCTAAGTACCCCTGCCGACTTAGTGGCGGCTTCTCGGTAGGCTCCTTTGGTTTTTGTCTTCTTGCAATTACGCTTTGTCAGCCATGACAACTGGCCGAAAAGTGCAGCGCGCCACAGCAAGGTGTAGCAACAACAGGGCCCCCGTGCGCGTTCTGCATTTCCCCCTGCAGGCATAGGGGGCAACGTTTCCATCCCGCCACAGGGCCCGTTTACCGCTCCCCGCGTTGCCCGTCTCCTTTTCTCGCTCCTCGCTCAAGATCTGCAAGCAGCTGAGCGTTTGCTAGCCAGCCTGGAAAAGGCAGGATCTTAGTCTGTCCGCAATCTGATTGGCTTGGCCAAAGGGCCGGGGCGGCCTCAGTGAAATGGGAGCTGCCTGGGAATTGGAACGCCTCGCAAGCCGAGAAGGGGGTTCCGCGAAGGTGGTGAGTGGTGCGACGAGGGACTTCGGCCCCACACGAAGGCAGGAGCGTCCTTATTCTGGTTTCTCTTCATCACGCACAAGTCTTTCGCCTTTTACTAAACACTTCCGTGGAGAGGAATACCAATGAGTTAAATTCCATTTTTGGCAGGCTTTGCCTTCTGGCAGAGCCCTGTGAGTTTGTCAAACGTCAAAGCAGCTGTGTCCGTGGAGAGGTCGGCCTGTGCAAAGAGAGCACGGCCGTGGGTGGGTGCTCAGCAGCGGCCAGTGTTACGTGCAGTTAACAATACTGCACCGCGACACTTGAGAAGTGTCAGAGGAGGTTGGCTCAGGCAGCAAAGAGTGGGGGTCATCGCTTCTCGGCCTTTTGGCTAAGATCAAGTGTAGTATCTGTTCTTATCAGTTTAATATCTGATATGTCCTCTACACGGGGACAACTTATTAAACGGATTTTTAGAACCGGGAGCTGAAAAAGGGGCTTGCTCCGTTCACTCCATGCATCGACCTGGACTTGCAGTGCCGCTGGGAACGGTGCAGCCTTCTCTCCACCTGTGGACAAAAAAAAAAAAAACTTGCTCAGCTTTTCAGGGCGTGAGCCAAATGGGACGGCCGCCGGGGGTCACGCTAAGTACCCCTGCCGACTTAGTGGCGGCTTCTCGGTAGGCTCCTTTGGTTTTTGTCTTCTTGCAATTACGCTTTGTCAGCCATGACAACTGGCCGAAAAGTGCAGCGCGCCACAGCAAGGTGTAGCAACAACAGGGCCCCCGTGCGCGTTCTGCATTTCCCCCTGCAGGCATAGGGGGCAACGTTTCCATCCCGCCACAGGGCCCGTTTACCGCTCCCCGCGTTGCCCGTCTCCTTTTCTCGCTCCTCGCTCAAGATCTGCAAGCAGCTGAGCGTTTGCTAGCCCGCCTGGAAAAGGCAGGATCTTAGTCTGTCCGCAATCTGATTGGCTTGGCCAAAGGGCCGGGGCGGCCTCAGGGAAATGGGAGCTGCCTGGGAATTGGAACGCCTCGCAAGCCGAGAAGGGGGTTCCGCGAAGGTGGTGAGTGGTGCGACGAGGGACTTCGGCCCCACACGAAGGCAGGAGCGTCCTTACTCTGGTTTCTCTTCATCACGCATTAGTCTTTCGCCTTTTACTAAAGACTTCCGTGGAGAGGAATACCGATGAGTTAAATTCCATTTTTGGCAGGCTTTGCCTTCTGGCAGAGCCCTGTGAGTTTGTCAAACGTCAAAGCAGCTGTGTCCGTGGAGAGGTCGGCCTGTGCAAAGAGAGCACGGCCGTGGGTGGGTGCTCAGCAGCGGCCAGTGTTACGTCCAGTTAACAATACTGCACCGCGACACTTGAGAAGTGTCAGAGGAGGTTGGCTCAGGCAGCAAAGAGTTGGGGTCAACGCTTCTCGGCCTTTTGGCTAAGATCAAGTGTAGTATCTGTTCTTATCAGTTTAATATCTGATATGTCCTCTACACGGGGACAACTTATTAAACGGATTTTTAGAACCGGGAGATGAAAAAGGGGCTTGCTCCGTTCACTCTACGCATCGACCTGGCCTTGCAGTGCCGCTGGGAACGGTGCAGCCTTCTCTCCACCTGTGGACAAAAAAAAAAACTTGCTCAGCTTTTCAGGGCGTGAGCCAAATGGGACGGCCGCCGGGGGTCACGCTAAGTACCCCTGCCGACTTAGTGGCGGCTTCTCGGTAGGCTCCTTTGGTTTTTGTCTTCTTGCAATTACGCTTTGTCAGCCATGACAACTGGCCGAAAAGTGCAGCGCGCCACAGCAAGGTGTAGCAACAACAGGGCCCCCGTGCGCGTTCTGCATTTCCCCCTGCAGGCATAGGGGGCAACGTTTCCATCCCGCCACAGGGCCCGTTTACCGCTCCCCGCGTTGCCCGTCTCCTTTTCTCGCTCCTCGCTCAAGATCTGCAAGCAGCTGAGCGTTTGCTAGCCCGCCTGGAAAAGGCAGGATCTTAGTCTGTCCGCAATCTGATTGGCTTGGCCAAAGGGCCGGGGCGGCCTCAGGGAAATGGGAGCTGCCTGGGAATTAGAACGCCTCGCAAGCCGAGAAGGGGGTTCCGCGAAAGTGGTGAGTGGTGCGACGAGGGACTTCGGCCCCACACGAAGGCAGGAGCGTCCTTACTCTGGTTTCTCTTCATCACGCACAAGTCTTTTGCCTTTTACTAAACACTTCCGTGGAGAGGAATACCAATGAGTTAAATTCCATTTTTGGCAGGCTTTGCCTTCTGGCAGAGCCCTGTGAGTTTGTCAAACGTCAAAGCAGCTGTGTCCGTGGAGAGGTCGGCCTGTGCAAAGAGAGCACGGCCGTGGGTGGGTGCTCAGCAGCGGCCAGTGTTACGTCCAGTTAACAATACTGCACCGCGACACTTGAGAAGTGTTAGAGGAGGTTGGCTCAGGCAGCAAAGAGTTGGGGTCAACGCTTCTCGGCCTTTTGGCTAAGATCAAGTGTAGTATCTGTTCTTATCAGTTTAATATCTGATATGTCCTCTACACGGGGACAACTTATTAAACGGATTTTTAGAACTGGGAGGTGAAAAAGGGGCTTGCTCCGTTCACTCTACGCATCGACCTGGCCTTGCAGTGCCGCTGGGAACGGTGCAGCCTTCTCTCCACCTGTGGACAAAAAAAAAAACTTGCTCAGCTTTTCAGGGCGTGAGCCAAATGGGACGGCCGCCGGGGGTCACGCTAAGTACCCCTGCCGACTTAGTGGCGGCTTCTCGGTAGGCTCCTTTAGTTTTTGTCTTCTTGCAATTACGCTTTGTCAGCCATGACAACTGGCCGAAAAGTGCAGCGCGCCACAGCAAGGTGTAGCAACAACAGGGCCCCCGTGCGCGTTCTGCATTTCCCCCTGCAGGCATAGGGGGCAACGTTTCCATCCCGCCACAGGGCCCGTTTACCGCTCCCCGCGTTGCCCGTCTCCTTTTCTCGCTCCTCGCTCAAGATCTGCAAGCAGCTGAGCGTTTGCTAGCCCGCCTGGAAAAGGCAGGATCTTAGTCTGTCCGCAATCTGATTGGCTTGGCCAAAGGGCCGGGGCGGCCTCAGTGAAATGGGAGCTGCCTGGGAATTGGAACGCCTCGCAAGCCGAGAAGGGGGTTCCGCGAAGGTGGTGAGTGGTGCGACGAGGGACTTCGGCCCCACACGAAGGCAGGAGCGTCCTTATTCTGGTTTCTCTTCATCACGCACAAGTCTTTCGCCTTTTACTAAACACTTCCGTGGAGAGGAATACCAATGAGTTAAATTCCATTTTTGGCAGGCTTTGCCTTCTGGCAGAGCCCTGTGAGTTTGTCAAACATCAAAGCAGCTGTGTCCGTGGAGAGGTCGGCCTGTGCAAAGAGAGCACGGCCGTGGGTGGGTGCTCAGCAGCGGCCAGTGTTACGTGCAGTTAACAATACTGCACCGCGACACTTGAGAAGTGTCAGAGGAGGTTGGCTCAGGCAGCAAAGAGTGGGGGTCATCGCTTCTCGGCCTTTTGGCTAAGATCAAGTGTAGTATCTGTTCTTATCAGTTTAATATCTGATATGTCCTCTACACGGGGACAACTTATTAAACGGATTTTTAGAACCGGGAGCTGAAAAAGGGGCTTGCTCCGTTCACTCCACGCATCGACCTGGACTTGCAGTGCCGCTGGGAACGGTGCAGCCTTCTCTCCACCTGTGGACAAAAAAAAAAAAAAACTTGCTCAGCTTTTCAGGGCGTGAGCCAAATGGGACGGCCGCCGGGGGTCACGCTAAGTACCCCTGCCGACTTAGTGGCGGCTTCTCGGTAGGCTCCTTTGGTTTTTGTCTTCTTGCAATTACGCTTTGTCAGCCATGACAACTGGCCGAAAAGTGCAGCGCGCCACAGCAAGGTGTAGCAACAACAGGGCCCCCGTGCGCGTTCTGCATTTCCCCCTGCAGGCATAGGGGGCAACGTTTCCATCCCGCCACAGGGCCCGTTTACCGCTCCCCGCGTTGCCCGTCTCCTTTTCTCGCTCCTCGCTCAAGATCTGCAAGCAGCTGAGCGTTTGCTAGCCCGCCTGGAAAAGGCAGGATCTTAGTCTGTCCGCAATCTGATTGGCTTGGCCAAAGGGCCGGGGCGGCCTCAGGGAAATGGGAGCTGCCTGGGAATTGGAACGCCTCGCAAGCCGAGAAGGGGGTTCCGCGAAGGTGGTGAGTGGTGCGACGAGGGACTTCGGCCCCACACGAAGGCAGGAGCGTCCTTACTCTGGTTTCTTTTCATCACGCACAAGTCTTTCGCCTTTTACTAAACACTTCCGTGGAGAGGAATACCAATGAGTTAAATTCCATTTTTGGCAGGCTTTGCCTTCTGGCAGAGCCCTGTGAGTTTGTCAAACGTCAAAGCAGCTGTGTCCGTGGAGAGGTCGGCCTGTGCAAAGAGAGCACGGCCGTGGGTGGGTGCTCAGCAGCGGCCAGTGTTGCGTCCAGTTAACAATACTGCACCGCGACACTTGAGAAGTGTCAGAGGAGGTTGGCTCAGGCAGCAAAGAGTGGGGGTCATCGCTTCTCGGCCTTTTGGCTAAGATCAAGTGTAGTATCTGTTCTTATCAGTTTAATATCTGATATGTTCTCTACACGGGGACAACTTATTAAACTGATTTTTAGAACAGGGAGGTGAAAAAGGGGCTTGCTCCGTTCACTCCACGCATCGACCTGGCCTTGCAGTGCCGCTGGGAACGGTGCAGCCTTCTCTCCACCTGTGGACAAAAAAAAAAAACTTGCTCAGCTTTTCAGGGCGTGAGCCAAATGGGACGGCCGCCGGGGGTCACGCTAAGTACCCCTGCCGACTGAGTGGCGGCTTCTCGGTAGGCTCCTTTGGTTTTTGTCTTCTTGCAATTACGCTTTGTCAGCCATGACAACTGGCCGAAAAGTGCAGCAAGGTGTAGCAACAACAGGGCCCCCGTGCGCGTTCTGCATTTCCCCCTGCAGGCATAGGGGGCAACGTTTCCATCCCGCCACAGGGCCCGTTTACCGCTCCCCGCGTTGCCCGTCTCCTTTTCTCGCTCCTCGCTCAAGATCTGCAAGCAGCTGAGCGTTTTCTAGCCCGCCTGGAAAAGGCAGGATCTTAGTCTGTCCACAATCTGATTGGCTTGGCCAAAGGGCCGGGGCGGCCTCAGTGAAATGGGAGCTGCCTGGGAATTGGAACGCCTCGCAAGCCGAGAAGGGGGTTCCGCGAAGGTGGTGAGTGGTGCGACGAGGGACTTCGGCCCCACACGAAGGCAGGAGCGTCCTTATTCTGGTTTCTCTTCATCACGCACAAGTCTTTCGCCTTTTACTAAACACTTCCGTGGAGAGGAATACCAATGAGTTAAATTCCATTTTTGGCAGGCTTTGCCTTCTGGCAGAGCCCTGTGAGTTTGTCAAACGTCAAAGCAGCTGTGTCCGTGGAGAGGTCGGCCTGTGCAAAGAGAGCACGGCCGTGGGTGGGTGCTCAGCAGCGGCCAGTGTTACGTGCAGTTAACAATACTGCACCGCGACACTTGAGAAGTGTCAGAGGAGGTTGGCTCAGGCAGCAAAGAGTGGGGGTCATCGCTTCTCGGCCTTTTGGCTAAGATCAAGTGTAGTATCTGTTCTTATCAGTTTAATATCTGATATGTCCTCTACACGGGGACAACTTATTAAACGGATTTTTAGAACCGGGAGCTGAAAAAGGGGCTTGCTCCGTTCACTCCACGCATCGACCTGGACTTGCAGTGCCGCTGGGAACGGTGCAGCCTTCTCTCCACCTGTGGACAAAAAAAAAAAAAACTTGCTCAGCTTTTCAGGGCGTGAGCCAAATGGGACGGCCGCCGGGGGTCACGCTAAGTACCCCTGCCGACTTAGTGGCGGCTTCTCGGTAGGCTCCTTTGGTTTTTGTCTTCTTGCAATTACGCTTTGTCAGCCATGACAACTGGCCGAAAAGTGCAGCGCGCCACAGCAAGGTGTAGCAACAACAGGGCCCCCGTGCGCGTTCTGCATTTCCCCCTGCAGGCATAGGGGGCAACGTTTCCATCCCGCCACAGGGCCCGTTTACCGCTCCCCGCGTTGCCCGTCTCCTTTTCTCGCTCCTCGCTCAAGATCTGCAAGCAGCTGAGCGTTTGCTAGCCCGCCTGGAAAAGGCAGGATCTTAGTCTGTCCGCAATCTGATTGGCTTGGCCAAAGGGCCGGGGCGGCCTCAGGGAAATGGGAGCTGCCTGGGAATTGGAACGCCTCGCAAGCCGAGAAGGGGGTTCCGCGAAGGTGGTGAGTGGTGCGACGAGGGACTTCGGCCCCACACGAAGGCAGGAGCGTCCTTACTCTGGTTTCTCTTCATCACGCATTAGTCTTTCGCCTTTTACTAAAGACTTCCGTGGAGAGGAATACCGATGAGTTAAATTCCATTTTTGGCAGGCTTTGCCTTCTGGCAGAGCCCTGTGAGTTTGTCAAACGTCAAAGCAGCTGTGTCCGTGGAGAGGTCGGCCTGTGCAAAGAGAGCACGGCCGTGGGTGGGTGCTCAGCAGCGGCCAGTGTTACGTCCAGTTAACAATACTGCACCGCGACACTTGAGAAGTGTCAGAGGAGGTTGGCTAAGGCAGCAAAGAGTTGGGGTCAACGCTTCTCGGCCTTTTGGCTAAGATCAAGTGTAGTATCTGTTCTTATCAGTTTAATATCTGATATGTCCTCTACAAGGGGACAACTTATTAAACGGATTTTTAGAACCGGGAGATGAAAAAGGGGCTTGCTCCGTTCACTCTACGCATCGACCTGGCCTTGCAGTGCCGCTGGGAACGGTGCAGCCTTCTCTCCACCTGTGGACAAAAAAAAAAACTTGCTCAGCTTTTCAGGGCGTGAGCCAAATGGGACGGCCGCCGGGGGTCACGCTAAGTACCCCTGCCGACTTAGTGGCGGCTTCTCGGTAGGCTCCTTTGGTTTTTGTCTGCTTGCAATTACGCTTTGTCAGCCATGACAACTGGCCGAAAAGTGCAGCGCGCCACAGCAAGGTGTAGCAACAACAGGGCCCCCGTGCGCGTTCTGCATTTCCCCCTGCAGGCATAGGGGGCAACGTTTCCATCCCGCCACAGGGCCCGTTTACCGCTCCCCGCGTTGCCCGTCTCCTTTTCTCGCTCCTCGCTCAAGATCTGCAAGCAGCTGAGCGTTTGCTAGCCCGCCTGGAAAAGGCAGGATCTTAGTCTGTCCGCAATCTGATTGGCTCGGCCAAAGGGCCGGGGCGGCCTCAGGGAAATGGGAGCTGCCTGGGAATTGGAACGCCTCGCAAGCCGAGAAGGGGGTTCCGCGAAGGTGGTGAGTGGTGCGACGAGGGACTTCGGCCCCACACGAAGGCAGGAGCGTCCTTACTCTGGTTTCTCTTCATCACGCACAAGTCTTTCGCCTTTTACTAAACACTTCCGTGGAGAGGAATACCAATGAGTTAAATTCCATTTTTGGCAGGCTTTGCCTTCTGGCAGAGCCCTGTGAGTTTGTCAAACGTCAAAGCAGCTGTGTCCGTGGAGAGGTCGGCCTGTGCAAAGAGAGCACGGCCGTGGGTGGGTGCTCAGCAGCGGCCAGTGTTACGTCCAGTTAACAATACTGCACCGCGACACTTGAGAAGTGTCAGAGGAGGTTGGCTCAGGCAGCAAAGAGTGGGGGTCATCGCTTCTCGGCCTTTTGGCTAAGATCAAGTGTAGTATCTGTTCTTATCAGTTTAATATCTGATATGTCCTTTACACGGGGACAACTTATTAAACTGATTTTTAGAACAGGGAGGTGAAAAAGGGGCTTGCTCCGTTCACTCCACGCATCGACCTGGCCTTGCAGTGCCGCTAGGAACGGTGCAGCCTTCTCTCCACCTGTGGACAAAAAAAAAAAACTTGCTCAGCTTTTCAGGGCGTGAGCCAAATGGGACGGCCGCCGGGGGTCACGCTAAGTACCCCTGCCGACTGAGTGGCGGCTTCTCGGTAGGCTCCTTTGGTTTTTGTCTTCTTGCAATTACGCTTTGTCAGCCATGACAACTGGCCGAAAAGTGCAGCAAGGTGTAGCAACAACAGGGCCCCCGTGCGCGTTCTGCATTTCCCCCTGCAGGCATAGGGGGCAACGTTTCCATCCCGCCACAGGGCCCTTTTACCGCTCCCCGCGTTGCCCGTCTCCTTTTCTCGCTCCTCGCTCAAGATCTGCAAGCAGCTGAGCGTTTGCTAGCCCGCCTGGAAAAGGCAGGATCTTAGTCTGTCCGCAATCTGATTGGCTTGGCCAAAGGGCCGGGGCGGCCTCAGGGAAATGGGAGCTGCCTGGGAATTGGAACGCCTCGCAAGCCGAGAAGGGGGTTCCGCGAAGGTGGTGAGTGGTGCGACGAGGGACTTCGGCCCCACACGAAGGCAGGAGCGTCCTTACTCTGGTTTCTCTTCATCACGCATTAGTCTTTCGCCTTTTACTAAAGACTTCCGTGGAGAGGAATACCGATGAGTTAAATTCCATTTTTGGCAGGCTTTGCCTTCTGGCAGAGCCCTGTGAGTTTGTCAAACGTCAAAGCAGCTGTGTCCGTGGAGAGGTCGGCCTGTGCAAAGAGAGCACGGCCGTGGGTGGGTGCTCAGCAGCGGCCAGTGTTACGTCCAGTTAACAATACTGCACCGCGACACTTGAGAAGTGTCAGAGGAGGTTGGCTCAGGCAGCAAAGAGTTGGGGTCAACGCTTCTCGGCCTTTTGGCTAAGATAAAGTGTAGTATCTGTTCTTATCAGTTTAATATCTGATATGTCCTCTTCACGGGGACAACTTATTAAACGGATTTTTAGAACCGGGAGATGAAAAAGGGGCTTGCTCCGTTCACTCTACGCATCGACCTGGCCTTGCAGTGCCGCTGGGAACGGTGCAGCCTTCTCTCCACCTGTGGACAAAAAAAAAAACTTGCTCAGCTTTTCAGGGCGTGAGCCAAATGGGACGGCCGCCGGGGGTCACGCTAAGTACCACTGCCGACTGAGTGGCGGCTTCTCGGTAGGCTCCTTTGGTTTTTGTCTTCTTGCAATTACGCTTTGTCAGCCATGACAACTGGCCGAAAAGTGCAGCAAGGTGTAGCAACAACAGGGCCCCCGTGCGCGTTCTGCATTTCCCCCTGCAGGCTTAGGGGGCAACGTTTCCATCCCGCCACAGGGCCCTTTTACCGCTCCCCGCGTTGCCCGTCTCCTTTTCTCGCTCCTCGCTCAAGATCTGCAAGCAGCTGAGCGTTTGCTAGCCCGCCTGGAAAAGGCAGGATCTTAGTCTGTCCGCAATCTGATTGGCTTGGCCAAAGGGCCGGGGCGGCCTCAGGGAAATGGGAGCTGCCTGGGAATTGGAACGCCTCGCAAGCCGAGAAGGGGGTTCCGCGAAAGTGGTGAGTGGTGCGACGAGGGACTTCGGCCCCACACGAAGGCAGGAGCGTCCTTACTCTGGTTTCTCTTCATCACGCACAAGTCTTTCGCCTTTTACTAAACACTTCCGTGGAGAGGAATACCAATGAGTTAAATTCCATTTTTGGCAGGCTTTGCCTTCTGGCAGAGCCCTGTGAGTTTGTCAAACGTCAAAGCAGCTGTGTCCGTGGAGAGGTCGGCCTGTGCAAAGAGAGCACGGCCGTGGGTGGGTGCTCAGCAGCGGCCAGTGTTACGTCCAGTTAACAATACTGCACCGCGACACTTGAGAAGTGTCAGAGGAGGTTGGCTCAGGCAGCAAAGAGTGGGGGTCATCGCTTCTCGGCCTTTTGGCTAAGATCAAGTGTAGTATCTGTTCTTATCAGTTTAATATCTGATATGTCCTCTACACGGGGACAACTTATTAAACGGATTTTTAGAACCGGGAGCTGAAAAAGGGGCTTGCTCCGTTCACTCCACGCATCGACCTGGCCTTGCAGTGCCGCTGGGAACGGTGCAGCCTTCTCTCCACCTGTGGACAAAAAAAAAAACTTGCTCAGCTTTTCAGGGCGTGAGCGAAATGGGACGGCCGCCGGGGGTCACGCTAAGTACCCCTGCCGACTTAGTGGCGGCTTCTCGGTAGGCTCCTTTGGTTTTTGTCTTCTTGCAATTACGCTTTGTCAGCCATGACAACTGGCCGAAAAGTGCAGCGCGCCACAGCAAGGTGTAGCAACAACAGGGCCCCCGTGCGCGTTCTGCATTTCCCCCTGCAGGCATAGGGGGCAACGTTTCCATCCCGCCACAGGGCCCGTTTACCGCTCCCCGCGTTGCCCGTCTCCTTTTCTCGCTCCTCGCTCAAGATCTGCAAGCAGCTGAGCGTTTGCTAGCCCGCCTGGAAAAGGCAGGATCTTAGTCTGTCCGCAATCTGATTGGCTTGGCCAAAGGGCCGGGGCGGCCTCAGGGAAATGGGAGCTGCCTGGGAATTGGAACGCCTCGCAAGCCGAGAAGGGGGTTCCGCGAAGGTGGTGAGTGGTGCGACGAGCGACTTCGGCCCCACACGAAGGCAGGAGCGTCCTTACTCTGGTTTCTCTTCATCACGCACAAGTCTTTCGCCTTTTACTAAACACTTCCGTGGAGAGGAATACCAATGAGTTAAATTCCATTTTTGGCAGGCTTTGCCTTCTGGCAGAGCCCTGTGAGTTTGTCAAACGTCAAAGCAGCTGTGTCCGTGGAGAGGTCGGCCTGTGCAAAGAGAGCACGGCCGTGGGTGGGTGCTCAGCAGCGGCCAGTGTTACGTCCAGTTAACAATACTGCACCGCGACACTTGAGAAGTGTCAGAGGAGGTTGGCTCAGGCAGCAAAGAGTGGGGGTCATCGCTTCTCGGCCTTTTGGCTACGATCAAGTGTAGTATCTGTTCTTATCAGTTTAATATCTGATATGTTCCCTACACGGGGACAACTTATTAAACTGATTTTTAGAACAGGGAGGTGAAAAAGGGGCTTGCTCCGTTCACTCCACGCATCGACCTGGCCTTGCAGTGCCGCTGGGAACGGTGCAGCCTTCTCTCCACCTGTGGACAAAAAAAAAAAACTTGCTCAGCTTTTCAGGGCGTGAGCCAAATGGGACGGCCGCCGGGGGTCACGCTAAGTACCCCTGCCGACTGAGTGGCGGCTTCTCGGTAGGCTCCTTTGGTTTTTGTCTTCTTGCAATTACGCTTTGTCAGCCATGACAACTGGCCGAAAAGTGCAGCAAGGTGTAGCAACAACAGGGCCCCCGTGCGCGTTCTGCATTTCCCCCTGCAGGCATAGGGGGCAACGTTTCCATCCCGCCACAGGGCCCGTTTACCGCTCCCCGCGTTGCCCGTCTCCTTTTCTCGCTCCTCGCTCAAGATCTGCAAGCAGCTGAGCGTTTGCTAGCCCGCCTGGAAAAGGCAGGATCTTAGTCTGTCCGCAATCTGATTGGCTCGGCCAAAGGGCCGGGGCGGCCTCAGGGAAATCGGAGCTGCCTGGGAATTGGAACGCCTCGCAAGCCGAGAAGGGGGTTCCGCGAAGGTGGTGAGTGGTGCGACGAGGCACTTCGGCCCCACACGAAGGCAGGAGCGTCCTTACTCTGGTTTCTTTTCATCACGCACAAGTCTTTCGCCTTTTACTAAACACTTCCGTGGAGAGGAATACCAATGAGTTAAATTCCATTTTTGGCAGGCTTTGCCTTCTGGCAGAGCCCTGTGAGTTTGTCAAACGTCAAAGCAGCTGTGTCCGTGGAGAGGTCGGCCTGTGCAAAGAGAGCACGGCCGTGGGTGGGTGCTCAGCAGCGGCCAGTGTTGCGTCCAGTTAACAATACTGCACCGCGACACTTGAGAAGTGTCAGAGGAGGTTGGCTCAGGCAGCAAAGAGTGGGGGTCATCGCTTCTCGGCCTTTTGGCTAAGATCAAGTGTAGTATCTGTTCTTATCAGTTTAATATCTGATATGTCCTCTACACGGGGACAACTTATTAAACGGATTTTTAGAACCGGGAGCTGAAAAAGGGGCTTGCTCCGTTCACTCCACGCATCGACCTGGCCTTGCAGTGCCGCTGGGAACGGTGCAGCCTTCTCTCCACCTGTGGACAAAAAAAAAAAACTTGCTCAGCTTTTCAGGGCGTGAGCCAAATGGGACGGCCGCCGGGGGTCACGCTAAGTACCCCTGCCGACTTAGTGGCGGCTTCTCGGTAGGCTCCTTTAGTTTTTGTCTTCTTGCAATTACGCTTTGTCAGCCATGACAACTGGCCGAAAAGTGCAGCGCGCCACAGCAAGGTGTAGCAACAACAGGGCCCCCGTGCGCGTTCTGCATTTCCCCCTGCAGGCATAGGGGGCAACGTTTCCATCCCGCCACAGGGCCCGTTTACCGCTCCCCGCGTTGCCCGTCTCCTTTTCTCGCTCCTCGCTCAAGATCTGCAAGCAGCTGAGCGTTTGCTAGCCCGCCTGGAAAAGGCAGGATCTTAGTCTGTCCACAATCTGATTGGCTCGGCCAAAGGGCCGGGGCGGCCTCAGGGAAATGGGAGCTGCCTGGGAATTGGAACGCCTCGCAAGCCGAGAAGGGGGTTCCGCGAAGGTGGGGAGTGGTGCGACGAGGGATTTCGGCCCCACACGAAGGCAGGAGCGTCCTTACTCTGGTTTCTCTTCATCACGCACAAGTCTTTCGCCTTTTACTAAACACTTCCGTGGAGAGGAATACCAATGAGTTAAATTCCATTTTTGGCAGGCTTTGCCTTCTGGCAGAGCCCTGTGAGTTTGTCAAACGTCAAAGAAGCTGTGTCCGTGGAGAGGTCGGCCTGTGCAAAGAGAGCACGGCCGTGGGTGGGTGCTCAGCAGCGGCCAGTGTTACGTCCAGTTAACAATACTGCACCGCGACACTTGAGAAGTGTCAGAGGAGGTTGGCTCAGGCAGCAAAGAGTGGGGGTCATCGCTTCTCGGCCTTTTGGCTAAGATCAAGTGTAGTATCTGTTCTTATCAGTTCAATATCTTATATGTCCTCTACACGGGGACAACTTATTAAACTGATTTTTAGAACTGGGAGGTGAAAAAGGGGCTTGCTCCGTTCACTCCACGCATCGACCTGGCCTTGCAGTGCCGCTAGGAACGGTGCAGCCTTCTCTCCACCTGTGGACAAAAAAAAAAAACTCAGCTTTTCAGGGCGTGAGCCAAATGGGACGGCCGCCGGGGGTCACGCTAAGTACCCCTGCCGACTGAGTGGCGGCTTCTCGGTAGGCTCCTTTGGTTTTTGTCTTCTTGCAATTACGCTTTGTCAGCCATGACAACTGCCCGAAAAGTGCAGCAAGGTGTAGCAAGGTGTAGCAACAACAGGGCCCCCGTGCGCGTTCTGCATTTCCCCCTGCAGGCATAGGGGGCAACGTTTCCATCCCGCCACAGGGCCCGTTTACCGCTCCCCGCGTTGCCCGTCTCCTTTTCTCGCTCCTCGCTCAAGATCTGCAAGCAGCTGAGCGTTTGCTAGCCAGCCTGGAAAAGGCAGGATCTTAGTCTGTCCGCAATCTGATTGGCTTGACCAAAGGGCCGGGGCGGCCTCAGTGAAATGGGAGCTGCCTGGGAATTGGAACGCCTCGCAAGCCGAGAAGGGGGTTCCGCGAAGGTGGTGAGTGGTGCGACGAGGGACTTCGGCCCCACACGAAGGCAGGAGCGTCCTTATTCTGGTTTCTCTTCATCACGCACAAGTCTTTCGCCTTTTACTAAACACTTCCGTGGAGAGGAATACCAATGAGTTAAATTCCATTTTTGGCAGGCTTTGCCTTCTGGCAGAGCCCTGTGAGTTTGTCAAACGTCAAAGCAGCTGTGTCCGTGGAGAGGTCGGCCTGTGCAAAGAGAGCACGGCCGTGGGTGGGTGCTCAGCAGCGGCCAGTGTTACGTGCAGTTAACAATACTGCACCGCGACACTTGAGAAGTGTCAGAGGAGGTTGGCTCAGGCAGCAAAGAGTGGGGGTCATCGCTTCTCGGCCTTTTGGCTAAGATCAAGTGTAGTATCTGTTCTTATCAGTTTAATATCTGATATGTCCTCTACACGGGGACAACTTATTAAACGGATTTTTAGAACCGGGAGCTGAAAAAGGGGCTTGCTCCGTTCACTCCATGCATCGACCTGGACTTGCAGTGCCGCTGGGAACGGTGCAGCCTTCTCTCCACCTGTGGACAAAAAAAAAAAAAACTTGCTCAGCTTTTCAGGGCGTGAGCCAAATGGGACGGCCGCCGGGGGTCACGCTAAGTACCCCTGCCGACTTAGTGGCGGCTTCTCGGTAGGCTCCTTTGGTTTTTGTCTTCTTGCAATTACGCTTTGTCAGCCATGACAACTGGCCGAAAAGTGCAGCGCGCCACAGCAAGGTGTAGCAACAACAGGGCCCCCGTGCGCGTTCTGCATTTCCCCCTGCAGGCATAGGGGGCAACGTTTCCATCCCGCCACAGGGCCCGTTTACCGCTCCCCGCGTTGCCCGTCTCCTTTTCTCGCTCCTCGCTCAAGATCTGCAAGCAGCTGAGCGTTTGCTAGCCCGCCTGGAAAAGGCAGGATCTTAGTCTGTCCGCAATCTGATTGGCTTGGCCAAAGGGCCGGGGCGGCCTCAGGGAAATGGGAGCTGCCTGGGAATTGGAACGCCTCGCAAGCCGAGAAGGGGGTTCCGCGAAGGTGGTGAGTGGTGCGACGAGGGACTTCGGCCCCACACGAAGGCAGGAGCGTCCTTACTCTGGTTTCTCTTCATCACGCATTAGTCTTTCGCCTTTTACTAAAGACTTCCGTGGAGAGGAATACCGATGAGTTAAATTCCATTTTTGGCAGGCTTTGCCTTCTGGCAGAGCCCTGTGAGTTTGTCAAACGTCAAAGCAGCTGTGTCCGTGGAGAGGTCGGCCTGTGCAAAGAGAGCACGGCCGTGGGTGGGTGCTCAGCAGCGGCCAGTGTTACGTCCAGTTAACAATACTGCACCGCGACACTTGAGAAGTGTCAGAGGAGGTTGGCTCAGGCAGCAAAGAGTTGGGGTCAACGCTTCTCGGCCTTTTGGCTAAGATCAAGTGTAGTATCTGTTCTTATCAGTTTAATATCTGATATGTCCTCTACACGGGGACAACTTATTAAACGGATTTTTAGAACCGGGAGATGAAAAAGGGGCTTGCTCCGTTCACTCTACGCATCGACCTGGCCTTGCAGTGCCGCTGGGAACGGTGCAGCCTTCTCTCCACCTGTGGACAAAAAAAAAAACTTGCTCAGCTTTTCAGGGCGTGAGCCAAATGGGACGGCCGCCGGGGGTCACGCTAAGTACCCCTGCCGACTTAGTGGCGGCTTCTCGGTAGGCTCCTTTGGTTTTTGTCTTCTTGCAATTACGCTTTGTCAGCCATGACAACTGGCCGAAAAGTGCAGCGCGCCACAGCAAGGTGTAGCAACAACAGGGCCCCCGTGCGCGTTCTGCATTTCCCCCTGCAGGCATAGGGGGCAACGTTTCCATCCCGCCACAGGGCCCGTTTACCGCTCCCCGCGTTGCCCGTCTCCTTTTCTCGCTCCTCGCTCAAGATCTGCAAGCAGCTGAGCGTTTGCTAGCCCGCCTGGAAAAGGCAGGATCTTAGTCTGTCCGCAATCTGATTGGCTTGGCCAAAGGGCCGGGGCGGCCTCAGGGAAATGGGAGCTGCCTGGGAATTAGAACGCCTCGCAAGCCGAGAAGGGGGTTCCGCGAAAGTGGTGAGTGGTGCGACGAGGGACTTCGGCCCCACACGAAGGCAGGAGCGTCCTTACTCTGGTTTCTCTTCATCACGCACAAGTCTTTTGCCTTTTACTAAACACTTCCGTGGAGAGGAATACCAATGAGTTAAATTCCATTTTTGGCAGGCTTTGCCTTCTGGCAGAGCCCTGTGAGTTTGTCAAACGTCAAAGCAGCTGTGTCCGTGGAGAGGTCGGCCTGTGCAAAGAGAGCACGGCCGTGGGTGGGTGCTCAGCAGCGGCCAGTGTTACGTCCAGTTAACAATACTGCACCGCGACACTTGAGAAGTGTTAGAGGAGGTTGGCTCAGGCAGCAAAGAGTTGGGGTCAACGCTTCTCGGCCTTTTGGCTAAGATCAAGTGTAGTATCTGTTCTTATCAGTTTAATATCTGATATGTCCTCTACACGGGGACAACTTATTAAACGGATTTTTAGAACTGGGAGGTGAAAAAGGGGCTTGCTCCGTTCACTCTACGCATCGACCTGGCCTTGCAGTGCCGCTGGGAACGGTGCAGCCTTCTCTCCACCTGTGGACAAAAAAAAAAACTTGCTCAGCTTTTCAGGGCGTGAGCCAAATGGGACGGCCGCCGGGGGTCACGCTAAGTACCCCTGCCGACTTAGTGGCGGCTTCTCGGTAGGCTCCTTTAGTTTTTGTCTTCTTGCAATTACGCTTTGTCAGCCATGACAACTGGCCGAAAAGTGCAGCGCGCCACAGCAAGGTGTAGCAACAACAGGGCCCCCGTGCGCGTTCTGCATTTCCCCCTGCAGGCATAGGGGGCAACGTTTCCATCCCGCCACAGGGCCCGTTTACCGCTCCCCGCGTTGCCCGTCTCCTTTTCTCGCTCCTCGCTCAAGATCTGCAAGCAGCTGAGCGTTTGCTAGCCCGCCTGGAAAAGGCAGGATCTTAGTCTGTCCGCAATCTGATTGGCTTGGCCAAAGGGCCGGGGCGGCCTCAGTGAAATGGGAGCTGCCTGGGAATTGGAACGCCTCGCAAGCCGAGAAGGGGGTTCCGCGAAGGTGGTGAGTGGTGCGACGAGGGACTTCGGCCCCACACGAAGGCAGGAGCGTCCTTATTCTGGTTTCTCTTCATCACGCACAAGTCTTTCGCCTTTTACTAAACACTTCCGTGGAGAGGAATACCAATGAGTTAAATTCCATTTTTGGCAGGCTTTGCCTTCTGGCAGAGCCCTGTGAGTTTGTCAAACATCAAAGCAGCTGTGTCCGTGGAGAGGTCGGCCTGTGCAAAGAGAGCACGGCCGTGGGTGGGTGCTCAGCAGCGGCCAGTGTTACGTGCAGTTAACAATACTGCACCGCGACACTTGAGAAGTGTCAGAGGAGGTTGGCTCAGGCAGCAAAGAGTGGGGGTCATCGCTTCTCGGCCTTTTGGCTAAGATCAAGTGTAGTATCTGTTCTTATCAGTTTAATATCTGATATGTCCTCTACACGGGGACAACTTATTAAACGGATTTTTAGAACCGGGAGCTGAAAAAGGGGCTTGCTCCGTTCACTCCACGCATCGACCTGGCCTTGCAGTGCCGCTGGGAACGGTGCAGCCTTCTCTCCACCTGTGGACAAAAAAAAAAAACTTGCTCAGCTTTTCAGGGCGTGAGCCAAATGGGACGGCCGCCGGGGGTCACGCTAAGTACCCCTGCCGACTTAGTGGCGGCTTCTCGGTAGGCTCCTTTAGTTTTTGTCTTCTTGCAATTACGCTTTGTCAGCCATGACAACTGGCCGAAAAGTGCAGCGCGCCACAGCAAGGTGTAGCAACAACAGGGCCCCCGTGCGCGTTCTGCATTTCCCCCTGCAGGCATAGGGGGCAACGTTTCCATCCCGCCACAGGGCCCGTTTACCGCTCCCCGCGTTGCCCGTCTCCTTTTCTCGCTCCTCGCTCAAGATCTGCAAGCAGCTGAGCGTTTGCTAGCCCGCCTGGAAAAGGCAGGATCTTAGTCTGTCCACAATCTGATTGGCTCGGCCAAAGGGCCGGGGCGGCCTCAGGGAAATGGGAGCTGCCTGGGAATTGGAACGCCTCGCAAGCCGAGAAGGGGGTTCCGCGAAGGTGGGGAGTGGTGCGACGAGGGATTTCGGCCCCACACGAAGGCAGGAGCGTCCTTACTCTGGTTTCTCTTCATCACGCACAAGTCTTTCGCCTTTTACTAAACACTTCCGTGGAGAGGAATACCAATGAGTTAAATTCCATTTTTGGCAGGCTTTGCCTTCTGGCAGAGCCCTGTGAGTTTGTCAAACGTCAAAGAAGCTGTGTCCGTGGAGAGGTCGGCCTGTGCAAAGAGAGCACGGCCGTGGGTGGGTGCTCAGCAGCGGCCAGTGTTACGTCCAGTTAACAATACTGCACCGCGACACTTGAGAAGTGTCAGAGGAGGTTGGCTCAGGCAGCAAAGAGTGGGGGTCATCGCTTCTCGGCCTTTTGGCTAAGATCAAGTGTAGTATCTGTTCTTATCAGTTCAATATCTTATATGTCCTCTACACGGGGACAACTTATTAAACTGATTTTTAGAACTGGGAGGTGAAAAAGGGGCTTGCTCCGTTCACTCCACGCATCGACCTGGCCTTGCAGTGCCGCTAGGAACGGTGCAGCCTTCTCTCCACCTGTGGACAAAAAAAAAAAACTCAGCTTTTCAGGGCGTGAGCCAAATGGGACGGCCGCCGGGGGTCACGCTAAGTACCCCTGCCGACTGAGTGGCGGCTTCTCGGTAGGCTCCTTTGGTTTTTGTCTTCTTGCAATTACGCTTTGTCAGCCATGACAACTGCCCGAAAAGTGCAGCAAGGTGTAGCAAGGTGTAGCAACAACAGGGCCCCCGTGCGCGTTCTGCATTTCCCCCTGCAGGCATAGGGGGCAACGTTTCCATCCCGCCACAGGGCCCGTTTACCGCTCCCCGCGTTGCCCGTCTCCTTTTCTCGCTCCTCGCTCAAGATCTGCAAGCAGCTGAGCGTTTGCTAGCCAGCCTGGAAAAGGCAGGATCTTAGTCTGTCCGCAATCTGATTGGCTTGGCCAAAGGGCCGGGGCGGCCTCAGTGAAATGGGAGCTGCCTGGGAATTGGAACGCCTCGCAAGCCGAGAAGGGGGTTCCGCGAAGGTGGTGAGTGGTGCGACGAGGGACTTCGGCCCCACACGAAGGCAGGAGCGTCCTTATTCTGGTTTCTCTTCATCACGCACAAGTCTTTCGCCTTTTACTAAACACTTCCGTGGAGAGGAATACCAATGAGTTAAATTCCATTTTTGGCAGGCTTTGCCTTCTGGCAGAGCCCTGTGAGTTTGTCAAACGTCAAAGCAGCTGTGTCCGTGGAGAGGTCGGCCTGTGCAAAGAGAGCACGGCCGTGGGTGGGTGCTCAGCAGCGGCCAGTGTTACGTGCAGTTAACAATACTGCACCGCGACACTTGAGAAGTGTCAGAGGAGGTTGGCTCAGGCAGCAAAGAGTGGGGGTCATCGCTTCTCTGCCTTTTGGCTAAGATCAAGTGTAGTATCTGTTCTTATCAGTTTAATATCTGATATGTCCTCTACACGGGGACAACTTATTAAACGGATTTTTAGAACCGGGAGCTGAAAAAGGGGCTTGCTCCGTTCACTCCATGCATCGACCTGGACTTGCAGTGCCGCTGGGAACGGTGCAGCCTTCTCTCCACCTGTGGACAAAAAAAAAAAAAACTTGCTCAGCTTTTCAGGGCGTGAGCCAAATGGGACGGCCGCCGGGGGTCACGCTAAGTACCCCTGCCGACTTAGTGGCGGCTTCTCGGTAGGCTCCTTTGGTTTTTGTCTTCTTGCAATTACGCTTTGTCAGCCATGACAACTGGCCGAAAAGTGCAGCGCGCCACAGCAAGGTGTAGCAACAACAGGGCCCCCGTGCGCGTTCTGCATTTCCCCCTGCAGGCATAGGGGGCAACGTTTCCATCCCGCCACAGGGCCCGTTTACCGCTCCCCGCGTTGCCCGTCTCCTTTTCTCGCTCCTCGCTCAAGATCTGCAAGCAGCTGAGCGTTTGCTAGCCCGCCTGGAAAAGGCAGGATCTTAGTCTGTCCGCAATCTGATTGGCTTGGCCAAAGGGCCGGGGCGGCCTCAGGGAAATGGGAGCTGCCTGGGAATTGGAACGCCTCGCAAGCCGAGAAGGGGGTTCCGCGAAGGTGGTGAGTGGTGCGACGAGGGACTTCGGCCCCACACGAAGGCAGGAGCGTCCTTACTCTGGTTTCTCTTCATCACGCATTAGTCTTTCGCCTTTTACTAAAGACTTCCGTGGAGAGGAATACCGATGAGTTAAATTCCATTTTTGGCAGGCTTTGCCTTCTGGCAGAGCCCTGTGAGTTTGTCAAACGTCAAAGCAGCTGTGTCCGTGGAGAGGTCGGCCTGTGCAAAGAGAGCACGGCCGTGGGTGGGTGCTCAGCAGCGGCCAGTGTTACGTCCAGTTAACAATACTGCACCGCGACACTTGAGAAGTGTCAGAGGAGGTTGGCTCAGGCAGCAAAGAGTTGGGGTCAACGCTTCTCGGCCTTTTGGCTAAGATCAAGTGTAGTATCTGTTCTTATCAGTTTAATATCTGATATGTCCTCTACACGGGGACAACTTATTAAACGGATTTTTAGAACCGGGAGATGAAAAAGGGGCTTGCTCCGTTCACTCTACGCATCGACCTGGCCTTGCAGTGCCGCTGGGAACGGTGCAGCCTTCTCTCCACCTGTGGACAAAAAAAAAAACTTGCTCAGCTTTTCAGGGCGTGAGCCAAATGGGACGGCCGCCGGGGGTCACGCTAAGTACCCCTGCCGACTTAGTGGCGGCTTCTCGGTAGGCTCCTTTGGTTTTTGTCTTCTTGCAATTACGCTTTGTCAGCCATGACAACTGGCCGAAAAGTGCAGCGCGCCACAGCAAGGTGTAGCAACAACAGGGCCCCCGTGCGCGTTCTGCATTTCCCCCTGCAGGCATAGGGGGCAACGTTTCCATCCCGCCACAGGGCCCGTTTACCGCTCCCCGCGTTGCCCGTCTCCTTTTCTCGCTCCTCGCTCAAGATCTGCAAGCAGCTGAGCGTTTGCTAGCCCGCCTGGAAAAGGCAGGATCTTAGTCTGTCCGCAATCTGATTGGCTTGGCCAAAGGGCCGGGGCGGCCTCAGGGAAATGGGAGCTGCCTGGGAATTAGAACGCCTCGCAAGCCGAGAAGGGGGTTCCGCGAAAGTGGTGAGTGGTGCGACGAGGGACTTCGGCCCCACACGAAGGCAGGAGCGTCCTTACTCTGGTTTCTCTTCATCACGCACAAGTCTTTTGCCTTTTACTAAACACTTCCGTGGAGAGGAATACCAATGAGTTAAATTCCATTTTTGGCAGGCTTTGCCTTCTGGCAGAGCCCTGTGAGTTTGTCAAACGTCAAAGCAGCTGTGTCCGTGGAGAGGTCGGCCTGTGCAAAGAGAGCACGGCCGTGGGTGGGTGCTCAGCAGCGGCCAGTGTTACGTCCAGTTAACAATACTGCACCGCGACACTTGAGAAGTGTTAGAGGAGGTTGGCTCAGGCAGCAAAGAGTTGGGGTCAACGCTTCTCGGCCTTTTGGCTAAGATCAAGTGTAGTATCTGTTCTTATCAGTTTAATATCTGATATGTCCTCTACACGGGGACAACTTATTAAACGGATTTTTAGAACTGGGAGGTGAAAAAGGGGCTTGCTCCGTTCACTCTACGCATCGACCTGGCCTTGCAGTGCCGCTGGGAACGGTGCAGCCTTCTCTCCACCTGTGGACAAAAAAAAAAACTTGCTCAGCTTTTCAGGGCGTGAGCCAAATGGGACGGCCGCCGGGGGTCACGCTAAGTACCCCTGCCGACTTAGTGGCGGCTTCTCGGTAGGCTCCTTTAGTTTTTGTCTTCTTGCAATTACGCTTTGTCAGCCATGACAACTGGCCGAAAAGTGCAGCGCGCCACAGCAAGGTGTAGCAACAACAGGGCCCCCGTGCGCGTTCTGCATTTCCCCCTGCAGGCATAGGGGGCAACGTTTCCATCCCGCCACAGGGCCCGTTTACCGCTCCCCGCGTTGCCCGTCTCCTTTTCTCGCTCCTCGCTCAAGATCTGCAAGCAGCTGAGCGTTTGCTAGCCCGCCTGGAAAAGGCAGGATCTTAGTCTGTCCGCAATCTGATTGGCTTGGCCAAAGGGCCGGGGCGGCCTCAGTGAAATGGGAGCTGCCTGGGAATTGGAACGCCTCGCAAGCCGAGAAGGGGGTTCCGCGAAGGTGGTGAGTGGTGCGACGAGGGACTTCGGCCCCACACGAAGGCAGGAGCGTCCTTATTCTGGTTTCTCTTCATCACGCACAAGTCTTTCGCCTTTTACTAAACACTTCCGTGGAGAGGAATACCAATGAGTTAAATTCCATTTTTGGCAGGCTTTGCCTTCTGGCAGAGCCCTGTGAGTTTGTCAAACATCAAAGCAGCTGTGTCCGTGGAGAGGTCGGCCTGTGCAAAGAGAGCACGGCCGTGGGTGGGTGCTCAGCAGCGGCCAGTGTTACGTGCAGTTAACAATACTGCACCGCGACACTTGAGAAGTGTCAGAGGAGGTTGGCTCAGGCAGCAAAGAGTGGGGGTCATCGCTTCTCGGCCTTTTGGCTAAGATCAAGTGTAGTATCTGTTCTTATCAGTTTAATATCTGATATGTCCTCTACACGGGGACAACTTATTAAACGGATTTTTAGAACCGGGAGCTGAAAAAGGGGCTTGCTCCGTTCACTCCACGCATCGACCTGGACTTGCAGTGCCGCTGGGAACGGTGCAGCCTTCTCTCCACCTGTGGACAAAAAAAAAAAAAAACTTGCTCAGCTTTTCAGGGCGTGAGCCAAATGGGACGGCCGCCGGGGGTCACGCTAAGTACCCCTGCCGACTTAGTGGCGGCTTCTCGGTAGGCTCCTTTGGTTTTTGTCTTCTTGCAATTACGCTTTGTCAGCCATGACAACTGGCCGAAAAGTGCAGCGCGCCACAGCAAGGTGTAGCAACAACAGGGCCCCCGTGCGCGTTCTGCATTTCCCCCTGCAGGCATAGGGGGCAACGTTTCCATCCCGCCACAGGGCCCGTTTACCGCTCCCCGCGTTGCCCGTCTCCTTTTCTCGCTCCTCGCTCAAGATCTGCAAGCAGCTGAGCGTTTGCTAGCCCGCCTGGAAAAGGCAGGATCTTAGTCTGTCCGCAATCTGATTGGCTTGGCCAAAGGGCCGGGGCGGCCTCAGGGAAATGGGAGCTGCCTGGGAATTGGAACGCCTCGCAAGCCGAGAAGGGGGTTCCGCGAAGGTGGTGAGTGGTGCGACGAGGGACTTCGGCCCCACACGAAGGCAGGAGCGTCCTTACTCTGGTTTCTCTTCATCACGCATTAGTCTTTCGCCTTTTACTAAAGACTTCCGTGGAGAGGAATACCGATGAGTTAAATTCCATTTTTGGCAGGCTTTGCCTTCTGGCAGAGCCCTGTGAGTTTGTCAAACGTCAAAGCAGCTGTGTCCGTGGAGAGGTCGGCCTGTGCAAAGAGAGCACGGCCGTGGGTGGGTGCTCAGCAGCGGCCAGTGTTACGTCCAGTTAACAATACTGCACCGCGACACTTGAGAAGTGTCAGAGGAGGTTGGCTCAGGCAGCAAAGAGTTGGGGTCAACGCTTCTCGGCCTTTTGGCTAAGATCAAGTGTAGTATCTGTTCTTATCAGTTTAATATCTGATATGTCCTCTACACGGGGACAACTTATTAAACGGATTTTTAGAACCGGGAGATGAAAAAGGGGCTTGCTCCGTTCACTCTACGCATCGACCTGGCCTTGCAGTGCCGCTGGGAACGGTGCAGCCTTCTCTCCACCTGTGGACAAAAAAAAAAACTTGCTCAGCTTTTCAGGGCGTGAGCCAAATGGGACGGCCGCCGGGGGTCACGCTAAGTACCCCTGCCGACTTAGTGGCGGCTTCTCGGTAGGCTCCTTTGGTTTTTGTCTTCTTGCAATTACGCTTTGTCAGCCATGACAACTGGCCGAAAAGTGCAGCGCGCCACAGCAAGGTGTAGCAACAACAGGGCCCCCGTGCGCGTTCTGCATTTCCCCCTGCAGGCATAGGGGGCAACGTTTCCATCCCGCCACAGGGCCCGTTTACCGCTCCCCGCGTTGCCCGTCTCCTTTTCTCGCTCCTCGCTCAAGATCTGCAAGCAGCTGAGCGTTTGCTAGCCCGCCTGGAAAAGGCAGGATCTTAGTCTGTCCGCAATCTGATTGGCTTGGCCAAAGGGCCGGGGCGGCCTCAGGGAAATGGGAGCTGCCTGGGAATTGGAACGCCTCGCAAGCCGAGAAGGGGGTTCCGCGAAAGTGGTGAGTGGTGCGACGAGGGACTTCGGCCCCACACGAAGGCAGGAGCGTCCTTACTCTGGTTTCTCTTCATCACGCACAAGTCTTTTGCCTTTTACTAAACACTTCCGTGGAGAGGAATACCAATGAGTTAAATTCCATTTTTGGCAGGCTTTGCCTTCTGGCAGAGCCCTGTGAGTTTGTCAAACGTCAAAGCAGCTGTGTCCGTGGAGAGGTCGGCCTGTGCAAAGAGAGCACGGCCGTGGGTGGGTGCTCAGCAGCGGCCAGTGTTACGTCCAGTTAACAATACTGCACCGCGACACTTGAGAAGTGTCAGAGGAGGTTGGCTCAGGCAGCAAAGAGTGGGGGTCATCGCTTCTCGGCCTTTTGGCTAAGATCAAGTGTAGTATCTGTTCTTATCAGTTTAATATCTGATATGTCCTCTACACGGGGACAACTTATTAAACGGATTTTTAGAACCGGGAGCTGAAAAAGGGGCTTGCTCCGTTCACTCCACGCATCGACCTGGCCTTGCAGTGCCGCTGGGAACGGTGCAGCCTTCTCTCCACCTGTGGACAAAAAAAAAAAAAAACTTGCTCAGCTTTTCAGGGTGTGAGCCAAATGGGACGGCCGCCGGGGGTCACGCTAAGTACCCCTGCCGACTTAGTGGCGGCTTCTCGGTAGGCTCCTTTGGTTTTTGTCTTCTTGCAATTACGCTTTGTCAGCCATGACAACTGGCCGAAAAGTGCAGCGCGCCACAGCAAGGTGTAGCAACAACACGGCCCCCGTGCGCGTTCTGCATTTCCCCCTGCAGGCATAGGGGGCAACGTTTCCATCCCGCCACAGGGCCCGTTTACCGCTCCCCGCGTTGCCCGTCTCCTTTTCTCGCTCCTCGCTCAAGATCTGCAAGCAGCTGAGCGTTTGCTAGCCCGCCTGGAAAAGGCAGGATCTTAGTCTGTCCGCAATCTGATTGGCTTGGCCAAAGGGCCGGGGCGGCCTCAGGGAAATGGGAGCTGCCTGGGAATTGGAACGCCTCGCAAGCCGAGAAGGGGGTTCCGCGAAAGTGGTGAGTGGTGCGACGAGGGACTTCGGCCCCACACGAAGGCAGGAGCGTCCTTACTCTGGTTTCTCTTCATCACGCACAAGTCTTTCGCCTTTTACTAAACACTTCCGTGGAGAGGAATACCAATGAGTTAAATTCCATTTTTGGCAGGCTTTGCCTTCTGGCAGAGCCCTGTGAGTTTGTCAAACGTCAAAGCAGCTGTGTCCGTGGAGAGGTCGGCCTGTGCAAAGAGAGCACGGCCGTGGGTGGGTGCTCAGCAGCGGCCAGTGTTACGTCCAGTTAACAATACTGCACCGCGACACTTGAGAAGTGTCAGAGGAGGTTGGCTCAGGCAGCAAAGAGTGGGGGTCATCGCTTCTCGGCCTTTTGGCTAAGATCAAGTGTAGTATCTGTTCTTATCAGTTTAATATCTGATATGTCCTCTACACAGGGACAACTTATTAAACTGATTTTTAGAACAGGGAGGTGAAAAAGGGGCTTGCTCTGTTCACTCCACGCATCGACCTGGCCTTGCAGTGCCGCTAGGAACGGTGCAGCCTTCTCTCCACCTGTGGACAAAAAAAAAAAACTTGCTCAGCTTTTCAGGGCGTGAGCCAAATGGGACGGCCGCCGGGGGTCACGCTAAGTACCCCTGCCGACTGAGTGGCGGCTTCTCGGTAGGCTCCTTTGGTTTTTGTCTTCTTGCAATTACGCTTTGTCAGCCATGACAACTGGCCGAAAAGTGCAGCAAGGTGTAGCAACAACAGGGCCCCCGTGCGCGTTCTGCATTTCCCCCTGCAGGCATAGGGGGCAACGTTTCCATCCCGCCACAGGGCCCTTTTACCGCTCCCCGCGTTGCCCGTCTCCTTTTCTCGCTCCTCGCTCAAGATCTGCAAGCAGCTGAGCGTTTGCTAGCCCGCCTGGAAAAGGCAGGATCTTAGTCTGTCCGCAATCTGATTGGCTTGGCCAAAGGGCCGGGGCGGCCTCAGGGAAATGGGAGCTGCCTGGGAATTGGAACGCCTCGCAAGCCGAGAAGGGGGTTCCGCGAAGGTGGTGAGTGGTGCGACGAGGGACTTCGGCCCCACACGAAGGCAGGAGCGTCCTTACTCTGGTTTCTCTTCATCACGCATTAGTCTTTCGCCTTTTACTAAAGACTTCCGTGGAGAGGAATACCGATGAGTTAAATTCCATTTTTGGCAGGCTTTGCCTTCTGGCAGAGCCCTGTGAGTTTGTCAAACGTCAAAGCAGCTGTGTCCGTGGAGAGGTCGGCCTGTGCAAAGAGAGCACGGCCGTGGGTGGGTGCTCAGCAGCGGCCAGTGTTACGTCCAGTTAACAATACTGCACCGCGACACTTGAGAAGTGTCAGAGGAGGTTGGCTCAGGCAGCAAAGAGTTGGGGTCAACGCTTCTCGGCCTTTTGGCTAAGATAAAGTGTAGTATCTGTTCTTATCAGTTTAATATCTGATATGTCCTCTACACGGGGACAACTTATTAAACGGATTTTTAGAACCGGGAGATGAAAAAGGGGCTTGCTCCGTTCACTCTACGCATCGACCTGGCCTTGCAGTGCCGCTGGGAACGGTGCAGCCTTCTCTCCACCTGTGGACAAAAAAAAAAACTTGCTCAGCTTTTCAGGGCGTGAGCCAAATGGGACGGCCGCCGGGGGTCACGCTAAGTACCCCTGCCGACTTAGTGGCGGCTTCTCGGTAGGCTCCTTTGGTTTTTGTCTTCTTGCAATTACGCTTTGTCAGCCATGACAACTGGCCGAAAAGTGCAGCGCGCCACAGCAAGGTGTAGCAACAACAGGGCCCCCGTGCGCGTTCTGCATTTCCCCCTGCAGGCATAGGGGGCAACGTTTCCATCCCGCCACAGGGCCCGTTTACCGCTCCCCGCGTTGCCCGTCTCCTTTTCTCGCTCCT